>NC_057814.1:201670100-201975884 GCF_018294505.1 Triticum aestivum | reverse complement strand
CTTTTTCTCCAGGGATCCCCACCCCACCACCCAATGAACGCCCCCCCAACCGCCGGTGACTGCCAACCAGAGGTCTCACGACTTCGAATACCCACCGACCACTAATTTATTACCATTTCTGTCCTTCATATACGCGCTGACGGGTGGGCCCTATGGTAATGTGCGCTGCTGAATGTGGACCATTTGACTGGTCAATTGATCGCGTTATCAACAAATTACGGAGCTGTATGGTGAGCCAGTGACCGTATGATCACCCTACAATGTACTCCTATTTTATTAACACAGTACAGACTCAAACTACCATTTCTTTCTTTCATATACGGGCTGACAGGTGGGCCCCACGGTTACGCGCCCCGATGGTGCAACACTAGTTGCGCCGCATGGAACGTTTGACTGGTCAATTGATTGTGTCATCAACAAAATACGGAGTTGTACGGGTGAGCCAGTGACCGTATAATCATGATATGTATTTGTTTAACACGGTACAGACGCAAGGGCTCATATATACGCGCAAGCACTCACCGCAATAAACGCACACACGCGAACCCTACCCCTATGAGCACCTTCGAGAGAGTGGGCCAGCATATATGATCTTGAGATTTTACGAAGTCACCATAGGTGCCTCGTAGTCGAGTGGAACGTCTCCTCCCACTGAACGTACATCGCCAGAAAATACTGAACACAAGATAAATGCGAGCACCGGGACTTTAACCTTGGTGGGCTCGAGAAACCACTGTCCTCTAACCATCCAACCACATGTTGGTTAGCACGACAAAATGTATGTGGTGACCGTGATGAGCTTATTCTGAAGTCCAGTGACCATATCGTGCTTTCGCTTCAAATACAATGACCGTAAGTGTCGTCAACAAAATACGGAGCACGCATCAAATGCAAAGTCCGTCAGTGTCATCAACAAAATATGGAGACGTATCGTCAGCTAGATACCGTTGTACTATTGTATATGCTTATTTTCTTAGTGGCCGATTGCATGTGTGGTGTGGTGGGCACATCATTTCTAGTTGTGGTGGGTCAACATGAAGACTCATGGGTCGGTTCCATCCTGCGCCACATATAGGTTCGACCGAGACGTGTTATACGAAGACCCATGTGGACGACTCGGCGTACAACACGAAGCTACCAGAGTCGCGGAGGACTCTATCCCCACTGGTGATAAGCCGACTATATATGATTTGTAACCCTAGGCCCTTTGTATGTTATACAAGCTTGGGGGCTAGTTCGTCGATAGTATACACACACGCACAATGCCTGGTATTCACGTGTACTTTGTACACACCCCTATCACTAATATACAGTACCAGGAGTAGGCTCTTTCTTCAACTGCAAGGGTCCGATCCGAACTAGGGTAAAACTTTGCCTCGTATTACCATCCAGCCTAACAGCCAGGGATATCCTACCGAATGATATGATGAAATCATATCTGCCAACTACTAAGAGAGAGGTGTGTCAGGGGCCAATGTGTGCGAGAGAGGCCTAAAGATAATGTGCGTGCTGGAGACACGTAGGCACATATATGTGCGTATAGAGGGCTAGTAGAGACCGTGCATGTGTATATATGCATGTGAGAGGAATAGTGTTTTCCAACTGAGATTAGTGAAAAGAGTAGTACATAGTAGTCAGAAAGAGAGAGAGAGAGAGAGAGAGAGAAACAGAGAGAGCATGTGCGTGAGACACCCCGACACCCTGAGAGAGATTGTGAGCATGTGTGAAAGAGAAATGCCGATGCATATAAAGTGTGTGCACTTATGCGTTAGATAGAGAGATATATAACGCGTTTGTGAGAACGGGGCGAGGCATAGTGCATCTACGTGTAAAAGGCGGTTCTACGCATTAAATTAAAATATAAATGGCATTATTATTTTTGGATGAGATCATGAATTTTGCAAATTGCGTATGGACGAAAATCGGTCTATCAGACACCCATACTCTATTGAATTCTAGCATGTGCATGTGTTTATTTCATATTATCGATCCATAGAGTGAGAGCGGTTGAAATACAGGCAATGGATGCTTTTGCAATTCATATATAAACGTTAATTAGTGAACTCCATGTTGTTAGTGTGAAGCACTTTATACATTTGTCACTTGCATGGATACATTCCAAATTGCTAGCTACGAAATAGAATACATGTCGAATTCAACATAAAGGGGGTTTCGAAGATTCGAATTCATAGGAAGTGCATTCATCTATTTGAACCCGAGATAATGGCATTTGTAAATCAGATGTAAAAGGGGGCATCAATCTTTGTTGTGAGTTTGAACATGCTATATATATTCATACGCATATCTAACTTTTTTTTGCAACCAAGGAGATTATATCTAGAACCATGCATGAATTGAGGTAAGTTGCATATTTTTTAATATATACTCCTCTACAATGTATATTCAAATGTACCCCCTCCATTCCAAAATAATCGTAGCTTTAGGATTTTCAAGAGTAAAGATTTGTGAAGTTTGACAAATCCTGAAAGTTCAATTCAAGAGAACCGAAAACGTTAATGCTTCTGCTCCCAAATATTGAACGAAGCGCCAAATAGGCCTCTGGTCACCCAAGACCGCGTGAGACTAATGTTTTGGTGGTAGGAAATTACTGTCCTGACTCTGGCCCGTGTAGCCTATCGGCCCGATGTCCAAAGGTCTAAACCGGGGTAGGTTTGTAACTTCACCAAGACGCCAGTCTCAACCGCCTCCGAGAAGCATTCATACGCCGTGGGCGCCTACCCATGCGCTCGGCCGAAATCTATCCCGCCCACATTTGGGACACCTGACATGACTGTCCTACCCCCAACCTGCAATATGTCCGAAATTTTAGATGGGGGCAAAGTTTGTAACTTTCCCCAAATTTCAAACAAGCGCGTCTCAAACCGAAACATTGTTCCCCCTTAGTTCCCCGCCTCCCTCCATTTCCCCATTCATACTCCGTGGGCGCGAAAACGCCCTCTCCACCATCCGCGAAACCCCAGCCTCCTCCGTCCTCCACCCCATAGCGGCCAATCCACCGCCGCCCTCCTCCATCACGCCGGAGCCGGTACCCCGACGTCGTCGTCCAACGCAACCGCAACCGCAACGCCCTCAAGGACTTAGCAGCTGAAGCCAAGGCAGAGCTGCCTCCACGACGCCGACGCCGATGTGCGCCATACCAGAACCACTCCGACCACGCCGTCCTGCGCCTCACTGCTGCGGCTCCACTGTCGCAACCGTCCACCGCACCGGAGCTGTTCCCGCTACGCCGTTGTTCGCCGCCTCGGATCTGCTTCCCCGCCGCCGACAGACGGCCACCGCACCACACTCAACAACTTGGCCACGGGTTCGTCCAAGGCTGCACCGTCCTCCACAACTTCTGGTTTCCGGCGAACAACAAGAAGATCGTCGGAAAAACAGAAGGAGGACACAGCACTGCCAGCACAAAGAGGTACTCCTCTTCCCTTATTCATGCAAATCTTACGTCTCCGCTCACACCGTATTCATCCCACGAAAGAAACTAGTTGAGCGCTTCTTACTGCATCTTCTTCATGATACTAAATGCACAAGGTTTCCTCCCTTTTACTATTTCACCTTTGCTAGAGGTCAGTAGCCCGCCTGGATTTCAATTCAGGGTCAGTCGAACCGCAATTAAAAGAAGCAGCACCCGCTTAGGCGCGCGGAGCACCTAGTCCGCCTGTTCCCCGGGGAAGCGGCGCATCGGTGTCTATCATAGGGGTGTGGGGCGCAGGAGCTGCTTGCACCCGATCTGGAGGTCGGCGGGGCTTGAATGGATGGCCGGGGGGCGGTGCCAAGCACGGCGGTGCGGTGAGGTCGAGGGGAGGGCGCAGGCAGGGGAGGAATACTGGGCCGGTGGTCGCTGGCGTTTCGAGGAAGATCGTCAACACTGACTGGCTGGAGGTAGATGAAGGCGATCTGCCCGTTCTTTGTACATCGGACGGTGCAGAAAAAATGGACTGACCTATTTGCTTTCAGTCGACTATTATTTTCATAGAATCCTGTAGTAATTTAGCGTGCCATGCATGTTGTAGAGCTATCATATGTCTCCCATCATTTATTTCTCACCGACCTGCTATCTGCTACCTTTACACTGTACTAATTGTGCACACACTTCACCCATACTCACACTATTGTTTTTTATGCATGGGTATTTCAGACTCTGACGCAGTGTTGATGAATGCAGAAAAGAAAAGACAGAAGTCGCTCCAGTGTAATTCAAAGATAAGCACTAAGCGTTTCAGCGCTCTAATGGGTGCAGTGTCAGCAGTTGGAGACAGTAAACGTAGCTCTGCAGTTGATGATCTCAATTGCCACACACAACCATCCCAGGTGCTTGCTTTAACTTCGCGCTGTTAAATGTGGTTGCATGTTGCATATGGTGTCTAGCTTGTATTGCTTCCAATTTGGTTAAATTGCATCTGCTTACTTTACACATTATACCTTTGATAATGACATGCCTTCCTGTTTTTGATACATACTACATATGTCTATTAACCATGTTCGTACATCAAACTAATGCTCTTTTGTATCCCTCGTCAATCACTTATGATGAGACAGTCACCCGAGTGGGTTACTGTGAGACGCCCTACTCGTTTAAAGAGTGCAGTGTCATCCTCCCTACATGATTCTCAAGAAACAGCAAGGCTAAATGAACATAGTCAATGTAGCTCTCTAGTTGATCACCGCAATTCCCCCACACCACCATCGCAGGTGCTTGCTCTTACATTGCAGTGTGATATGTGGTTGCATGTTGCATATTGTCTACCTTGTAATGCTTCTAATTAGGGTAAATTGCATCTGCTTAGTTAACACATTATACCTGTGAATATGACATGCCTTCCTGTTTTTGGTACATACTATGTCTTTCTATTAACCATGTTCTTACATCAAACTACTTTTCTTGTGTATCCCTCATCAGTGCTCCTAATTTGTTAAATTGCATCTCCTTAGCTTACACATTATACATGTGAATATGACACGCCTTCCTGTTGTTGGTACATACTACATCTGCCTATCACACCATGTTCTTACATCAAACTACTGTTCTTGTGTATCCTGCGTCTATCGCTTATGATGAGACAGTCACGCGCGTGGGTTAATATGAGACACAATACTCTTAAAAAGAATGCAATTTCACCCTCTCCACATGATTCTCAAGAAACAGCAAGCCTAAATGAAGATATTGAACGTAGCTCTGTACCTGAAGACCGCACTTCCCCTACACCACCATCACAGGCGCTTGCTCTAACTTCGCAGTGTGATATGTGGTTGCATGTTGCATACGGTGTCTAGCTTGTAATGCTTCTAATTAGGGTAAATTGCATCTGCTTAGTTTACACACTATACCTGTGAATATGACATGCCTTCCTATTTTTGGTACACACTACATCTATGTGTTAACCTTGTTCTTACATGAAACTACCTCTTTTCTGTATCCTGCATCAATCACTTACGATGAGTCAGCTTTATTCGTTGCATATTGTATATTATTTCTAGCCTGTTGCCATGTATTGCTTCTAATTTGGTCAAATACATTTGTTAGGGCACCCTTTTAATTTGGCAGAGTGATATTGGTTTCATCTTTCATATGGTTTCTAGCTTGCACCGATTCTAACAAGTTCAAGCACCTTGTGCTTAGTTTACACTTTATACATCATACATGTCAATATGTCACGCCGCCCTGTTTTTCATACATATTCCACCCTCCTATCATGCGGCTGCCTTACATGAAAGTAGTGTTCGTCAGTATCATGCATCAATGAGTTCTGAAGAGCAAATTTTATTCCTTTTTCTTGTGGGTTTGACTTGACAAGGCAAAATCAAGAAAGAGGAAGGAAAAGAGTAAGGAAGCTGATGATGGTGGTCCTCTGCAGCAACATAAATGGAGCATCTGTACCGATTCTCCTTGTACTGATAGTGCATTACAAGGTCCAAGTCTCTGCTCCCCTACTCCACCATCCAAGGTGCTTGCTCTAACTTGGCAGTGTGATATCTGGTTGCATGTTGCATATGGTGTCTAGCTCATATTGCTCCTAATTAGTGTAAACTGCATCTGCTTAGCTTACACATGATACATGTGAATATGACATGCTTTCCTGTTTTTGGTACATACTATATCTGTCTATCACACCATGTTCTTACATGAAACTACTCTTCTTGTGTATCCTGCATCAGTCACTTATGATGGGACACCTTTAAGTTGGCAGTGTGATATTGGTTTGCGTCTTGAATACGATTTCTAGCATGTATTGCTTCTAGTTTGATGAACGCCACCTATGACGAGACAGTTTTAACTTGGCAGAGTGATATTGATTGCACCTTCCATATGGTGTCTTGCAGTGTTTCTAATTTGTCGAAGTGCCGTCTGCTTAGTTACCACATCATAGGTGTGAATATGTCAAGCCGTCCATTTTTTCGTACATATTCCATCCTCGTATCATGACTTTGCCTTTCATCAAAGTAGTGTTCGTCAGTATCATGCATGAATGAGTTCTGAAGAGCGAATGATATTCCTTTTTCTTGTCGGTATGACCTCACGATGCAAAATCAATAAAACTGAAGGAAATTGGCAAGGCATTGGATGATGGTGGTCCTTCCGAGCAACTGAAACGGAGGTTCTCTACAGATTCTACTCTGCCATCCTCCCAACAAGATTCGCAAGACAACACAAGGCTAGACAGTCAACGTAGCTATGTAGATGATGAGCACATCTCCCCTACTCCACCATCACAGGTGCTTGCTCTAACTTGGCACTATTATATGTGGTTGCATGTTGCGTATGATGTCTAGCTTGTATTGCTTCTAACTTTGTTGAATTGCATATGCTTACTTTACACATAATGCCTGTGAATATGACATGTGTTCCTGTTTCTACATCAGACTACTATTCTTGCATATCCCGCATCAGTCACTTATGATAAGGCACCTTTAAGTCGCCACTGTGATATTGGTTGTGTCTTGCATATGATTTCTAGCATGTACTGCTTCTAATTTGTTGAAACGCCATACAGTTTGAACTTGGCAGAGTGATATTGGTTGCATCTTTCATATGGTGTCTAGCTTGCAGTGCTTCTAATTTGTTGAAATGCCTTCTGCTTAGTTACCACATCATAGGTGTGAATATGTCACACCATCCTGTTTTTCATACATATTCCATCCTCGCATCATGTGTTTGCCTTTCATCCGAGTAGTGTTCGTCGGTATCATGCATGAATGAGTTCTGAAGAGCGAATTTTATTCCTTTTTCTTATCGGTTTGACTTCACAATGCAAAATCATTACAGCTGAAGGAAATTAGTCCGGCAGTGGATGATGGTGGTCCTTCGGAGCAACTCAAACAGGGGGTCTCTATAGATTCTACTCCGCCATCCTCCCAACAAGATTCGCAAGACAACACAAGGCTGGACAGTCAACGTATCTGTGTAGATGATGAGCACATCTCCCCTACTCCACCATCACAGGTGCTTGCTCTAACTTGACACTATTATATGTGGTTGCATGTTGTGTATGATGTCTAGCTTGTATTGCTTCTAACTTGAATTGCATCTGCTTACTTTACACATAATGCCTGTGAATATGACACGTGTTCCTGTTTCTAGAACATACGTGTACATGATGAGCACATCTCCCCTACTCCACCATCACAGGTGCTTGCTCTTACTTGGAACTGTTATACGTGGTTGCGTTTTCCGTATGATGTCTAGTTCGTATTGCTTCTGATTATGTTGAATTGCATCTGCGTAGCTTACAACTTATACCTGCAACGATCACTTACCCATAAGACACATTTAACTTGGGACTGTGATGTAGGTTGCATCTTGCATTGTCTTCTAGCTTGTACTGCTTCTAATTTCTTGAAATGGCACTTATGACGAGACACTTTTTACCTGATAGAGTGATATTGGTTGCATGTTCATATGGTGCCTAGCTTTCATTTCTTCTAATTTTGTTGAAATGCCTTCCGCTTACTGTTTTTTCATACATATTCCATCCTCCTATCATATGTGTGAATATGAAATGCTGTCTTTTTTGTATATATTCCATCCTCCTATCTTGCGCTTGCCTTACATCAAAGTAGTGTTCGTCTGTATCATGCATCAACCAGTTATGCAGAGCTAATTTTATTCATCTTCTTGTGGTTTTGACTTCATAAGGCAATATCAGAAAATAGGAAGGAAAAGAGTAAGTTAGGGGATATTGGTGGTCCTCCGCACCGACGCAAACAGACACTCTCTAGATTTGCCACTGCTACTGCTAATGAAGTTGAAGTCCCAAGTCTACATGATGAGTTCATCTCCCGTACTCCACCATCGCAGGTGCTTGCTCTAAGTTGACATTTTGATAATTGGTTTCATGTTGCATATGTTGTCTAGCCTGTATTTCTTCTATTTTGATTAAATTGCACCTGCTGAGTTTATACGTTATACATGTGCATATGACATGGCTTTCTGTGTCTAGAATACACTACATCTATCTATCATACCATGTTCTTACATCAAAGTACTGCTGTTGTGTATCCCGCATCAGTCACTCATGATTGGACGCTTTTAACATGGCAGTTTGATAGTGGTTGCATCTTGCATTGATTTCTACGTTGTAATGCTTCTAATTTTTCGAATTTCCACTTATGACAAGACACTTTTAACTTGGCAGAGTAATATTGGTTGCATCTTTCATATGGTGTCTAGCTTGCATTACTTCTATTTTCGTGAAAATCCTTCTGCTTAGCTTGCACATCGTAGCTGTGCATATGCCATGTCGTCCTGTTTTTCTTACATATTCCATCCTCATACGGTTGTCTTACATCAAAGTATTGCTTGTCTGTATCATGCATCAATGAGTTCTGAAGAGTGATTTTATTCTTTTGTGTTGTGGGTACAGCTTGACATGGCAAAGTCAAAAAAGAGCAAGGAAAATAATATAGTAGGGAGTGTTGTTACTCGTCGGGTGAAACGGAAAAGGTTCTGCCGTCGAGATTCTGCTGGTACTTATAGTGCAGTAGAAGGTCCAAGTCCACTGGCTAAATCTACAAACACAGTATCACCTGCTCCACCAGCTGCACCATCCGCTTCAACTGTACCAGCATCTCAACCAGTTACTCGTTCGTTTGCTCCGGAACTGGCCAGTTCCCAAGCTGCCTTCACACCTAACACTACTTCCGAAGCACTGCTGACACAACAGGACTTGGCAAGATCAGATGAACCTCATGAGCATCAACACCAAGATGGTACCTGACCGAGTCAAGTTGCAGTTGCATGCTCCTTTATATGCACTCTCACAGTTTGATGTACACTAACACTTTCCCTATTCGTTGTTGAACTAGCACCACGGCGCAAGCGCAAACAGACATCAGGGATAATGCTTGACGGATTAACAAAATCTAAAGGAGGAGGAATGGAGATCCATTTTGAGGCAGGTTTAAAAAGGCCACGTGATGCTACAGAGTCAGCCAAGTTAGTATCAGAGGCAGCCGTTGCCGTTAGGTGTCATGCACGTATCCTCCCAACATGGATCCAGTACAGGAATGGGAAAGACAATACCCAGTTTAACACCTTCCTTGACCATTTATCCGTAAGTAATGTTATTCATCGCAATTAGTAATATTGTCTTGCTCTGTCCCATACTTTCTAGCTTCCTCCTAATAAGACTCACATTCTTTTTTCAACAGATGAGGTTCAAGTTGGATCTGAAAGATGATGCAACTAAACAAGCATGCACTCATGTTTTTCAGTCTGCTCTGCAACAGTATCGGTACCACCTTAGAAAATCTCACTTTGAAGGCAAGGCTAACAATGAAATCGCCCAAACATCTCCAGTGGAATATATTACAGATGAAGACTGGACAGCCCTCGTTAAACACTGGTCTGATCCAAAGTATCAGGTAGGCTATATGTATTTGATCAGACCACATATTGAACTTGTATTTATGTATGTGCCTTACAAGTGTATCTTCTTTTAGGCTAACTGTTTGAAGAACAAAACCAACCGTTCTAAAGTGAAATTCCAACACACAATAGGATCTCGTAGCTATATTGCACACTGCGAGGCTCTTGTAAATAGTTGCTACTTCCTTCTTTTTTTGTGCCATATTATCGTATCTATATTGACTTGTTCCAAATACAGAGGAAAGCCCGTGCGGACCAAAAGAACCTGAACCGAATGCTATGCAAATCTTCAAGCATTGCCACACCAGCAAGATGAAGGGCATGAGCACACCAGTTCAAGCCGCTGTTGTAAGTCCTTACTCCTCCTGCCTTGAACTGATTGGTACTGTGATGTGTTCATTTAACTACTTGGTTTGCAGCCAATGTCAGTTACTCTGTTCACTTTTATTCACAGTTGTCTTAACGTATCATTTCACCTTATATGGTTTAAAAGAGATGAAGGATATTCCTTTGGTCTTAATCTGTAATCTAGTTGTTATGTTCACGTGCGCACACAATGATAAAATAGCTTGTTTGTTTTATATCTGTTTGCCCATGATATGAATGATGTCATACTATGTTCATCCTACTTTAAACCATGTCTCTTTATCCTTAGATGTCAACGAATGGGAGGAAATAGACAATACAGTAGGCATGCTACATGGACATATGTTCCGAAAGTGATTTTATTATGTAGTTGGCACTACAATACATGCTAATGTATTACAGTAGTTCACCAAAATAAGTTATGTATAAACGTTTAACCTACTTTGTTTGTTTTTGTCTCATTAGTAACTTATCTGGTACACTAATCTACAAGTTCAAACTTTCAGGAAGCTATGGAACAAACGATTGAACAGCCACAACCACCTGAAGGTGACGAGGCTACTATAGGCACAATGTCACCTCTTGCTGCAGTGCGTCAGTATCTCTCCACTAACAGTGCAAAAAGCACCTTCCTGCGTAATTCTGGGTTGGTTGTCAAGGTAACCTCATCCAAATTGCCTACTGAACAAAATGTTCCTGCTAGACAGAGTGATATATCTGTGCTTCAGACACAAGTCCAATCCCTAATGGACGTTGTTTCGGAAACAAGAATAGTGGTTGAGAAATGTCGTCAAGATATGAATGGTTTTGAAACCAGACTATCAGACATTCGCTTCATTGTTCAAGAGCAATGGCGGAAAAAAGGTGGAGATCATGCTGCTCCATCAGATTCTACAGCCTGAAATATTAGCACTCAGGTCAAATGATCTGTGCTTCTATACATCTGATGGTGCTTTTATCTGGAAGGACTGTAAACTTTATGCCAACAGGCCTTTTGTTGTATGGTTGGAATTTATTTTGTTGTGATACAACATTTATGATGCTGCCTCAGGCTGCAGTAATTACGACGCTATTTTTGTATAGTGTAGGTTTATCTTAGTAATGTATTCGGCCGAGAGCTTCGTAGGAGCCCAACATGCCAACATTCGTCGGGCCCAGTCCAATTGGGCTAAAAATGATTACGGGCCGAAATTGGCATGTAGCCCACTAAAAATATCTGGGCCTAAATTAGCATAAGCTTTCATATTTTTCTGGTAGGCCTGTGCCCATAGTGGGCCTTTAACAGGCCTAAACATAATTTGGGCCCTCAGTAAAAATAGGCCGTTTACAGGTGTAAATATCTCGAGCCCATAAAAAACATGGGCCTTTAATAGACCGAAAGTGAGATTGGGCCCTGATTGTGCCAAATAACCCACTGGACTTAGCAGGCCGAAATGGTGGCCCATTTACGATGCGAATCTTTGATAGGCCGAAATTCGGACAAGCCGTAAATGCGCCGACCTAATACACGGGCCTTTAACAGGCCGAAACTTCGGTCGGGCTAGATTATCGTCATTTTTATATGGGCCGTTAATGGGCCCGATATGACATTGGGCCACATATGGCCCATGGTTTACATCCGGCGTTAACAGGCCGAAAATGACAACAGGCCGAAAGTGGCCCAAAGCTATAGTGGGCCTCTAACAGGCCGAATGTCAGACATGGCAGAATATGACCCAAATCCTTCATGGTCGTTTATGGGCCAAAAGTTTTGATGGCCTGTAAATGGGCCCAAATGAAGCCGGACCTTTAACAGGCCGGAAATACACCGGGCCCTAATTTGGCCCAATTACTTTGCGGACTGTTAACAGGCCAGAAGTGACCATGGGCCGCGTTGATGACAAGTTTAGGACAGGCCATTGACGGGCCGATTTGACAAAGAATGTTGGGCCTTTAGCTGGGCCGGCCCATTATGGTCTACAGAATCTTGTGGGCCTTTAGCTGGGTCGGCCCATTGTGATCCGCAAAATCTTGCGGGCCTTTAGCTGGGCCGGCCCATTATGGTCTGCAAAATCGTGTGGGCCTTTAGCTGGGCCGGCCCATTATGGTCTGCTAAATTTTGTGGGCCTTTAGCTGCGCCGGCCCATTATGGTCCGCTAAATCTTATGGGCCTTCGGTTGGGCCGGCCCATTTAAACTTTGTGGGCCACTTTTGGGCCGGTCCATGTGTCAACATATCATAGGCCCATCTCGACTGTTGGATGAGTGACACCTGTGCCAACGTGGAGCTGACGCGTGGATCCGTCAGCCAATGAGAATTTTACACGTGGAAAATCGGCATTGGTCGTGGCTGTTAATAGGTTATCAGATCCAAAATCCGACCCGATAGCTTAACGGCGTTCTGTTACGGTGGATGCCACGTGTCAGTCACCCTTGACGAAAGCACTTCTGTGACGCGCGATTTATCGTCATGGAAGTGGACACTTCCGTGATGATAATTTTGGCAATGTCATGGAACACTTCTACGATAGCACAGGTATGACTATCTTGATTCTGTCATAAATTTGTCATGGATGTACATGCATGACAGAAAACGCGACCTACTGTGACAAACACGTATCATCATGGAAGTGTATTTTTTTGTAGTGCTACCTGTCGAAGCAGATCTCTTGTTGGGTCCCGATAGCTCCTCAGAGATGGATGCAGAGACAGATGACCAGTCCTATTCCCCCACCGAGGTGTATGCTCTAACTTGGCACGGTTCTACTGCTCATATCATGCATATGGTGTGTTGCATTGCATAGTTTAGACATCATATACACAATATTCAACACCATGTTCTTAGTTCAGACATCATATATGTGAATGCCCTCTGCTTAGCATATAAATCACATATGTGAATTAAATCATGCGATCCTGGTTACTTAGATAACATGTATGTGAATTATGTCATGCGATCCTGTTTAGTTAGTCATCATATCTTTGAATTATGTTATGCTATGCTATCCAGTTTAGATAGATATCATATATGTGAAATTATGTCATGCTATCCGTTTTAGTTAAACAATATACACGTCAATTATTTAATGCCCTCTTTTTTCCACACTATCTATTGCATCTGTCTCTCATACAATGCCTGTACATTCAATTATGTTTCCTGTTTATCAGCCATTTGAATTGGAGCGGGTGATGGCAGTATCTAGTGGAGTAAAAACACGGTCTTCAAATAAAATAGTGCTACCTCTTGGTGGAGATAGCACCCCGGTTGTACATGCACGAGAACCAGCCCTACCACACATAACCCAGACTCTCGCATATTTTACCCCTACTGCGATGGACAAAGAACCAGCTTCACCCAATCTAACCCCAACCCCAGCAGATAGTAACCCAGTTCCTGTTGACACAGCACCATCTCCACCACAGACCTCCCAAACAAGAGCAGTTAGTAAGGCAGCTCCAGTGCCCAAAGCGCCAGTACTACCACGGCAAACCCCAACTCCACCAGTTAGTACACCTATTCTTGTGGAGGAAGCACAACCAGCCATTCATAGTTTAGCATCTATCGCATTTGATGTTGTTAAATCCTATGTGCGTATCTTCCCATCATGGAAATATTATACTGAAGATGAAGGAAAATGCCAGTTGCATGTGTTTGTCCAGGAGTTATGTGTAAGTAATGTTATTCATGGCAATTACTTTGCTTTGTCCCATACATTTTACCTCCATGATGGTTATAATACAGCAAACTTTCCCATTTTTATCTATAGAGAAGGACCAATTTGGAAACTCAGGATGAGGTAACCTGTGCTAATACCTCTACTATCTTCAAGAATGCTTGGTGGCAGTATCAGAATTACCTGAAGAAAACGTACTTCACTCGCAAAGAAACTCATCAAATTCCCTTACGTTCTCCTGAGACACATTTACTAGACGATGACTGGGAACGCCTTGTTCTTTACTGGTCCCGAACCAAGAATGTGGTAAGGTCTATGAGCTCATTTTATTTTAAGTACTATATGCTTGCGTCTTACTGTATTCTGTTCATGTAGAACAAGTGCTTAAACCTGAAGAACAACTATTCTCATTTAAGATTCCATTGCTATCGTGCATACTGCTTTGCTCTTGTATCACTGTATTTACTCATACAAACTTATTTTTAAATTGAACTATCCAATGGAAACTCCAATGGCACAACAGGTATGTTTAAGCATGTTTCTTTAACAGGTTTGCTCTTATAAATAGCTCTGTTGATTTCAGTTTCATTGTGTATACAGTTGACTTCTCATATCATGCACATTACTAGCATCATAACAGGGCCAATAGTGTTGTTGTACATGTAGACCCGTGGTACCCATCTGAAATCTTGTTGTGCCGTTTAGTTTCCCACACTTGTATTCTTTCAGTGCTGCTTTCTCTTGAACTGATATGATTTGAACCGTGTCTCTATTTTGATTTGGCAGCACAATGCAGTGACCATAGGACATAGATATATGTTTGTTTGATGCTTTTGTAATGTACTACTTGGCGATAGAAGACTTGGTAGTTTAATCTTGTCCACCTTACTAATGAACTTGTTCACCGAAATGAGTTTCATATACTAGTACATGCTAAACCTGTTATGTGTCTGCTTGTTTCTTCTTTTAGAATGCTGACAGAATATTGGGGAAGAGTGCCTTATTAAGCAATGATAAAGGAAGTAATGCAGATAAGGTTCAGGATCGTGAGACATCCTTGTTTGTCTCCAACAAAGCTGATAAAACAGCTAAGGAAAACTATCTTGAAGACAGTGAGGCAACCCCAAAGTCCTGTCTTGGTTTACTGTTCGAGTTACTGGCCACTACCGCTTGCACAAGCTATTCAAACTCACTGTCTGAATCAGTTCGGTTTCTTGAGTCTCAACTACAAGCTGAAAGACATGGATCAGCTGTGCTGTGACAAGAAGCGGAAGGACTGCAGAAGTCCCTGGAGCATTCAGATGCATACTTTCTGGTGCAACAGCAAGCGTTGGAGGATTTTAGCGCCAAATAGGACAAAGCTAATAAGCTTGCTAAGCTTATTGCCAGCATGGTGGATACCCAGGATAACGTTTCTTGAGATCTTCTGAAGTTGTTTCAGTTACGGACTTGTTTTTCTGCTGCGTTTATTTGCATTGGTGGCCAATTTTGACGGCCAGTGTATGTAATATGCTGCTTTGTTCCCTATATTTGCACTGGTGGCGAACTTTGATGCCCAGTGGATGTAATATGTGTAATAGCTATAATAGGCTAGCATTAGTTGCTTGCTTATTTATTTCCTTATTGTCTTGTTTAGTTGTTTGCTTGTAGTCACTGCAGTTCTTTTTCCGCTTTTTTTAGTGGCCACAATAACCTAGTTTTGGTAACTATGCCACAATAATCATGGCAACACACGGACTGTTGTAACCATGGGCCTCCTGCGGGCCGTAGGATCCTTGGGCCTTCTACGGGCCGTAGGATCCATGGGTCTTTTACGGGCCGTAGGATCCATGGACTTTCTACGGGCCTTATGATCCATGGGCCTTCTACAGCCCGTAGGATCCATTGGTCTTCTACGGGCCGTAGGATCCATGGGCCTTCTACGGGGCGTATAATCATTTCGCCAAACATGGGTCGTACTATTCATGGGCCATAACGGGCCATTAATAGGCCGTATTTGATAACGCTATGAAAACAGCCCAACGGGTAAACGGGCCACAAACGGGCCGAATGTAACCACGGGTTGTATTTGGCCCACAAACGGAACAGGCCGGTAACGGACCGTATCTAACCGAATTCTAGAAATGAGCCCAAGAATAAATGGGCCCTTAGAAGGTCGAAAGTTAACACGGGCTGGAAACGGCCGACGGAATAATAGGCCGCTAATGGGTATAAAGTGGTACACTGTTCATTGTGGGCCAGTTTCATCTCGGGCCTTTAATGGGCCGAGAGTTACAAAGGGCCTCATATGGGCCAAAATACATCATGGGCCATACATGGGCCAGAAGTTACAACGGGCTGGAATCATATTGGACGGCCCAGATGAAGCTACTGGGCTTAATTCCGATAAGCCGTAACGGTCCGGTAGTAAGCGGGCCGTAAATGGGCTATATACGAACAGGCCATTAACAGGCTTTCCGTGGGCCGGCCCGTTACCTTTTGACCAAGTCAAATGGGCCGGCCTTTTCACCGAAATGGGCCTCTGTTGGGCCGTTCCACGTGTCGACGTATCATAGGCGCCTCCTGTCCAATGAGTGGATGACATATGTCTGAACGTTGAGCCGACACGTGTTTCCTCCCGCCAATGAGAATTTTACACATGGAAAATTCCCATTGGTCTAGGCTGTTAACGGGTTATCGGATCCAAAATCGGACCCGATAGCTTAATAGTGTCCCATTACGGTGGATGCCACATGTCGGTCACCCTTGACGAAAGCACTTCTATGACGCGCGATTTATCGTCATGGAAGTGGACACTTCCGTGATGATAATTTTTGTAATGTCATGGAACACTTCTACGACAGCACAGGTATGACTATCTTGATTCTGTCATAAATTTGTCATGGATGTACATGCATGACAGAAAACGTGACCTACTGTGACAAACACGTATCATCACAGAAGTGTCTTTTTTTGTAGTGAAAAGAGGGGATGCCATCCCGGGCATCCCCAAGCTTAGACGCTTGGGTCTCCTTGAATGTTACCTTGGGGTGCCTTGGGCATCCCCAAGCTTGGGCTCTTGCCACTCTTGACTCCTTCATCCATCGCGATCTCACTGAAAACTTGAAAACTTCAGCACACAAAACTCAACAGAAAACTCGTGAGATCCGTTAGTATAACTAGCAAATCATAAACTTTAGGCACTGTTGTAAACTCATTCATATTTTATTATTGCATATTACCTACTTTATTCTAACTTCACCATGACTTATACCCCTCGATACAATCCATAGATTCATTAAAGCAAGCAAACAATGCAATGAAAACAGAATCTATCAAAAGCAGAACAATCTGTAATGATCTGGCTAGCAACAATACTTCTGTAACTCCAAAAGTTCTGAAAAATTAGGAGAACATGGAAAATTTGTATATCAATGAGGTGTAAAAAAGTCAAAATTTTATCACGTTCCAGTTAATTTCAACAATTCTGTTACAGAATCAAAGCAACTATCACCCAAATCATCCCAAAGGCTTTATTTGGCACAAACACTAATTTAAACACAAAAACGCAACCATAACAGTAGCATAATTGTTTGTACACCAAAAGATAGAAACGAAACAAGGAAAACTAAGATAGCATTGGGTTGCCTCCCAACAAGCGCTATTGCTTTATGCCCCTAGCTAAGGCGTAATGCATAGTTTCAAGTGTTGTCATCCTTCGTTTTCAACTCCTCAATCACACATCCATATTTCCTAGGAGTTTCAGCACGCATATTTTTAATGATAACGCTCCTAGGAACGAAGTTGAGGAATTTACTCTCATAGACGGGTTCCTTTATTAAATCAACGAAGTTAGGGTGAACACTTATCATTTTAAGATCTCCGTTTCCATTACTGGATGTGGCACCCTTATTCTTAGGAACATACATAAACTTGCAATTCTTACTAGGAGAAGTCTTTCAATAGTTTTAATGGAAGAAAAAGCGGAACCCAAGTTATTAATAATTTCTTCCAACTTATCAATCCCAGCGGGACTTTGCTCCACTTTCTCATTAATTATTGGTTCTTTTTCTTTTAGCATCTTAAAAGTAGTTCCTACCTTTGACCCATAGTAATATAATTATGAATCTTTTTATCCAAATTTTCGATATGCTCTATGATAGGCATTTTATTTTCAATGGCCTCTAGCCTTTGCATAACATGCTCCAAAGTCAATGGTATTTCAGCAATAAAGATAGGCGGCGATCCCACTAAATTTCCCATAGCATTGAAAGCATCCATAGGGTGACTACTCAAGAAAATTTCCTCCGGTAATAGTATCTAGCACAAATCTATACCAAGTAGTAACACCCAAATAAAAATTGCGAAGAATAACGGTAGTGCATTGCTCAGGAGTTGATCTATTTTGAGCATCGCAAATCATATACAAAGCATCTTTTTAATTTTCTCGTCCCCTTTGTTTAAAATTGAGAACTTCATTTTCAGGGGTATGCGTAACAAGAGAACTAGCCATAACGGTGAAGTAAGCAAACAAGCAAAAAGACAAACAAAAAATATTTTTATGTTTTTGTGAAAACGTTTAGAAGTGGGGGAGATGAAAACGAGAGGCAAATGGTAAATGGAAGTAAATGCAAGGAGATGAAAGTTTATAAGATGGTACTTGATAGGTGTTGGTGATGTCTCCTCGGCAACGGCGCCAGAAATTCTTCCTGCTACTTGTGAGTTGCGTTGGGATTTCTGCGAATAGGAGAGGATGATGCAGTATCGTAGAGATAAGTATTTCCCTCAGTTAAGAACTAAGGTTATCAATCCAGTAGGAGAACCATGCAAGACCTCATGAATAGCACCTACACACAAAATAACAAATACTTGCACCAACCGCAAACAAGGGGTTGTCAATCCCTTGGCAGTTAATTGCAAGGATCAAATCTCGTAGTGATAGATGTATAAACAAAAACACAAAATAAAATAAAATAAAATAAATTGCAACAAGAAATTTTTGGATTTTAATATATGATAAAGATAGACCCGGAGGCCATAGTTTCACTAGGGGCTTCTCTCTTGAACATAGCATATGATGGGTAAACAAATTATTGTTGGACAATTGATAGAAAAGCGCATAGTTATGACGATATTCAAGGCAATGATCATGTATATAGGTATCACATCCGAGACAACTAGACCGACTCCTGCCTGCATCTACTACTATTACTCCACACATCGACCACTATCCAGCATGTATCTAGAGTATTAAGTTCATAAAGAACGGAGTAACGCCTTAAGCAAGATCACATGATGTAGATAAAGTAAACCCAATTAATATGAATAAACCCCATCCTTTATCCTTAATGGCAACGATACTAGTACATGTCATGTCCCTTTCTGTCACTAGGATTGAGCAACGGATGATCAAACCCATCACAAAGCACCTCTCCCATTGTAGGATAATTCAATCTAGTTGGATAAACCAAAGAGATAGATCAGAGAGAAATACAAAGCTATAAAAATCATGCATAAAAGATTTTAGAGAAGTCTCAAATAATATTCATGAATAAGCTGATCATAAACCCACAATTCACCGGATCCCAACAAACACACTGCAAAAAAGGATTACATCAAATAGATCTCCAAGAAAATCGAGGAGAACATTGTATTGATGATCAAAGAGAGAGAAGAAGCTACCTAGCTACTAGCTATGGACTCATAGATCTGTGGTAAACTACTCACACATCATCGAAAGGGCAGCAAGGTTGATGTAGAGGCCCTCCGTCATCGATCCCCACTCCAGCAGAGTACCAAAAAAGTTCTCTAGATGGGGTCTCCGAAGAATAGAAACTTGTGGCAGCGGAAGAAGTATTTGGGGTGGCTCTCTGATGTATTGGGAATATTTGGGAATTTATAGAAGTGGAATTATGTCAAGAGGTGCCACGAGGGGTCCACAAGCATGGGGCGCGCCTGGCAGGCTTGTCGCTCCCTCGTGACTCTTCAACTCTTCTCCCGAAGCTTCTAGGGTCCCTTCTGGTCCAAAAAAATCGTCGTAGCGTTTGGACTCCATTTGGTACTAATTTTCTGATAAGCAAAAAAATAGCAACTGGCACTGGGCACTAGGCTAATAGGTTAGTCCAAAAAATGATATATAATTGCGTAATAAACATCCAAGATTGATACTATAATAGCATGGAACAATCAAAAATTATAGATACGTTGGAGATGTATCACTTGTCGCTTGTCAAATAGGTGTTGAGCGGGCAAGTAGTTAGGTGAGTTCTGTCTCGGCACGTGTCAGCTCATCACCAAAGGAACAAACTTTAATGACACCCGTCCTAGGAGCATGTCAAGATAATACGAGGTAGCTGGGCGGACGAGATAGAAGCACAAACGATTCTTGCCGGCAAGCATCACCAGTGTGACACCTCACGACGATTTAACGCCCTTATCCTAACCCGTCTGGGTTAGGTATCTTAGCAATGTAGCCACTATTTGCAGTGTATATTTACTATTTTTCCAATGTGGAGACCCCTTGATCTATAAAAGAAGGCCCATGGCAACCTTTCCAAAGGTCAACACTTTGTTCAATTACACGCGTAGCTGCACTTCCCGTGCACCTTGCCAGCAAGTTGCGCTCCTTATACTTGATCTATTACATCCAGTACAATCAATGTAGGAGTAGGGTTTTACGCTTCACAGCGGCCCGAACCTTGGTAAATCTTCACGTTGATTGCTAGATTTTCTTTGTGCCTGATGATCTCCCCAGTTGAACCACAAAGGGGCCTTTGTTGGTCACATAGTTTGTTGTACGGGCGCCATCTATGGAGCGCTGGGAAGGGGGATCACTTGCGCTAAACTGATTTGGCAGTCAGCACGTCAGCTTCATCATCTTCATCACCATGGCTCCCAACAAGAAGGGCACCACGGCGGCTGGTCCATCTACATCCAAGCTGCTGACGCCTACACAGATAGGCGATGGCGCAGATGGCGACGGAGGAGGCGGAGGCAGCGAGCAGCTTCCTCGACGCTCCGGTAACCCAAGCCACGCAAGCGGTGTCGTCCAGAGCGGGGACAACAAAAACCGCACGCCACTAGGTCCAAGGATGGAGCCGTGCAGCCTACGGGCAGCGTGGTGAACCCTAGGAACGGTCCGGCGACATCCAAGACGCCTACACCAGTGCACACGCCATGACCATCTCAGGTTGTGCGCGACGAACAACATCATGATGTCGGCAGCTCTAGACACCGCCATGGCAAAGCCCCTGTGCATCATTCCTAGGATGTGTAGGGCCAACATCCTCGTCAATAGGTCGAGGGAAACAGGCTTCGGCTGCAGGATTGTGACGAGCTCCTTCTAGCTCTGTCATGAGTAAGAGTTCCGCCTGATCTTCGCGCCACGCCATGCCCAATACACCGACGGAAGCATTGGAACGAGCCCAATATCTTCTAGATTTCCCCCCTACCACGAAGAAGATGGAGGTTTGGAAGGCGAAAATTCAGAGCCTCCTCGGCTTCTCCAACAACGACAAACCATAGCAAGCTAGACCCTCACGTCAGCAGACCGCTGCTCCGGCGTGTGCTGCTAGTGAGAGGACTGGAAGTGGTGCACCGACGGTGCAGCCTCCTCTCCATGACAACAACACCAACGGCAGAGCCAGTGGGTCGACGCCCATAATGATGTTTCCATGGCGTCATCCGATCCACGATCTCACCGTGATCAGCGCCAAGTTCTCCAAGAACGATGCAAAGAAGACGCTCGTACCACCATCGAGCGGCGACGGGAGGCACACCGTCAGTCCGACAAGCATGCGGGCCCACTATCGATGAGCCTGCGCTAGGGTACTCTGGGTACCTGCCTTACGAGGTGGGTTGCCCATCATTTACTCGTGAGCTGTAGCAAGTCCAGTGGCCCACCTCTCAAAATTTCAAGCCGGAAGAGCCGGAGAAATACGACGACAAGATCCATACGTCAGAGTTCCTAGGCATCTACACCATTATGTTGCAAGCTGCCGGAGCGTGTGACGAGAAGATTCCCACCAACTACTTTCCGTTGGTGCTCAAGCCCAACATTAGATCTTGGTTGATGAACTTGTTAGAGGATTCCATCTCTTCATGGTTAGATCCGTGCCATGAATTCGTTGGTGCTTTTACTGGGGGCCACAAGGTTCCCGGTCAGCCGAGTGATTTGCATGTGATACTACAGAGAGATGGTGAATCTCTCCTCAAGTATATACAGAGATTCAGCCGTGTCCAGCACAACATTCCTGACGTTCACCCTGCCGTTGTGATTACCGCATTCCACACAAATATGCATAATCACAAGATGTGGGAAGAATTAGCCATGAATAAGGTGAAGGATGTGTCACCGAGCTTTATGCTCTAGCTGACAAGTGCGCACATTTTGAAGAGGGGAGGAGACTTCCCAGGGAGGACGCTGGCGCATAGGTCGACTCTGAAGACGATGACGCCACCACCCCGAAGAATAAGAGTCGCAAGTGTAACAGGAAGCGCAAGGGCAAAGCAGTAATGGCTGTTGAGGGCTCCGGCAACGCCAACACTGGCAAGAAAGCTAAGACCGAGTGCTCCGGCAAGGAAGTTGTCAGGTGTGCCTCATGTCAAGAGCTGGTGGCTGGCGACAAGACGGAGGGCTCCGGCAGGCAGTATTGCAAGATCCACCGCACCAAGGGCCATGACCCCCAAGACTGCCGGCAAGTAGAGCAACTTTCCGAGAAGTAGAAGGCTGAGTACAAGAAGCGCGACCGGGAGAAGGCCCAAGACGGTGCTGGAGGATCCGACAAGAAGGGTCATGGTGGCCGAGGAGGTCGCCGCGACAAGGCCAAGCAGCAAAAAGAGTAGCCTGCTAGAGGCCGCGACAAGAAAGAGGAAGATGATGATGAAGACGAAGAGGATGATGATGAGTCCAGTGAGCACGAGTTCCAGAAGGCTACATAGGCCAACCACCATATGAATTTATTATGAGGGCCACCTATGGAATTAATATGAAGGATGACAATACTTGAAACAATGCCTTACGCTTAGCTAGGGGCGTAAAACAATAGCACTTGTTGGGAGGCAACCAAATAGTTATCTTAAATTTTTTGCTTTTACTTTCTGTTTTGGGTGTTGACACAATTATTGCTACTTTTATGATTGTGTTTTTATGTTTTAATTAGTGTTTGTGCCAAGTAAATCCTTTGGAATGATTTGGTTGATAGTTGACTTGATTCTGTGAAAAAATAGAAACTTTTGTGCCCAGTGCTGAAATTACTATAATTCACTTGAACGTGATAAAATTCTGATTTTTTTACACATGATTTATATAAAAATTTCTCACGTTTTCCTAATTTTTCAGATTTTTTTCAAATTATATAAGTATAGTGTTTGTTCATATCATTACAGACTGTTCTGTTTTAGACATATTCTGTTTTCTATTGCATAGTTTGCTTGTTTTAATGATGCTATGGATTATATCGGAGGGTATAAGTCATGGAGAAGTTAGAATCCAGTATGTAATATTAAATAATAAAATATGAATCAGTTCATAACAGTACCTAAAGTTTATGATTTTTCTATTATACTAACGGATCTCACGAGGTTTCTGTTGAGTTTTGTGTTCTGAAGTTGTCAAGTTTTGGGTGAGATCATGATAGATGAAGGAATAAGGAGCGGAAAGACCCTAAGATTTGGGATGCCCCAGGCACCCCCAAGGTAATACTCAACGAAGACCCAAGCGTCTAAGCTTGGGGATGCCCCAGATGGCATCCCCTCTTTCGTCTACAATCTATCGGTATGTTACTTGGAGCTACATTTTTATTCATCACATGATATGTGTTTTGCTTGGAGCGTCTTGTGCCATAGTAGTTTTTGCTTTGATCTCTTTTTAGTTTTCCCCAATCATCATTTGCTGGACACACCTTTTGAGAGGGACACGCATTTATCGTGATTTGTTAGAATCCTCTATGTGCTTCACTTATATCTTCTGAGCTAGGCAGTTGCTCTAGGACTTCACTTATATCGTTTAGAGCACGGTGGTGGTTATATTTTATATAAATAGTTGCACTTCATGCTTCACTTAAATATTTTTGAGAGTCTAATAAATAGTAACGTCAATTTGTACATGTTATAAGACTAGTCCGAGAAGGATAGGTATTCAATGGGGATATAATAAAAACTTTCATGTAGATCACTAAGTATGAAACGCGTGGTTTAATGATACTGATGTCATAATATGAAAGGATATTGGTTCATGATCATCGGTTATTAGAAATATCGGTATTAAATCTTGTTATTAACTACTCATCTAAGTGTTGGTCATGGCATGGTGAGGAGGTTTGAGCATTTGTATTTCTGATTGGAACCCTTGAGTGTTGTTATAATCTGATGTACGCAATGGTTAATTCCTACCAACCAATTCCCTAGGGGCATGCAAGTAGTACTTTGCTTCGAGGGCTAATAGGCTTTCACAATAAGTATGCGAGTTCTTTATGACTACTGTGAGTCCATGGATTATACGCACTCTTACCTTTTCGCAATTTGCTAGCCTCTTTGGTACTATACATTGCCCTTTCTCACCTCGAGAGTTGGTGCAAACTTCACCGGTGCATCCAAATCTCATGATATGATACGCTCTATCACACATAAACCTCCTTATATCTTCCTCAAAACAACCACCATACCTACCTATTATAGCATTTCCATAGCCATTCCGAGATATATTGTCATGCAACTTCCACTGTTCCATTTTCATGGCATACGTGTTCATTGCCATATTGCTTTGCCTGATCATAGAGCTGACATGATATTTGTGGCGCAGCCGCTATTCATCATTATTATACATGTTACGCTAGAATCATCACACATCTTGGTACACTGCCAGAGGCATTCATATAGAGTCATATTGTTCTAGTTATCGAGTGTAATTTTGAGTTGTAAGTAAATAAAAGTGTGATGATCATCATTATTAGAGCATTGTCCCAGCGAGGGAAGGATGATGGAGACTATGATTGCCCCACAAGTCGGGATGGGACCCCGGATGAAAAATAAAAAATAAAAAGAAAAAAAGAGGCCAAAAAGAGGCCAACAAAAAAATGAGAAAAAAAGAGAGAAGGTGCAATGTTACTATCCTTTTCCACACTTGTTCTTCAGAGTAGGACCATGTTCTTCATATAGAGAGTCTCCTGAGTTGTTACAATCATATACTAGTGGGAATTTTTTGTTATAGAACTTGGCTTGTATATTCCGATGATGGGCTTCCTCAAATGCCTGAGGTCTTCATGAGAAAGCAAGTTGGATGCACACCCACTTAGTTTCCATTGAGCTTTCATACATGTATAGTTCTTGTGCATCCGTTTTTGCATGACAATCCCTACTCCTCGCATTGACATCAATTGATGGGCATCTCCGTAGCCCGTTGATTAGCCGCATCGATGGGAGACTTTCTTCGATTTTTGACTTCCCTTATTAATCTTTGTCACCGCATTCCACCTACAGTGCTA
Organism: Triticum aestivum; assembly: GCF_018294505.1. Taxonomy (NCBI): domain Eukaryota; kingdom Viridiplantae; phylum Streptophyta; class Magnoliopsida; order Poales; family Poaceae; genus Triticum; species Triticum aestivum. Next base: position 201,950,521 of record NC_057814.1, on the reverse strand, counting down.
TATCCATGGGTCACGCTCATGTATTGCATGGGGTTGAAAATGCTGAAGCGCATTAGAAGTATGATCCAATTGCCTGATTTGACACCGGGGTGCTCATGATTTATATTTATGCGGTGAAGGCGAAGTCATTAGAAGTATGATCCAATTGCCTGATTTGACACTGGGGTGCTCATGATTTATATTTATGCTGGCATGATAAAGTGAGTGGGGATAACATTCGTTAAGGATCGTATATTTTCAAAAAGTAATGATTGTGTTTCTTATATTCATGGATATTATTATGTTGATATTATTACTTCATCATTTCTCAATGATTATACCGTAAAGAGATTACATGATACACATGTTAGGTAACATTTCACATCAAAAATTCTTTTTCTAGCATTGACCTACTTGAGGATGAGCAGGAATTAAGCTTGGGGATGCTTGATATGTCTCCAACATATCTACAATTTTTGATTGTTTCATGCTATTATATTATCAATCTTGGATGCTTCTTATGAAGGAAATATGCCCTAGAGGCAATAATAAAGTATTATTTATTTCCTTATATCATGATAAATGTTTATTATTCATGCTAGAATTGTATTAACCGGAAACATAATACATGTGTGAATACATAGACAAACAGAGTGTCACTAGTATGCCTCTACTTGACTAGCTCGTTAATCAAAGATGGCTATGTTTCCTAGCCATAGACATGAGTTGTCATTTGATTAACGAGATCACTTCATTAGGAGAATGACGTGATTGACTTGACCCATTCCATTAGCTTAGCACCCGATCGTTTAGTATGTTGCTATTGCTTTCTTCATGACTTATACATGTTCCTATGACTATGAGATTATGCAACTCCCGTTTACCAGAGGAACACTTTGTGTGCTACCAAACGTCACAACGTAACTGGGTGATTATAAAGGTGCTCTACAGGTGTCTCCAAAGGGTACTTGTTGGGTTGGCGTATTTCGAGATTAGGATTTGTCACTCCGATTGTCGGAGAGGTATCTCTGGGCCCACTCGGTAATGCACATCACTATAAGCCTTGCAAGCATTGTAACTAATGAGTTAGTTACGGGATGATGTATTACGGAATGAGTAAAGAGACTTGCCGGTAACGAGGTTGAACTAGGTATCGAGATACCGACGATCGAATCTCGGGCAAGTAACATACCGATGACAAAGCGAACAACGTATGTTGTTATGCGGTCTGACCGATAAAGATCTTCGTAGAATATGTGGGAACCAATATGAGCATCCAGGTTCCGCTATTGGTTATTGACTGGAGAGGTGTCTCGGTCATGTCTACAAAGTTCTCAAACCCGTAGGGTCCGCACGCTTAAAGTTACGATGAGAGTTATATTATGAGTTTATATCTTTTGATGTACTGAAGGTTGTTCGGAGTCCCGGATGTGATCACGGACATGACGAGGGGTCTCGAAATGGTCGAGACATAAAGATTGATATATTGGAAGCCTATGTTTGGACATCGGAAGTGTTCCGGGTGAAATCGGGATTTTTTCGGAGTACCGGGAGGTTACCGGAAACCCCCGGTAACTTAATGGGCCTTAGTGGGCCTAGGTGGAAGAAAGGAGAGGAGGCTAGGGCAGGGCCGCGCCCTCCTTCCCCCCAGTCCGGATAGGACAAGGAGAGGGGGGCAGCGCCCCCCTTCCTTCCTCCCCTCCACCTCCTCCCCCTCTCTCCTAGTCCAACATGGAAAAGGGGGGAGTCCTACTCCCGGTAGGACTAGGACTCCTCCCAGGCGCGCCTCTCCTCCTTGGCCAGCGGCCTCCCCCTTGCTCCTTTATATACGGGGGCAGGGGGGCACCTCTCTACACACAATTGATCTACGATCTTTCAGCCGTGTGCGGTGCCCCTCTCCACCATATTACACCTCGATAATATCGTAGCGGAGCTTAGGCGAAGCCCTGCGTCGGTAGAACATCATCATCGTCACCACGCCGTCAACACTCGGCTGGATTGGAGTTCGAGGGACGTCATCGAGCTGAACGTGTGCTGAACTCGGAGGTGCCGTGCGTTCGGTACTTGATCGGTCGGATCATGAAGACGTTCGACTACATCAACCGCGTTGTGTTAACGCTTCCGCTTTCGGTCTACGAGGGTACGTGGACAACACTCTCCCCTCTTGTTGCTATGCATCACCATGATCTTGCGTGTGCGTAGGAATTTTTTTGAAATTACTACGTTCCCCAACAGTGGCATCCGAGCCTGGTTTTATGCGTTGATGCTATGCACGAGTAGAACACAAGTGAGTTGTGGGCAATATAAGTCATACTGCTTACCAGCATGCCGTACTTTGGTTCGGCGGTATTGTGAGATGAAGCGGCCCGGACCGACATTACGCGTACACTTACGCGAGACTGGTTTCACCGTTGCGAGCACGCGTTGCTTAAAGGTGACTGGGGGGTGTCTGTCTCTCTCACTTTAGTTGAACCGAGTGTGGCTACGCCCGGTCCTTGCGAAGGTTAAAACAGCACCAACTTGACAAACTATCGTTGTGGTTTTGATGCGTAGGTAAGAACGGTTCTTGCTAAGCCCGTAGTAGCCACGTAAAACTTGCAACAACAAAGTAGAGGACGTCTAACTTGTTTTTGCAGGGCATGTTGTGATGTGATATGGTCAAGACATGATGCTATATTTTATTGTATGAGATGATCATGTTTTGTAACCGAGTTATCGGCAACTGGCAGGAGCCATATGGTTGTCGCTTTATTGTATGCAATGCAATCGCCATGTAATTGTTTTACTTTATCACTAAGCGGTAGCGATAGTCGTAAAAGCAATAGTTGGCGAGACGACAACGATACTACGATGGAGATCAAGGTGTCGCGCCGGTGACGTTGGTGATCATGACAGTGCTTCGGAGATGGAGATCACAAGCACAAGATGATGATGGCCATATCATATCACTTATATTGATTGCATGTGATGTTAATCTTTTATGCATCTTATCTTGCTTTGATTGACGGTAGCATTATAAGATGATGTCTCACTAAAATTTCAAGATAAAAGTGTTCTCCCTGAGTATGCACCGTTGCGAAAGTTCTTCGTGCTGAGACACCATGTGATGATCGGGTGTGATAGGCTCTACGTTCAAATACAACGGGTGCAAAACAGTTGCACATGCGGAATACTCAGGTTAAACTTGACGAGCCTAGCATATGCAGATATGGCCTCGGTCGAACAGTTGCACACGCGGAACACAGAGACCGAAAGGTCGAGCGTGAATCATATAGTAGATATGATCAACATAGTGATGTTCACCATTGAAACTACTCCATCTCACGTGATGATCGGACATGGTTTAGTTGATTTGGATCACGTAATCACTTAGATGACTAGAGGGATGTCTATCTAAGTGGGAGTTCTTAAGTAATATGATTAATTGAACTTGAATTTATCATGAACTTAGTACCTGATAGTATCTTGCTTGTCTATGTTAATTGTAGATAAATGGCCCGTGCTGTTGTTCCGTTGAATTTTAATGCGTTCCTTGAGAAAGCAAAGTTGAAAGATGATGGTAGCAATTACACGGACTGGGTCCGTAACGTGAGGATTATCCTCATTGCTGCACAGAAAAATTATGTCCTGGAAGCACCGCTGGGTGCCAGGCCTCCTACAAGAGCAACACCAGAAGTTATGAACGTCTGGCAGAGCAAAGCTGATGACTACTCGATAGTTCAGTGTGCCATGCTTTACAGCTTAGAACCGAGACTTCAACGACGTTTTGAACGTCATGGAGCATATGAGATGTTCCAGGAGTTGAAGTTAATATTTCAAGCAAATGCTCGGATTGAGAGATATGAAGTCTCCAATAAGTTCTACAGCTGCAAGATGGAAGAGAATAGTTCTGTCAGTGAGCATATACTCAAAATGTCTGGGTATAATAATCACTTGATTCAACTGGGAGTTAATCTTCCGGATGATAGCGTCATTGACAGAATTCTTCAATCACTGCCACCAAGCTACAAGAGCTTCGTGATGAACTATAATATGCAAGGGATGAATAAGACAATTCCCGAGCTCTTCACAATGCTAAAGGCAGCGGAGGAAGAAATCAAAAAGGAGCATCAAGTGTTGATGGTCAATAAGACCACTAGTTTCAACAAAAAGGGCAAAGGGAAGAAGAAGGGGAACTTCAAGAAGAACAGCAAGCAAGTTGCTGCTCAGGAGAAGAAACCCAAGTCTGGACCTAAGCCTGAAACTGAGTGCTTCTACTGCAAGCAGACTGGTCACTGGAAGCGGAACTACCCCAAGTATTTGGCGGATAAGAAGGATGGCAAGGTTAACAAAGGTATATGTGATATACATGTTATTGATGTGTACCTTACTAATACTCGCAGTAGCACCTGGGTATTTGATACTGGTTCTGTTGCTAATATTTGCAACTCGAAACAGGGGCTACGGATTAAGCGAAGATTGGCTAAGGACGAGGTGATGACGCGCGTGGGAAATGGTTCCAAAGTCGATGTGATCGCGGTCGGCACGCTACCTCTACATCTACCTTTGGGATTAGTTTTAGACCTAAATAATTGTTATTTGGTGCCAGCGTTGAGCATGAACATTATATCTGGATCTTGTTTGATGCGAGACGGTTATTCATTTAAATCAGAGAATAATGGTTGTTCTATTTATATGAGTAATATCTTTTATGGTCATGCACCTTTGAAGAGTGGTCTATTCTTAATGAATCTCGATAGTAGTGACACACATATTCATAATGTCGAAGCCAAGAGATGCAGAGTTGATAATGATAGTGCAACTTATTTGTGGCACTGCCGTTTAGGTCATATCGGTGTAAAGCGCATGAAGAAACTCCATACTGATGGACTTTTGGAATCACTTGATTATGAATCACTTGGTACTTGCGAACCGTGCCTCATGGGCAAGATGACTAAAACACCGTTCTCCGGAACTATGGAGAGAGCAACAAATTTATTGGAAATCATACATACAGATGTATGTGGTCCGATGAATATTGAGGCTCGTGGCGGATATCGTTATTTTCTCACCTTCACAGATGATTTGAGTAGATATGGGTATATCTACTTAATGAAACATAAGTCTGAAACATTTGAAAAGTTCAAAGAATTTCAGAGTGAAGTTGAAAATCATCGTAACAAGAAAATTAAGTTTCTACGATCAGATCGTGGAGGAGAATATTTGAGTTATGAGTTTGGTCTACATTTGAAACAATGCGGAATAGTTTCACAACTCACGCCACCCGGAACACCACAGCGTAATGGTGTGTCCGAACGTCGTAATCGTACTTTACTAGATATGGTACGATCTATGATGTCTCTTACTGATTTACCGCTATCGTTTTGGGGTTATGCTTTAGAGACGGCTGCATTCACTCTAAATAGGGCACCATCAAAATCTGTTGAAACGACACCTTATGAACTATGGTTTGGCAAGAAACCAAAGTTGTCGTATCTTAAAGTTTGGGGTTGCGATGCTTATGTGAAGAAACTTCAACCTGATAAGCTCGAACCTAAATCGGAGAAATGTGTCTTCATAGGATACCCAAAGGAGACTGTTGGGTACACCTTCTATCACAGATCCGAAGGCAAGATATTCGTTGCTAAGAATGGATCCTTTCTAGAGAAGGAGTTTCTCTCGAAAGAAGTGAGTGGGAGGAAAGTAGAACTTGATGAGGTAACTGTACCTGCTCCCTTATTGGAAAGTAGATCATCACAGAAACCAGTTTCTACGACACCTACACCAATTAGTGGGGAAGTTAATGATAATGATCATGAAACTTCAGATCAAGTTATTACTGAACCTCGTAGGTCAACCAGATTAAGATCCGCACCAGAGTGGTACGATAATCCTATTCTGGAGGTTATGTTACTAGACCATGACGAACCTACGAACTATGAAGAAGGGATGGTGAGCCCAGATTCCGCAAAATGGCTTGAGGCCATGAAATCCAAGATGGGATCCATGTATGAGAACAAAGTATGGACTTAGGTTGACTTGCCCGAAGATCGTCAAGCCATTGAAAATAAATGGATCTTCAAGAAGAAGACTGACGTTGACGGTAATGTTACTGTCTATAAAGCTCGACATGTTGTGAAAGGTTTTCGACAAGTTCAAGGGACTGACTACGATGAGACCTTCTCACCCGTAGCGATGCTTAAGTCTGTCCGAATCATGTTAGCAATTGCCGCATTTTATGATTATGAAATTTGGCAAATGGATGTCAAAACTGCATTAATGAATGGATTTCTGGAAGAAGAGTTGTATATGATGCAACCGGAAGGTTTTGTCGATCCAAAGGGAGCTAACAAAGTGTGCAAGCTCCAGCGATCCATTTATGGACTGGTGCAAGCCTCTCGGAGTTGGAATAAACGCTTTGATGGTGTGATCAAAGCATTTGGTTTTATACAGACTTTTGAAGAAGCCTGTATTTACAAGAAAGTGAGTGGGAGCTCAGTAGCATTTCTGATATTATATGTGGATGACATATTGCTGATTGGAAATGATATAGAATTTCTGGATAGCATAAAGGGATACTTGAATAAGAGTTTTTCAATGAAAGACCTCGGTGAAGCTGCATATATATTAGGCATCAAGATCTATAGAGATAGATCAAGACGCTTAATTGGACTTTCACAAAGCACATACCTTGACAAAGTTTTGAAAAAGTTCAAAATGGATCAAGCAAAGAAAGGGTTCTTGCCTGTACTACAAGGTGTGAGATTGAGTAAGACTCAATGCCCGACCACTGCAGAAGATAGAGAGAAGATGAAAGATGTTCCCTATGCTTCAGCCATAGCCTCTATCATGTATGCAATGCTGTGTACCAGACCTGATGTGTGCCTTGCTATAAGTTTAGCAGGGAGGTACCAAAGTAATCCAGGAGTGGATCACTGGACATCGGTCAAGAACATCCTGAAATACATGAAAAGGACTAAGGATATGTTTCTCGTTTATGGAAGTGACAAAGAGCTCATCGTAAATGGTTACGTTGATGCAAGCTTTGACACTGATCCGGACGATTCTAAATCGCAAACCGGATACGTATTTACATTGAACAGTGGAGCTGTCAGTTGGTGCAGTTCTAAGCAAAGTGTCGTGGCGGGATCTACGTGTGAAGCTGAGTACATAGCTGCTTCGGAAGCAGCAAATGAAGGAGTCTGGATGAAGGAGTTCATATCCGATCTAGGTGTCATACCTAGTGCATCGGGACCAATGAAAATCTTTTGTGACAATACTGGTGCAATTGCCTTAGCAAAGGAATCCAGATTTCACAAGAGAACCAAGCACATCAAAAGACGCTTCAATTCCATCCGGGATTTAGTCCAGGTGGGAGACATAGAAATTTGCAAGATACATACGGATCTGAATGTTGCAGACCCATTGACTAAGCCTCTTCCACGAGCAAAACATGATCAGCACCAAGACTCCATGGGTGTAAGAATCATTATAGCGTAATCTAGATTATTGACTCTAGTCCAAATGGGAGACTGAAGGAAATATGCCCTAGAGGCAATAATAAAGTATTATTTATTTCCTTATATCATGATAAATGTTTATTATTCATGCTAGAATTGTATTAACCGGAAACATAATACATGTGTGAATACATAGACAAACAGAGTGTCACTAGTATGCCTCTACTTGACTAGCTCGTTAATCAAAGATGGCTATGTTTCCTAGCCATAGACATGAGTTGTCATTTGATTAACGAGATCACTTCATTAGGAGAATGACGTGATTGACTTGACCCATTCCGTTAGCTTAGCACCCGATCGTTTAGTATGTTGCTATTGCTTTCTTCATGACTTATACATGTTCCTATGACTATGAGATTATGCAACTCCCGTTTACCGGAGCAACACTTTGTGTGCTACCAAACGTCACAACGTAACTGGGTGATTATAAAGGTGCCCTACAGGTGTCTCCAAAGGTACTTGTTGGGTTGGCGTATTTCGAGATTAGGATTTGTCACTCCGATTGTCGGAGAGGTATCTCTGGGCCCACTCGGTAATGCACATCACTATAAGCCTTGCAAGCATTGTAACTAATGAGTTAGTTACGGGATGATGTATTATGGAACGAGTAAAGAGACTTGCCAGTAACGAGATTGAACTAGGTATCGAGATACCGACGATCGAATCTCGGGCAAGTAACATACCGATGACAAAGGGAACAACGTATGTTGTTATGCGGTCTGACCGATAATGATCTTCGTAGAATATGTGGGAACCAATATGTGCATCCAGGTTCCGCTATTGGTTATTGACCGGAGAGGTGTCTCGGTCATGTCTACATAGTTCTCGAACCCGTAGGGTCCGCACGCTTAAAGTTACGATGACAATTATATTATGAGTTTATATGTTTTGATGTACCGGAGGTTGTTCGGAGTCCCGGATGTGATCATGGACATGACGAGGAGTCTCGAAATGGTTGAGACATAAAGATTGATATATTGGAAGCCTATGTTTGGACATCGGAAGTGTTCCGGGTGAAATCGGGATTTTTCCGGAGTACCGGGAGGTTACCGGAACCCCCCGGTAACTTAATGGGCCTTGTGGGCCTAGGTGGAAGAGAGGAGAGGAGGCTAGGGCAGGGCCGCGCTCCCCTTCCCCCCAGTCCGAATAGGACAAGGAGAGGGGGGGCGGCGCCCCCCTTCCTTCCTCCCCTCCACCTCTTCCCCCTCTCTCCTAGTCCAACATGGAAAAGGGGGGGAGTCCTACTCCCGGTAGGAGTAGGACTCCTCCCAGGCGCGCCTCTCCTCCTTGGCCGGCGGCCTCCCCCTTGCTCCTTTATATACGGGGGCAGGGGGGCACCTCTCTACACACAATTGATCTACGATCTTTTAGCCGTGTGCGGTGCCCCTCTCCACCATATTACACCTCGATAATATCGTAGCGGAGCTTAGGCGAAGCCCTGCGTCGGTAGAACATCATCATCGTCACCACGCCGTCAACACTCGGCTGGATCGGAGTTCGAGGGACGTCATCGAGCTGAACGTGTGCTGAACTCGGAGCTGTCGTGCGTTCGGTACTTGATCGGTCGGATCGTGAAGACGTTCGACTACATCAACCGTGTTGTGTTAACGCTTCCGCTTTCGGTCTACGAGGGTACGTGGACAACACTCTCCCCTCTCGTTGCTATGCATCACCATGATCTTGCGTGTGCGTAGGAATTTTTTTGAAATTACTACGTTACCCAACATCTTATGCATTTACATGCTATTTTATATCATTCTTTGGGACTAACCTATTAACATAGTGCCCAGTGCCAGTTCCTGTTTTTTTTGCTTGTTTTTGGCTTTTCAAAAAATCAATACCAAACGAACTCCAAACACGATGAAACTTTACGGTGATTTTTTCTGGACCAGAAGGACCCTAGAAGGTTTGGGAGGAGGCCAGAAGACGTAAGGGAGAGCCACGAGCTCACGGGGCGCGCCCCCTGAGTTCGTGACTCCCACGCTACTCTGTTTAACCTCATTCCACCTCTATAAATTCCCAAATATTCCCAAACCAACAGAGACACACCTGAAACACTTTTTCCACCGCCACAAGCTTTTTTTTCTTTCGTGACCTCATTTGGAGGCCTTTTCTGTATTCTGCTAGAGGGGGAATCGATCACAGAGGGCTTCTAAATCATCCTTGCTGCCTTCCGATGATTCATGAGTACTTTACCACACAGCTACGTGTAGCGACCTGACCTCAGACGGTCAAGCCTCTGTGTATCTGTGCCATCCCTGGATCAGTATGCTGGCACACATAGTACATCAATGTATATATCAAAGTGCAATCACATGTATAAATAGCGTAAAACTGATATATACCTCATAAATCTCAGCGGATACAATCAAACGGGTGTGGAGTCCCATCAACGCCATCGGCAGGTTGAGTGTAGACCGTAACCCTGTATTGTAACTCTTACTCATCGAAGAAAATCCTGCAACATGATACGTTGCAGCCGTGTAGGTCAGTACATTGAATGTACCGGCAAGATCATGTAACAAAAACATATGATAAAACTATACTATATGCAATATGGCTTTATGGCTCTGTATCTAAGTTTTGTTTGCGTAAAAGCTGGTTTTATTTTTCATACATCAAAGGAATATTAGGAGTCTGTACTACGGAGTTTTCTAACATGACATGGTTCCGCCAACCAATGTCTCATAGCCCAGAACAATCATAAGTTGTCCACAATTAAGTTATCAGTCTGGTGTTGAGAGTTCCGAGATAGATCCAAGTCCAGATGCTCAAATTGTCCGTAACCGGGGACACGGTTAATCGATTAGGTTTTAACCCTCTGCAGAGGTTTGTACACTTTACCCGCAAGATTCGATCCCTCTTTTTATGTTCTCGCACTTCAGGGTGTTTGAGAACAAGATGACCAAAACATGGTCTTCCCCCGAACAATTTCAGTACTTATGGCGCAAGATGATTCCACGTATATATCGAGGTCGGAATGGGATCGGGTGTTTTCACGTCTCACCGTAGAAGAGTTCCTCTGACCACTGTCCGGTGCTCATCCAATCCTACCGTAGTTCTACATCTGCTAGCACCGTCCCAGCCAGAGTCACCACTAAGGTCAACCAAGCCAGAGCCCATAGTGACTTGCGGTTGCCCAGGTAAGCTTCCGGGCATGAAGTATTCTTCCGTCTCTTTGAGCCTGGGTGGAGCCTTCCGCATGATATCACGGTGCTTCTCCGGAATCATCGAGTACTGGACGCACCAATGTACCCTTCTTAACCATTCTCCACCCAGAGGTATATTGAATTCTTGTGTTGAGTCTTTGAAGTCTTGGCCTTGAAGATGCAGTCCTTGCATATGCCATCATGGAGGTTTCTGTTGGGGAACGTAGTAATTTCAAAAAAATTCCTACGCACACGCAAGAACATGGTGATGCATAGCAACGAGAGGGGAGAGTGTTGTCCACGTACCCTCGTAGACCGACAGCGGAAACGTTATCACAACGCGGTTGATGTAGTCGTACGTCTTCATGATCCAACCGATCAAGTACCGAACGCACGGCACCTCCGAGTTCAGCACACGTTCAGCTCGATGACGTCCCTCGAACTCCGATCCAGCCGAGTGTTGAGGGAGAGTTTCGTCAGCACGACGGCGTGGTGACAATGATGATGTTCCACTGACGCAGGGCTTCGCCTAAGCTCCGCGACGGTGTTATCGAGGTGTAATATGGTGGAGGGGGGGCACCGCACACGGCTAAAATATCGTATATCAAGTGTGTATAGAGGTGCCCCCCTGCCCCCGTATATAAAGGAGCAAGGGGGAGGCCGGCTGCCCTAGGCGCGCCAAGGAGAGGGGGGGAGTCCTCCTCCTAGTAGGAGTAGGACTCCCCTTTCCTCGTCCAACTAGGAAAAGAGGGGGGCAGGAAAGAGAGGGAGAGGGAGAGGGAAAGAGGGGTTGTGCCCCCTCTCCTAGTCCAACTAGGATTCCTCATGGGAGGGGGCGCGCCACCTCCTGGCTGCTGCCCTCAAGGCCCACTAAGGCCCAGTACTTCCCCGGGGGGTTCCGGTAACCCTCCGGCACTCCGGTTTAATCCGAAACTTCTCCGGAACACTTCCGGTGTCCGAATATAGTCGTCCAATATATCAATCTTTATGTCTCGACCATTTCGAGACTCCTCGTCATGTCCGTGATCACATCCGGGACTCCGAACAACCTTCGGTACATCAAAACATACAAACTCATAATATAACTGTCATCGTAACGTTAAGCGTGCGGACCCTACGGGTTCGAGAACTATGTAGACATGACCGAGACACCTCTCCGGTCAATAACCAATAGCGGAACCTGGATGCTCATATTGGTTCCCACATATTCTACGAAGATCTTTATCGGTCAAACCGCATAACAACATACGTTGTTCCCTTTGTCATCGGTATGTTACTTGCCCGAGATTCGATCGTCGGTATCTCGATACCTAGTTCAATCTCGTTACCGGCAAGTCTCTTTACTCGTTCCGTAATACATCATCCCGCAACTAACTCATTAGTCACAATGCTTGCAAGGCTTATAGTGATGTGCATTACCGAGTGGGCCCAGAGATACCTCTCCGACAATCGGAGTGACAAATCCTAATCTCGAAATACGCCAACCCAACAAGTACCTTTGGAGACACCTGTAGAGCACCTTTATAATCACCCATTTACGTTGTGACGTTTGGTAGCACACAAAGTGTTCCTCCGGTAAACGGGAGTTGCATAATCTCATAGTCATAGGAACATGTATAAGTCATGAAGAAAGCAATAGCAACATACTAAACGATCGGGTGCTAAGCTAACGGAATGGGTCAGGTCAATCACGTCATTCTCCTAATGAGGTGATCTCGTTAATCAAATGACAACTCATGTCTATGGCTAGGAAACATAACCATCTTTGATTAACGAGCTAGTCAAGTAGAGGCATACTAGTGACACACTGTTTGTCTATGTATTCACACATGTATTATGTTTCCGGTTAATACAATTCTAGCATGAATAATAAACATTTATCATGATATAAGGAAATAAATAATACTTTATTATTGCCTCTAGGGCATATTTCCTTCAGTCTCCCACTTGCACTAGAGTCAATAATCTAGATTACATAGTAATGATTCTTACACCCATGGAGTCTTGGTGCTGATCATGTTTTGCTTGTGGAAGAGGCTTAGTCAATGGGTCTGCAACATTCAGATCCGTATGTATCTTGCAAATTTCTATGTCTCCCACCTAGACTAAATCCCGGATGGAATTGAAGCGTCTTTTGATGTGCTTGGTTCTCTTGTGAAATCTGGATTCCTTTGCTAAGGCAACTGCACCAGTATTGTCACAAAAGATTTTCATTGGTCCCGATGCACTAGGTATGACACCTAGATCGGATATGAACTCCTTCATCCAGACTCCTTCGTTTGCTGCTTCCGAAGCAGCTATGTATTCCGCTTCACACGTAGATCCCGCTGCGACACTTTGCTTAGAACTGCACCAACTGACAGCTCCACCGTTCAATGTAAATACGTATCCGGTTTGCGATTTAGAATCGTCCGGATCAGTGTCAAAGCTTGCATCAACGTAACCACTTACGATGAGCTCTTTGTCACCTCCATAAACGAGAAACATATCCTTAGTCCTTTTCAGGTATTTCAGGATGTTCTTGACCGCTGTCCAGTGATCCACTCCTGGATTACTTTGGTACCTCCCTGCTAAACTTATAGCAAGGCACACATCAGGTCTGGTACACAGCATTGCATACATGATAGAGCCTATGGCTGAAGCATAGGGAACATCTTTCATCTTCTCTCTATCTTCTGAAGTGGTCGGGCATTGAGTCTTGCTCAATCTCACACCTTGTAGTACAGGCAAGAACCCTTTCTTTGCTTGATCCATTTTGAACTTCTTCCAAACTTTGTCAAGGTATGTGCTTTGTGAAAGTCCTATTAAGCGTCTTGATCTATCTCTATAGATCTTAATGCCCAATATATATGCAGCTTCACCGAGGTCTTTCATTGAAAAACTCTTATTCAAGTATCCCTTTATGCTATCCAGAAATTCTATATCATTTCCAATCAGTAATATGTCATCCACATATAATATCAGAAATGCTACTGAGCTCCCACTCACTTTCTTGTAAATACAGGCTTCTCCAAAAGTCTGTATAAAACCAAATGCTTTGATCACACTATCAAAGCGTTTATTCCAACTCCGAGAGGCTTGCACCAGTCCATAGATGGATCGCTGGAGCTTGCACACTTTGTTAGTTCCCTTTGGATCGACAAAACCTTCCGGTTGCATCATATACAACTCTTCTTCCAAAAATCCATTCAGGAATGCAGTTTTGACATCCATTTGCCAAATTTCATAATCATAAAATGCGGCAATTGCTAACATGATTCGGACAGACTTAAGCATCGCTACGGGTGAGAAGGTCTCATCGTAGTCAATTCCTTGAACTTGTCGAAAACCTTTCGCAACAAGTCGAGCTTTATAGACAGTAACATTACCATCAGCGTCAGTCTTCTTCTTGAAGATCCATTTATTTTCAATGGCTTGCCGACCATCGGGCAAGTCAACCAAAGTCCATACTTTGTTCTCATACATGGATCCCATCTCGGATTTCATGGCTTCAAGCCATTTTGCGGAATCTGGGCTCACCATCGCTTCTTCATAGTTCGTAGGTTCGTCATGGTCTAGTAACATAACCTCCAGAACAGGATTACCGTACCACTCTGGTGCGGATCTTGATCTAGTTGACCTACGAGGTTCAGTAATAACTTGATCTAAAGTTTCATGATCATTATCATTAACTTCCTCACTAATTGGTGTAGGTGTCGCAGAAACTGATTTCTGTGATGATCTACTTTCCAATAAGGGAGCAGGTACAGTTACCTCATCAAGTTCTACTTTCCTCCCACTCACTTCTTTCGAGAGAAACTCCTTCTCTAGAAAGGATCCGTTCTTAGCAACGAATATCTTGCCTTCGGATCTGTGATAGAAGGTGTACCCAACAGTCTCCTTTGGGTATCCTATGAAGACACATTTCTCCGATTTGGGTTCAAGCTTATCAGGTTGAAGTTTCTTCACATAAGCTTCACAACCCCAAACATTAAGGTACGACAACTTTGGTTTCTTGCCAAACCATAGTTCATAAGGTGTCGTTTCAACGGATTTCGATGATGCCCTATCTAGAGTGAATGCAGCCGTCTCTAAAGCATAACCCCAAAACGATAGCGGTAAATCAGTAAGAGACATCATAGATCGCACCATATCTAATAAAGTACGATTACGACGTTCGGACACACCATTACGCTGTGGTGTTCCGGGTGGCGTGAGTTGCGAAACTATTCCGCATTGTTTCAAATGTAGGCCAAACTCGTAACTCAAATATTCTCCTCCACGATCAGATTGTAGGAATTTTATTTTCTTGTTACGATGATTTTCAACTTCACTCTGAAATTCTTTGAACTTTTCAAATGTTTCAGACTTATGTTTCATTAAGTAGATATACCCATATCTGCTCAAATCATCTGTGAAGGTGAGAAAATAACGATATCCGCCACGAGCCTCAATATTCATCGGACCACATACATCTGTATGTATGATTTCCAACAAATCTGTTGCTCTCTCCATAGTTCCGGAGAACGGTGTTTTTGTCATCTTGCCCATGAGGCACGGTTCGCAAGTACCAAGTGATTCATAATCAAGTGATTCCAAAAGTCCATCAGCATGGAGTTTCTTCATGCGCTTTACACCGATATGACCTAAACGGCAGTGCCACAAATAAGTTGCACTGTCATTATCAACTCTGCATCTTTTGGCTTCGACATTATGAATATGTGTGTCACTACTATCGAGATTCATTAAAAATAAACCACTCTTCAAGGGTGCATGACCATAAAAGATATTATTCATATAAATAGAACAACCATTATTCTCTGATTTAAATGAATAACCGTCTCGCATTAAACAAGATCCAGATATAATGTTCATGCTCAACGCTAGCACCAAATAACAATTATTTAGGTCTAAAACTAATCCCAAAGGTAGATGTAGAAGTAGCGTGCCAACGGCGATCACATCGACTTTGGAATCATTTCCCACGCGCATCGTCACCTCGTCCTTAGCCGATCTTCGCTTATCCGTAGCGCCTGTTTCGAGTTGCAAACATTAGCAACAGAACCAGTATCAAATACCCAGGTGCTACTACGAGCATTAGTAAGGTACACATCAATAACATGTATATCACATATACCTTTGTTAACCTTGCCATCCTTCTTATCCGCCAAATACTTGGGGCAGTTCCACTTCCAGTGACCAGTCTGCTTGTAGTAGAAGCACTCAGTTTCAGGCTTAGGTCCAGACTTGGGTTTCTTCTCCTGAACAGCAACTTGCTTGCTGTTCTTCTTGAAGTTCCCCTTCTTCTTTCCTTTGCCCTTTTTCTTGAAACTAGTGGTTTTACTGACCATCAACACTTGATGCTCCTTTTTGATTTCTACCTCCGCTGCCTTTAGCATTGCGAAGAGCTCGGGAATTGTCTTATTCATCCCTTGCATGTTATAGTTCATCACGAAGCTCTTGTAGCTTGGTGGCAGTGATTGAAGAATTCTGTCAATGACGCTATCATCCGGAAGATTAACTCCCAGTTGAATCAAGTGATTATTATACCCAGACATTTTGAGTATATGCTCACTGACAGAACTATTCTCTTCCATCTTGCAGCTGTAGAACTTATTGGAGACTTCATATCTCTCAATCCGGGCATTTGCTTGGAATATTAACTTCAACTCCTGGAACATCTCATATGCTCCATGACGTTCAAAACGTCGTTGAAGTCCCGGTTCTAAGCTGTAAAGCATGGCACACTGAACTATCGAGTAGTCATCAGCTTTGCTCTGCCAGACGTTCATAACTTCTGGTGTTGCTCTTGCAGGAGGCCTGGCACCCAGCGGTGCTTCCAGGACATAATTTTTCTGTGCAGCAATGAGGATAATCCTCACGTTACGGACCCAGTCCGTGTAATTGCTACCATCATCTTTCAACTTTGCTTTCTCAAGGAACGCATTAAAATTCAACGGAACAACGGCACGGGCCATTTATCTACAATTAACATAGACAAGCAAGATACTATCAGGTACTAAGTTCATGATAAATTCAAGTTCAATTAATCATATTACTTAAGAACTCCCACTTAGATAGACATCCCTCTAATCATCTAAGTGACTACGTGATCCAAATCAACTAAACCATGTCCGATCATCACGTGAGATGGAGTAGTTTCAATGGTGAACATCACTATGTTGATCATATCTACTATATGATTCACGCTCGACCTTTCGGTCTCCGTGTTCCGAGGCCATATCTGCATATGCTAGGCTCGTCAAGTTTAACCTGAGTATTCCGCGTGTGCAACTGTTTTGCACCCGTTGTATTTGAACGTAGAGCCTATCACACCCGATCATCACGTGGTCTTAGCACGAAGAACTTTCGTGACGGTGCATACTCAGGGAGAACACTTTTATCTTGAAATTTTAGTGAGAGATCATCTTATAATGCTACCGTCAATCAAAGCAAGATAAGATGCATAAAGGATTAACATCACATGCAATCAATATAAGTGATATGATATGGCCATCGTCATCTTGTGCTTGTGATCTCCATCTCCGAAGCACCGTGCTTGTGATCTCCATCTCTGAAGCACCGTCATGATCACCATCGTCACCGGCGCGACACCTTATCTCCATCGTAGTATCGTTGTCGTCTCGCCAACTTATTGCTTTTACTACTATCGCTAACGCTTAGTGATAAAGTAAAACTATTACATGGCGATTGCATTTCATACAATAAAGCGACAACCATATGGCTCCTGCCAGTTGCCGATAACTCGGTTACAAAACATGATCATCTCATACAACAAATTATATCACATCATGTCTTGACCATATCACATCACAACATGCCCTGCAAAAACAAGGTAGACGTCCTCTATTTTGTTGTTGCAAGTTTTACGTGGCTGCTACGGGCTTAGCAAGAACCGTTCTTACCTACGCATCAAAACCACAACGATAGTTTGTCAAGTTGGTGCTGTTTTAACCTTCGCAAGGACCGGGCGTAGCCACACTCGGTTCAACTAAAGTGAGAGAGACAGACACCCGCCGATCACCTTTAAGCAACAAGTGCTCGCAACGGTGAAACCAGTCTCGCGTAAGCGTACGCGTAATGTCGGTCCGGGCCGCTTCATCTCACAATACCGCCGAACCAAAGTACGGCATGCTGCTAAGCAGTATGACTTATATCGCCCACAACTCACTTGTGTTCTACTCGTGCATAGCATCAACGCATAAAACCAGGCTCGGATGCCACTGCTGGGGAACGTAGTAATTTCAAAAAAATTCCTACGCACACGCAAGAACATGGTGATGCCTAGCAACGAGAGGGGAGAGTGTTGTCCACGTACCCTCGTAGACCGACAGCGGAAGCATTATCACAACGCGGTTGATGTAGTCGTACGTCTTCACGATCCGACCGATCAAGTACCGAACGCACGGCACCTCCGAGTTCAGCACACGTTCAGCTCGATGACGTCCCTCGAACTCCGATCCAGCCGAGTGTTGAGGGAGTGTTTCGTCAGCACGATGGCGTGGTGACGATGATGATGTTCCACCGACGCAGGGCTTCGCCTAAGCTCCGCGACGGTATTATCGAGGTGTAATATGGTGGAGGGGGGCACCGCACACGGCTAAAATATCGTATATCAAGTGTGTATAGAGGTGCCCCCCTGCCCCCGTATATAAAGGAGCAAGGGGGAGGCCGGCTGCCCTAGCCGCGCCAAGGAGAGGGGGGAGTCCTCCTCCTAGTAGGAGTAGGACTCCCCTTTCCTAGTCCAACTAGGAAAAGAGGGGGGAAGGAAAGAGAGGGAGAGGGAGAGGGAAAGAGGGGCTGCGCCCCCCTCTCCTAGTCCAACTAGGATTCCTCATGGGAGGGGGCACGCCACCTCCTGGCTGCTGCCCTCAAGGCCCACTAAGGCCCAGTACTTCCCCGGGGGGTTCCGGTAACCCTCCGGCACTCCGGTTTAATCCGAAACATCTTCGGAACACTTCCGGTGTCCGAATATAGTCGTCCAATATATCAATCTTTATGTCTCGACCATTTCGAGACTCCTCGTCATGTCCGTGATCACATCCGGGACTCCGAACAACCTTCAGTACATCAAAACATACAAACTCATAATATAACTGTCATCGTAACGTTAAGCGTGCGGACCCTACGGGTTCGAGAACTATGTAGACATGACCGAGACACCTCTCCGGTCAATAACCAATAGCGGAACCTAGATGCTCATATTGGTTCCCACATATTCTACGAAGATCTTTATCGGTCAAACCGCATAACAACATACGTTGTTCCCTTTGTCATCGGTATGTTACTTGCCCGAGATTCGATCATCGGTATCTCGATACCTAGTTCAATCTCGTTACCGGCAAGTCTCTTTACTCGTTCCGTAATACATCATCCCGCAACTAACTCATTAGTCACAATGCTTGCAAGGCTTATCGTGATGTGCATTACCGAGTGGGCCCAGAGATACCTCTCCGACTATCGGAGTGACAAATCCTAATCTCGAAATACGCCAACCCAACAAGTACCTTTGGAGACACCTGTAGAGCACCTTTATAATCACCCATTTACGTTGTGACGTTTGGTAGCACACAAAGTGTTCCTCCGGTAAACGGGAGTTGCATAATCTCATAGTCATAGGAACATGTATAAGTCATGAAGAAAGCATTAGCAACATACTAAACGATCGGGTGCTAAGCTAATGGAATGGGTCGGGTCAATCACGTCATTCTCCTAATGAGGTGATCTCGTTAATCAAATGACAACTCATGTCTATGGCTAGGAAACATAACCATCTTTGATTAACGAGCTAGTCAAGTAGAGGCATACTAGTGACACACTGTTTGTCTATGTATTCACACATGTATTATGTTTCCGGTTAATACAATTCTAGCATGAATAATAAACATTTATCATGATATAAGGAAATAAATAATACTTTATTATTGCCTCTAGGGCATATTTCCTTCAGTTTCTTCATTGACGTAGAGTTCTTCATACTCACACCACTCCCGAGCATTCATACCAGCCCCGTCTACTATAGTGTAGCATTAAAACTATATAGCGTCACGGGCTTGATAACAGGGTGATGGGTTCCTACCTCATGCATTCTACTCAACTACAAGAAGTCAATATAACTACTGGAAGGATTATGAATGGTGACACTAAATGCAATAAAAACATAGGTATGAAATGCATGGTCAAAGTGAATTTCCCTGGTATTACTTGATGAAGATAATAACGCTCTCGTAATCTTTGATAAACTATTCGTCACTCCGAGAAAATCTATATGGTCAAACATTGTACTCACATAAGCAATAATCCTAGCAAACAATACTAGCAATCAAAATGACAATCAAAAAGCAATAAATGAAACAATAATGAAGTCAAAGAAAACCAAATAGAATTCCAAAGAAAAACTTCACGAAAACAAGGGAGAAACCAACTCACACAATACCAGTCAATACTCTCGTAGAAACACTAAATTACTCTAATAATTTTCTACAGCAAAGAAAATAAAATTCTAATGCAACAACAGAAAATAATTTACTAAATTAATAACTAGCAAAACACTAAGACAATAATAAACAATACTAAAATAATTATGAAAACTAATTTACTTCTAAATATAGAATCAATAACAACATATATTCAAGTGGCAAAAAGAATTACTTTAAAACTAATAAAAATATTTCATGAACTATCACTATGAACTAAGCAAACAAATACTAAAATAGTAGCTAAACACTAATAAATAACTACAAAAATTTATCTACTGTAGTCTAACAGAAACATATGACAACATGTAAAAATCTACAAAAAGAATTAACTAAAAATAATTAAAAACACTAATTATATGACTAAAACAACTACATAAGCAAAACAATACTGTTTTCACAATAAACCTAATTTAAAATAAAATAAAAATAAATAACTATATGCTACTGGATAGAAAAAATAATAACAAAATAGTAGCAAAAAGAATCAATCAAACAATATTTTATAAAACTCGGGGTTGGTAACGGTTGCCTGTACTTGGATCAATCGTCCTACCATTCTAAGGTTTAAACAAGGTCTCGATATCGTCGTCTCTCAACTATGGGTAAGTCACTCTATATTTACCATCCCAAATAGCAAGAGTGAATGATAAGAGTAAGTCGGTATGGTGATCAATACATTCCACACCCAGATCATTACCCTATATAAGGTTTAGCGGATCTCACAGTTCTAACGCTCGGGCAATCTCACAAGCATTGCATAATTTCTCTTGTCCTCGAACTGGGTTCGAGTAATTCCATTATTTCTGCAAGCTGAACAAAACATCTATCGTTCTTCACAACTCTCGAGTTTTTGCGTAATCCCCTAGGGAACGTCTGCTCATCAAATCATAGCTTCTTCCAATATTTCTTCTTCCAGGGAGTTCTTGATCCTTATTAATTTCCTGGGCCTATGGGTTATGGACCTACTTCAATTCTTATACAGTTTTCACTCATCCTTGGAATTACAATCGCTCCATATTTCAACATTACACCTCCTTTAAATCCAATATTACTTCATTCCTTCATAAAATCATATTAAAGATAAAACTCCAACTCATTTTGTCCAAACTCCAATCTGTGGAACACATTTTCCTTTCCATTGGTCTAGTGTTCTTCAGAAGGTACTACCGCCCTTAAATGAAATTCACAAATCCATCCATAGACCATATTTCTCATATCCTCGAAACTGGTCCAAAATCTTTGTTCATAGAGTAAAAACTCATATAATACAACATATGAAGTCATAACACATTAACTTTATTGATTCATGAATTCATTAACCGAGGCTTCCATTACATAATTCAACTCATCGAACTTATGAAAATACAATTGCTTTCTACTACTCTTATTATCCATATCAAAATCTCAATTACTCAACTCCAGCTTCCTTCTTGTAGGGACATTCATCAGCATAATGCCCGGCTTCCTTGTAGTGAAAACAGATGACTTCCGTCAAGTCTCGAGGCTTCTTGGTGATTATGTATGCTCCATGGGTTCTTGGCTTCCTCTCTGGACATTTATTAGCGTAATAACCTAAATCCTTGCACCTGTAACAAGTGATATGACTCAGGTCCTTCTCTGCAGAAATTGGGTTGTTCTGGGGATGCCTTCATTTTCTCTTCCTGTATCCCTTCGCAATGATTAGAACTTCTATTTCCTGGGGGTCAAAATTCACCTCTGCTATCGGGGTGTCTCCGGGATACTCTTGGCTTTCCTTCGTGCAATACTTTGAAAAATATCCTTCTTCTCCACATGAATAACATGCTTGGGCGAAAAAGTTGTTTAGGCCTTCACCATCAGGGCCTTCAATAACTTCCTTCATCGCACGTTCTTCTGAATTTTCCCTGAGGGTTTCTTTCACGGCTTCTTTCTGCTGCTTGGTAATTTCTTATACCTTGGGGTAAATGTGACATTGATCAGGGTAGTGTGTAGTTCCTTCACACAGGAAACAAGTAACTTGCCCAGTCGGGCACTCTTCGGCTGGGTGATTCTCCTCACAATGAGGGCATCCATCCTTGTGTTCCTCATGGGTGTGTCCTATTTCTCCACATATCTTGCATGCACAAGTTTGCTTCATCGAGTTATCACGGTGCTTCCGGATGAGACGTGATCTCATCAGAGTCTTCTTGAATTCCTCCCAAGTTCTTGCTCCATTACATCCTTGTATGGCTTGATGCATTTTCCACCAGATTGCAGCACTTTCTGTAAAGTACTGAAGTGCGTATTGAACCTCATACTTCCTTGCAATCAATTTTTTTCCGAAGTGATCTGCCATGTTCTTAATCCATAGCTCTGCCTCCAACTGTGTCGTCGGTCCAGAGAATACCAGTCCAACTTCATTCATTATCTATGGGGTCCAAAGGTTTGGGATGAGATACGAGGGGAGAATGGAGGGATATACACACAATACAAACAATAGTTTTGAAGGAACAGGTTTTATTTTGTGTCTGTCGGAAAACATCAAACAAACGACAGCTCACAAATCGTCGTATCTAATGTACGTATATAACAGGGGTTTGGTCTTCTAAAGGTCAAATAAATCTTCAGAGTTTTCCAATTCTTCAAGTCTTCGGAGTCTTCTGTTGTTGCAGCTGCAATTCTTCCAACACATGGTGAAATCCTCTTTACTCTGAAATGGCCATCAGTTGTCCGATATGTTGTACTTCTTGGAGTGACTTCAGTTGATCCTCCGTGTGGTCAAAAGGGAAAAGGGTATACTCCGGCTATTGGAGGTAAGAGGGACTACATGATAAAATCAGAAAAGACGAGAAGTAAGAGTCTTTTTGAAAATAAAGTTTTGGAGATATTCTATCCTAGGGCTTTCCGATTTCTAGGGTCACGTCCTACAGTCAACATGTGCTCTGATACCATCTCTGTAGCGACCCAACCTCAGACGGTCAAGCCTTTGTGTATCTGTGCCATCCCTGGATCAGTATGCTGGCACACACAGTACATCAATGTATATATCAAAGTGCAATCACATGTATAAATAACGTAAAATTGATATATACCTCATAAATCTCAGCGGATACAATCAAACGGGTGTGGAGTCCCATCAACGCCATCGGCGGGTTGAGTGTAGACCATAATCATGTATCGTAACTCTTGCTCGTCGAAGAAAATCCTGCAACATGATACGTTCCAGCCATGTAGGTCAGTACATTGAATGTACCGGCAAGATCACTGTAAGAAAAACAGATGATAAAACTATATTGTATGCAATATGGCTTTGTGGCTCTGTATCTGAGTTTTGTTTGCGTAAAAGCTGGTTTTATTTTTCACACATCAAAGGAATATCAGGAGTCTGTACTACGGAGTTTTCTAACATGACATGGTTCCGCCAACCGATGTCTCATAGCCCGGAACAATCATAAGTTGCCCACAATTAAGTTATCAGTCCGGTGTTGAGAGTTTCGAGATAGATCCAAGTCCAGATGCTCAAATTGTCCGTAACCGGGGACATGGCTAATCGATTAGGTTTTAACCCTCTGCAGAGGTTTGTACACTTTACCTGCAAGATTCGATCCCTCTTTTTATGTTCTCGCACTTCAGGGTGTTTGAGAACAAGATGACTGAAACATGGTCTTCCGAAGAGTTCCTCTGACCACTGTCTGGTGCTCATCCAATCCTACCGTAGTTCTACATCTGCTAGCACCGTCCCAGCCAAAGTCACCACTAAGGTCAACCAAGCCAGAGCCCATAGTGACTTGCGGTTGCACAGGTAAGCTTTCGGGCATGAAGTATTCTTCCGTCTCTTTGAGCCTGGGTGGAGCTTTCCGCATGATATCACGGCGCTTCTCCGGAATCACCAAGTACTAGACGCACCAATGTACCCTTCTTAACCATTCTCCACCCAGAGGTATACTGAATTCTTGTCTTGAGTCTTTGAAGTCTTGGCCTTCAAGATGCAGTCCTTGCACATGCCATCATGGAGTTGTCTTCATTGACGTAGAGTTCTTCATAATCACACCACTCCCGAGCACTCATACCAGCCCCGTCTACTATAGCGTAGCATTAAAACTATATACCGTCCCAGGCTTGATAACAGGGTGATGGATTCCTACCTCATGCATTCTACTCAATTACAAGTCAAAATATCTACTGGAGGGATTATGGATGGTGGCACTAAATGCAATAAAAACATAGGTATGAAAAAGCATGGTCAAAGTGAACTTGCCTGGTATTACTTGATGCAGATAATAACGCTCTCAGAATCTTTGATAAACTATTCGTCACTCCGAGAAAATCTATATAGTCAAACATTGTACTCACATAAGCAATAATCCTAGCAAACAATACTAGCAATCAAAATAACAATCAAAAAGCAATAAATAAAACAATAATGAAGTCAAAGAAAACCAAATAGAATTCCAAAGAAAAACTTCACGAAAACAAGGGAGAAACCAACTCACACAATACCAGTCAATACTCTCGTAGCAACACTAAATTACTCTAATAATTTTCTATAGCAAAGAAAATAAAATTCTAATGCAACAACAAAAAATAATTTACTAAATTAATAACTAGCAAAACAGTAAGATAATAATAAACAATACTAAAATAATTATGAAAACTAATTTACTTCTAAATATAGAATCAATAACAACATATATTGAAGTGGCAAAAAGAAATACTTTAAAACTAATAAAACTACTTTTATCAACTATCACTATGAACTAAAAAAACAAATACTAAAACTGTAGCTAAACACTAATAAATAACTACAAAAAATTATCTAGTGTAGTCTAACAGAAACATATGACAACATGTAAAAATCTACAAAAAGAATTAACTAAAAATAATTAAAAACACTAATTATATGACTAAAACAACTACATAAGCAAAACAATACTGTTTTCGCAATAAACCTAATTTAAAATAAACTAAAAATAAATAACTATATGCTACTGGATAGACAAAACAATAACAAAACAGTAGCAAAAAGAATCAATCAAACAATATTTTATAAAACTCAAAGTATGGCCAAAATAGTGATTTGAACAAATTCATGCAGACTCAACTTTAAACTACTAAAATTTGAAATCCAATTGCACTAACAGAAACTTCAAGAAATTTTGAATCCAATGCAAAAAAGAATCACTCAATTTGGATTTAAAACATAAAAGATATTAACAATCTAAAACAGAAACTATTTCTGTAAATAAAACAAAAACAGAAAAGAAAAGAAAGAAAGAAAAACAGGCGCTAGCTACGTGGCCTACTGCTATTGGGCCAGGGAGGTGAGTGATGCGAAGCTAAACGGCGCTCGGCCGTGACTTAACAGGAACGTGCACATGCGTTTAAAAATGAAACCGGCACCCGGTTCGACCTAAACCACACTAAACCGTATAAAAAACCGATCTACTTAAATAAAGAAAAAACCTAACTGATTCGTTTAGATCTAATCTAGGCCGTGCGTTGAAGATCCAACGGAGGGGGGTCGTCGGAGCTTACAGCGGTGGTGGTCACCGGTGATGCGGCTCGGACGTCGGCGGCGGCGACACTCCGGTCGTCGGCGATCTCCGGCGAGGGCACAGGCGGACGCGGCGTTCGACGACAAGTCCAGCGGTGGTCGAAGTGGTAGCATAGGTGGACGGAGGAGGTCGGCGGCGAGGTCGAGACGGCGTTGGCGTTCGGGCATCGGTGGTGGCGGCGCTCCGGTGGTCCTAGAGCTCCGGCGAGTGCACGGGAAGGTGCGCACGGCGACGGCGGTTGCAATGGTGGTGGTGGAGAGGCTTGGAGATGGCCAGGGGGCTTTAGTGGGGATCGGACGAGGGGCAAGGGGTTTTATAGGGGGAAGCCTTGGAGGAGGGGTTGGGCGAAGGAGATCCGGGATACAGCGGCGCGACAAACGGCCACTGGGTTCGGCTTGGCGTCCCAAGCAAGAAGATGAGGAGTGGGGCCCGGCGTTAGTGACCACGGGAGAGAGGGGAAAGGGTCGGGCGATCGACGCGTAGCGACTCGAGCGCTCGAGCGGGCCGAGGATGAGAGAGAAGGGGAGGTGGGCCTCGGTCCGTTGGCTACGGCCGTTTGGTTTTTTTTAATAACACACAGTAGGAAAAAACATAACCAAACAAAATACAAATATTATAATATATCCAAATGTTCACAAGAACAAGTCCTAAAAGATGAACTATTTTTCAGAGACAAATAAAATACAAAAAAAATCACAAAAGTCAAACAGTGCTGCTGTTGAAATAAACCCAATAAAAATCATTTTTAAAATACCAAAATGATTTCAAATTTATTTTCTCCTAATTTTCCATTTAAGGGAATAATTTTACCCTTATTTAAATTTATTTATTTGTAGGAGGAAAATAATTTGAATAAAAATTCAAATAACTCCAAATTGAAAGTGGGTTTCAAAATACTTCCAAATGACTTTCAATTTGATTTATTTTTAAACTTCTAACTCATATTTCACATAATTTGAAGAAGTCATTTTATCTTCTCTCATGAAAATCATTTAGTTGGATAAAGCTTCTGAATTTGAAATATTTCCAAATGGAATTCAAATCTTTTCAAAACCCTTTTCGCTTATTTAAATGGAAGAAGTCACTTTATCCTCACTCTAGGGTTTAGTGATGAAATGAATTTGAATTCATCGAGATCAAAATGCAAGGATGAAATTTTGGGAAAGTCATTTCATTCCCTCTCATTCAACTTTCAAAAAGTTTCAAATTTCACACAATCAATCACACAACAAACAAACAACAATCAAAACTATTTATTTAATATAACATTCCAAAATTTAGGATTTTTGGATGTTACACTACGGGTCTATAGCTAGTAGCTAGATGGCTTCTTCTCTCTCTTTGATCTTTAATACAATGTTCTCCTCGATCTTCTTGGAGTTCTAACTGATTTAATCTTCTTTTGTGGTGTGTTTGTTGGGATCCGATGAATTGCGGGTTTATGATCAGTTTATTCATTGAAAGTAATTGAGTCTTTTTTGAACTTTATTATGCATGATTATGATAGCTTTGTATTTCTCTCTGATGTATCCGTTTGATTTGGCCAACTAGATTGATTTATCTTCGGTGGGAGAGGTGCTTTATGATGAGTTCAATCTTGCGGTGTCCTCACCCAGTGACAGAAAGGGTAGTGAGGCACGTATTGTATTATTGCTGTTAAGGATAAAACGATGGGGTTTATTCATATTGATTGGGTTTAATTTGTCTACATCATGTTGATACGTCTCCGCCGTATCTATATTTTTGATTGTTTCATGCCAATATTTTACAATGTTCATATACTTTTGGCAACATTTTATATTATTTTTAGGACTAACATATTGATCCAGTGCCAGTTCCTATTTCTTTGGATGTTTTCTTGTTTCACGGAATATCCATATCAAACGAATTCCAAACATGATAAAAATTGACAGGGATTTATTTTGGAATATATGTGATTCTTGGGAAGAAGAATCAACGCAAGACGGTGTCCGAGGTGGCCATAAGCCACCATGGCGCACCCAGGGGGTGGGCGCGCTGTGGTGGCTTGTGAGAACCTCGTAAATCGGTTGACCCCCTTCTTTCGTCGCAAGAAAGATAATATCCGGAAAAATCATGTTAAAATTTTTGCCCAATGAGAGTTACGGATCTCCAGGAATTTAAGAAACAGTTTTCGGCCAGAAAACAGGAATGCGAAACAGAAGAGAATAGAGAGAGGGAGAGAGAGAGAGAGAGAGAGAGAGAGATCCAATCTCGGAGGGGCTCCTGCCCCCGGGAGCCATGGAGACCATGGACTAGAGGGGAAACTCTCATCCCATCTAGGGGCAAGGAAGAAGAATAAGAAGGAGGGTGGCTCTCTCCCCCTCTCTCCCGGTGGCGCCGGAACGCCGCCGGGGCAATCATCATGACGGTGATCTACACCAACAACTTCACCGCCGTCAACACCAACTCTCTTCCCCTCTATGCAGCGGTGTAATCTCTCTATTCCCATTGTAATTCTCTATATAAACATGGTTCTTCATGCTATATATTATTTATCAATGATGTATGGCCATCATGTGATGTTTGAGTAGATTCATTTTGTCCTATGGGTTGATTGATGATCGTGATTGGTTTGAGTTGTATGTTTTATTTTGGTGCTGTCCTATGGTGTCCTCCGTGTCGTGCAAGCGTGTGGATTACCCTTGTAGGGTATTGCAATACATTTATAATTCGCTTATAATGGGTGGCGAGAGTGACAGAAGCTTATACCCGAGTAAGGGGGGTTGTTGCGTATGGGAGTAAAGAGGACTTGATACTTAGTGCTATGGTTGACATTTACCTTGATGATCTTTGGTAGTTGTGGATGCTTGCTAGAGTTCCAATCATAAGTGCATATGATCCAAGTACAAAAAGTATGCTAGCTCATGCCTCTCCCTCATATAAATGGCAATAATGATTACCGGTCTAGTTATCGATTGCCTAGGGAAAAATCTTTCTCTTGTGTTACAAAAGCTTTCTACTAAAAAACTAACTTTTACTATCTTGCAAATTACTTGTAGTTTTATTCTCACTAAGTATATCTATTTTATTCTTGCAAACTTATCCTTACAACTACAAAATAGTTTCATACTTGTTCTAGGTAAAGCGAACGTTAAGTGTGCGTAGAGTTCTATCGGTGGTCGATAGAACTTGAAGGGAATATAAATCCTACCTTTAGCTCCTCGTTGGGTTTGACACTCTTATTTATCGAAAAAGCTAAAATTGATCCCCTGTACTTGTGGGTTATCAAGACCTTTTTCTGGCGCCGTTGCCGGGGAGCAATAACGTGGGGTGAATATTCTCGTGTGTGCTTGTTTTCTTTATCACCAAGTAGTTTCATTTTCTGTTGTAAGTTGTTTTATATCTTTAGTTATGGATATGGAACATGAAATACAAAAAAATTAGTTGTACTTGCTACTCATGGAGATGGGGAACCTCCTAAAACCCTCGATGCTCGTTATGTGGAAAATATTAAACACTACTTTGGTAATCCTGAGAAAACCCCATTCAACTTGATAATGGGGGACATGTTAGATCAACGTGAATACTATAGGGATTATCGCTTGACTCAAAAGGGAAACTCTTATGGGATCAAATTGATTGTTTGCAATGGTATGCTTGGGATTTATGCTTAAGATATGATTATACTTGTTGCTCTAGGATGAAGGCTCCACACCTTCTCTTTTCATGTGAATTTAATGATAAAACCTTGGCTTCTTATGCTAATGGTATATATGATTAATATGATGTGGAACGAATAGAAGAATTTGTTGCTTTTAAGGGTGCTTGTGAAATTAAATGTTTGTTTGAAGAGTATGAACATTATGATGATGCTCTTTACAGATCTGAAAATTTTGCTATACTTAAATATTGCTATGAGAATTATAAATACAATGCAGCTATTGATGAATTTATCGAGAAGGTCTCCGCTGTCCAAGAAGAGACTAATATTTTGCAGCAATCTATGGAAGAAGAAATTGTTGAAACTGTGAGCTCATTAGATGAAAAAGATGAGGAGGAGAGCAAAGAACAAAAGGAGGAAGAGCGGATTAGCTACCCGTGCCCACCTTCTAATGAGAGTAACTCTTTAACTCATACATTGTTTAATTTCCCTTCGTGCTTACCGAAGGATCTCCACGTCCTCCACCTTCCACGGTCCCTTCCTCCGTATCCACCCCTTCCTTCTCTTCCATCCATACCCCTTCTACCTCCTCCTACTTGGAACCAACTATTGTCCATGTGAAACGCCAGAACAATGAACTCTGGTGGGTAAAATAATCTTTTCCACTGCCAAACTCCATACCCACATTCTTTTGAAACATGTCCCACAAGACCACATGCACCACATAAATTTGACATATTCTCATACTGCAATGTCATCAGAGTGATGCTTGCTACCGGGTTAAGGGCTTGCATATGTCAATAGGAACACCAACCCTCACCCCATTTCCTGGCCCCCTTCACCGAAAACGCATCCAACCTGATCACCTCCCAAGCCTTCCTCGCCAACTGCTTTGCAATGTTCCCTGTTATGAGTTTTTCTTTAAGATCAAGCATGTGCACCCAAGCCGGAAACCTGACTAGTTTGATAGTATTCGGATCCGCCCATCCATCATACTCCGGCATTAACATCGGGTGACCCTTGAAGATCCATGGACCGCCTCCCATTACCCTCTCCCAATCAGCAAGACACTGGAGCTGGACAAAGAAGGGATTGTCCTCCATCACTCGGAAGTCCACGTCCTTTGCCAAGTGCCACCCTCATATCACCATACATCGCGCCATGACTGAAGTTCCTCGTCATGAACACCTGCGCTAGGGCTAGCCATTGGACGTCAGCTTCGAGTTCCTCCAGATACTAGTCCAGCACTACGCCCTCCTCTTCATCCTCCCTTGCATAATCAACAATAGAACCTCAATCGGCACCTTTCCCCTTGGTCTGACTTCACACTACTCCTTGCCTCCGACCCCTCCTCCAAAATCCTACCTCTAGCATCCCATCGTCTTTGACGTGGATGCCCATTTTTTTTGAACAATCACCGGGGGGGTCCCCACCTGAATGCATTACTCAAAGGGGGCAAATCCCAGGTTTACATAGAGAAGCGAGAGGCGAAGTAGTGCCGCCATGACATGGCGGCCGCCTTTTGAGCGGTATCCCTAAATCTATGAGTCCAGAGGGTAAAGTCTGAGATGATGTTTTGATGCCATCCCGCTTCCTTACAGCCAAACCGATGTACAATGGCCAAGGAAAGAAGCCCGCACCTCTTTATGTAGATCAGACAAAGAATCCCACTCAGAGTCGGTGAGAAGTCCGGCCCGGAGCAGGGGATACGGTGGCACCCTCGGCAGAGATGACGTTATGTTGGGCCGGCCCATTTACGGGTGCGGTAGCAAACGGCGCAAACTGAAAATCTCGCAAAAAATAAAGTGCACTAGCTAGGGATCGAACTCCAGCCCTCCCGCACATGAGTGCATGTAGCTAGCCACGGGAGATGACAACAATTGTTGTCATATACATAGCCCGAAATATTCAAGAACTAACATCAGCGCCAGATTCTGAAACATTTTTTGAAAATTCTAAATGCGAACATTTTTTACTGTAGTTGCCTTTTTTATTCTGAACAATTTTTCAAATTTGTGAAAAATTTTGGAATTTATGAACAAAAATTGAAACAGGAACATTTTTTGAACTTCTGAACAGATTTTGAATAGCAAGAACATTTTTTGAATTTTTGAACAAAATTTGAAAACGGGAATATTTATCGTAAAAGCACGAACATTTTTATAAATTGTGAAGCAAAATTGAAAACAGGAAAAAAATTCGAACTTCTGAACAATTTTTGAATAGCAAGAACATTTTTTGAATTTCTGAACAAAATTTGAAAACAGGAACATTTTTTGTAAAAGCACGAACATTTTTTTAATTTCTGAACCAAAATTGAAAACATGAACATTTTTCAAACTTCTGCACAATTTTTGAAAAAGCACAAACATTTTAAATAAAAAAGCGAACATTTTTTGAATTTCTGAACAAAATTCGAAAGAGGAAACATTTTTTGAAATTTTAAACAATTTATGATAAATGCAAACATTTTTTGAAATTTACGAACACTTTTCCAAAATACAAACATTTTTTTGAAAAAAAGAAAATTAAAACGAAAATGGAAAAAGGTAAAAAAGAAAAAGAAAAAGGAAAAGGAAAAAAAGGAGAAGAAGAAAAAAACATGAAAAAAGGAAAAAGAAAAAAGAAAAAAAGAAAAGAAAACAGAAAAAGAAGAAATAAAAAGGAAAATAGAAAACCAGCTGAAGGAACCTTCTAGAGGGTTCCTAAAACCGATAAAAACAGGCTGGGAAACTTCTTGAAAGTTGCCAAAACTGAAACTGCCTACAGTAGGAGATGGGCCGGCCCAGCTGATCGCTCCCCTATGCGTTCGCTCGACATTTTGACGCAACGAGCGTCCAATAGGAATTTCCGAGAGGAACCATAACCCGTTAGGGGAAAGGACAGATAATTCCGTTATTCATTCTCCAATCGAAAAGAAAAAGACACAGCATTTTGTTGTTGTTGTTGCTGCTGCGTGCATGCAATTGGTCAGTACGTCCTGTGTGCCACTCGAAAGCAGAAGGAGCTAGCATAGGCCCTAGGCAACAACGCCGGGGAGCAAGCCACAGATGCGGTTGACGACGGGTAGGTAGGCGGCGCCCAAGTGGAGGCGGGAGAACACGTCGACGACGCACTTCTCGCCGACCTGCCCCAGCACCACGCAGCACTCCTTGCTGAGGTGCGGCGCGCCCCGGACCAGCGTCCGGATGATGTCGCGCGCGCACGGCACCGGAGTCTCCATCACGGTCTTCCAGCAGTCGGGGGCGACCGGGCGGCCGCGGTGCCCAGGGGCCTCTGCCGCCGCGGCGACCGTCGTCGACACGGCGTGCCCGACGAAGATGACAAAGACGAGGAGGATCGGGAGGCAAAGGCGGAGGACCGCCATTGTTGTTGTACCACGAGGAGGCAGGTTGTACCGTACGGACGCAACTCTGCAATGCTGCTGTGCTGTGGCAGTAGCACACAGTGCAGTATTTGTAGAGCAAGGTGTCTGTGTCTCGCTTGCAGATTATAAACCGGCCGCCGTAACGCTGTCGATTACTCCCAGGACTCCGTTACCCGTATTGAAGCTATCTTTACGGCCATTGATGGCCATGGTGGAGACTATGAATGTTTATGTCTGTTACAAGATCTGTTAGACAGAGCATGACAATACTAATATCGCTTAATCCATCCTACCACCCAGTAGTAGTTATCCCACATATCTTATATACTACCATATGATACTATATATACTATTTTATTATTTTAAATATGTTCATAAACTATATCTAAGATATTTCAAAGCAAGTTACATGAAAAAATTGCGTATGAGTCCATAGTTTTTGTTATATTTATGAAATTCGTACATATTTGTACGTAAAAAAGAGCATACTCAAAATATGGTACATACTATCTAAAAATTAGTATATATACTACCTAATCATTGATATATACTACATACTACACGTACATACTCTCGATTTTGACAGATACTACATACAACATAGAAAACGCAAGTGGTGGTAACTACCACTGCGTGTAGGAAACATTTGTCCTATACACACACACACACACACACACACACACACACACATATATATATATATATATACTCTACAGCACTGCTGGCTCTAGCCTCTACTGCACATTTTATTCCAAGGCCTGCTACGACTTACTTGCACTGTGATTTAGTCACCAAACCAACGCTCTAGATAATGTAGATACCAAGGAAGAGAAAACCTACGGAGCTACAAAAAAACTGAAGCCATCTCAGCAGCCTATGCACAGGATTCCGCAGCAGCAACTCATGGATGTATGTGGCACTCCCTTATGAACGCGTGATCGAAATTGACATACTTGGACCAGTAACTGCGGTATTTTGGCAACCCAACCTCAAGCCAAGGTTTCAGATTCCCGTTGTAGTGTATGACTGCAGCCTGCTCGATATCCATTGGGTTGACATTCCGCTTGTATCCTAAGCCCAAGAGATGCCATGAGCGATCGAGAGGGAAGGTGTTGTTCCAGAATGTCACCAGGCCAGCAGGGAGTGTTCCTAACTTCCATAACAGTCTATGTTCATTCTGCAGAATGAGATACATGTCCTTGGGTGAACTATATGGTAACAGCAGAACAGAATAGTGAAAACAAACTTAATGTTGAGTATGATACCACAGCTTCAACATAGTTCAATACTTGAAAAAAAAAAGGATCAATAGCAAATATATAATGCTCATACAGATAGAATGAAACGCAATTTTCTTTTAGTTGTTGTCGGAGCTCATGCGAAACATAAGGGCGAGGGCAATTTAACTTTAAACATTGTTGAAAAGCTCACGAATACTCACCTGTTCCTGCCAGTAGTGATACACAGCAGTGATATTCTGCCTTCTCCACTCAGACAAGTCAAACATGTTCATGCCATATGCCCACCCACATGCATGTCGGTCAAACTTCTTGGCTATAAGAGGGTTTGAGAAGTTGAGGTACCTATCAAACCTATGGAAAACTTCACCACAGGTTTTGACAGCAGCATTAACCCTGCCTTTGAGATCTACCGACCAAAGTGGACTTAAGTCCTGCTGGACTACAATGTCATCATCGACAAATAACACCTTGTTAAGTTTTGGGAAGATCTCAGGAAGATAAAACCTCAGATGATTGAGAATAGACAGGTACTTGGGGTTCCGGAACTTGGGATTTCTATCAGGTTTATTCTGTGGAGTACGGAAGTAGTAATTGATCATGAATTGGGACGCCAGTTGCTTCAAAACTGGACTGTAGCTCGAATTTAGCCATGTAAACTCTTCGATTTTCTGAACCTGAATAGCAGCTTTAACCGGGGGATTCGCCAAAAACCACATCCTCATTGCAGCATAATTAAGCTTATCAGTCACAATATGGAAGACATGGTCTGCTGGTTTCTGCATTTTAGGTTAAGATATTAGTACTTGGTACATGTAAAACGAATTTGAATTTTCTGAAAATGGTCACTGCACCATAAGTTTTACTTGCAGTGATTCAGAGTTATACGTGCTCCCTTATGCACCAAGCACTATACCTTAGCATGTATAAGAGTTGAGTTCACAACCACAGCGGCAGCAAGTACATTGTCAGAGAATAATGCATAGTGATGTAGTTTCGGATCTTCCAACTTGTCTTGATATGGAAAATGCTTATTGTTGGAACTGGATGTATAGTACTCATTTGTAAGCCGCAGTGCAAGACAATGAAGCCTCTTTGGCAGAGCTTTAGCTGCTACCTGTGCTGCGTAGGTAGCCTCTTGCTTGTTAGCCTCGAGCTGGTTCTCTGTCCAGTGAAGGTTTGTTTGTAGCTTATCAATAGCAGCTGCACAGTTATCATGGACTTGTTTGATCTTTGTTAATATCGATTCCATCGCTCTAATTTTTTTATGGACACTGTAAACAATAAAATTGGGTTAAATAGTTAAGAGCCAGTCACTTGCTATAAAAGAGTAACCAAACAGCAGGTACGCATCATCACTCAACACCAAGAGTGCAGAACTTTGTAATACAAAGAAAGAGAAGTACTTCTTTGGTAACTGCCTATCAATGGTTGTACCACTCAGTGCTTGCTGGATATCCCTCATCCTTCTTCGGAGATCCTTCACAAACCCATGATTGCCTCTAGAAGGTAAAAATCCAATATATATTTTCGCTCTTCTCAACTGGTCCTTGAGAACAAGTATCGTCTTATCTGAAGAAGTTGGGGAATAACTAGTATTACTACTAGTTATCATTGCACCAGACTCTTTTGACGTAGAGTCTGTAATTTGCTGAGATGATTTTTCATCATTCTGGAAAATCAAATCACTATCGGTTAAATCATTACCTAATGCCGAAAGAAAAAGTATACTGTCAGCCTGTGAAAACTAAAAGCTGCAGATTAATTCTAATAAATTACACGAAAATATCGGTATAGAAAGCTTCTCTCAAAAAGTGACTCATAATAATATTTTCCAGATTCTTTTTTTCCCTAAAATACACCACCGCTGGTTTATTATCTATTAATATGTTGAAGAAAAAAGACTGCAGAGCAACAACATCGCCTAAATGATAGGCAAGTCCACAACAGGGAGTAAACAGCAGGTTCTCTTCAATTAGTGTTTCTACAAAGAAAGCATTTGTAAGAACAAAACCAAAAGGATTCGTTGCCTCAATGAATGGAAAGGAGATAAACCTACAATTAGTTACAAGAAGGAAAGCTAACAAACATAAGAACCGCAAAGAAGTGAAACAATTAGTGCTCCCTCCGTTCCAAAATACTTGTCGTGGTTTTAGTTCAAATTTGGAGAGAGTACTTTGAGATTAGTCATGACGAAAATTTGATATTCCATCAGGCCACCAGCCCGGCAGCATAGCAGGAACTGCAAACTGAATATTGACCTAGGATGACTCTGTTAGTGACAGAATGTAATAAACCATGCCTCAATAAGCCTAGACTTAATCCAGTAATAAGGATTTTGTCTGTTCACATAATTCAGAGTTATTTATGTACAAATGTAACACCTATAAATTTTACTTGATGAGCAGGAATATATGCACAGCTCTACTCTCTGAAAAACAAAACAATCATTACCTTGTCCAAATGGGCATTTAGATCTCCAGCATTGTGCATTGCACGAACTTCGTTATCCCCTGCTGCACCAACATTGGTCAGGCCACTCTGTTTGGTGAGCTGAGCACCCTCCTCCGAAGTAATAACCATGCCATCAGCACGCTTTCTCTTACTCGTATCATGTGACGACACCTTCGCCTCTTCTACATTGCGCACTCTGCCGTCCTTGCTACCACTGGATTCACCTGACATCTCTATATTGCTTCCCATGACAACTTGCTGAACTCCACCATTCTGTCCCAGTTGAGTGCCCTGATCGCCCACATTGTTCGCTCTTGTATCCGATGCAGCCTTCGGCACAGGATCAAATGTGTCCTAGGAATATATTCAGCGCTACAAACTTCAGATGACAACCTTTCACATTCATTTCAGAAGAAGAAGAAGAAGAAATGGACGCATATCTAAGAAGAAATTCACCTGCGGCAGAGCGTTCAGGCGCTTCCCCGCCTCATTCCGGGAAATCTACGAAAAGGGAAACACGTCAGGACCGCAAAGCTTCAGTCGACCTCCGAAAGCCTTTCTGAAACATGCAGAAATTCCCAAACGCGGCCATACCAAAGTGGAGGGATCGCGACCCAAGGCGCCCCTAGTCACTGCGAAGAGCACCAAGATCAACACACGCGTCAGGGACGAGTTCAGATGGGCACTCTGTTAAGAACGAAGGGGGGAGGGCAAGAGGCGTACGGGCGGGGCCGGAGAAGGGGGAGATGGGTGCGCCGCTGTAGAGCGCGAGGGGCGCGAGCACCGAGGCGATGAGCAGCGCCAGCACCGCGTTCCGCGTCCTACATTTTCGCCGCCACCGCCGCGCCGCGGCCATGGCCGCAGTCGATCGTCTCCGGCGACGTGGTGATTAGAGCCGCCGCTTCCGAGAGACCTCCGCGGGTCAGTGCGCATTTGGGTTCAGGCCAGGCCGTCAAGATCAGGCTTGCCACGTTCCGGTGGTTCTGTTTGGGGCGGGATTTTGCTAATTCTCGCCCGAATGGCAAATTAGTTTTGTACACACCAAGGAAACTTTTATCGCATATAGTACACCATAATAAATTCTGTTTCGTAAATTATTTTTGAAACATAGAAAAAGTGTTGAACAAAGCATGGTAAATTCTGTTTGTATACCATGGCAAATTACATGAACATCACATGTAAAAGAATCAATATTTTTTGTGCCATCTTCTTCTATGTGAAACAAATGGCAACTCAGGTTGACACATAAATTTGTTAAGTTTTTCTTCTATCTGTTTTTCAAGTATTGGGATTTTTGTAGTTTCATAACTGGTATGATCGTTGATTGCATCCCCTCTTTGAGGTTGGAAATCCTAGCACATTGCTTTTTTTCTCGCCCTCTCAAAAACTGCCAAGGCAATGACTCTCCGCTTAAGCCTAGAGCGGAGCTCCAGCTCCTCAACAGAGAGGTGCCTCGAGTCTTGAGCCATGCCCAGGTGAAGAATTACTAGTAAGGCAGCATGATGCATGACCTTGGCCTTTGAGAATAGGCCCTTACTCCATCTCAAGAGTTTGGCGCCAGTGTGTTGAAGCTTGTGGTGCAATATCTTTTCCACCGCCGGGTGAACGCTAGAAGACGCAAGAACCACATACACTGTATCAAGCGCAACGGTGGATGGGTCACTGAGCACTCTCAAAAGGAGGCAATTGTCCACGACTATTTCTCCTCGACCATGGGAAAAGGCTCCACGGCGACCACAGACTTCAACTGGGAGGGGTTGGACATTGAGGCTCGTGATGATTTGGGCAACCTCGCGGACCCTTTCTCCGAGGAGGAGGTGCGTGAGGCCATCAACCAGATGCCTGGTGACAAGGCGTCCGGCCTGGATGGCTTCACCGGGCTTTTCTTCAAGAGTTGTTGGGCCATCATCAGGCATGATATTATGAAGGCCATCTTTTGCTTCGGTAACCTCCGCACGGCCAACCTTCATTGGGTCAACTCTTCCAACATTGTACTGCTCCCAAAGAAGGATGGAGCTGAAGAAATCTCTAACTACCGTCCAATTAGTCTGATTCATGCTATTCCCAAGATCATTGCAAAGGTCCTCGCCATCCGTCTTAGCCACCACATGCTCCACCTTGTCTCCAACGCGCAGAGTGCTTTCATCAAGACAATAAGCATCCATGACAATTTCATGTATGTGAGGAATCTTGCGCGGAGCCTCCACAAGTGCAAAACCCCTTTGCTTCTCTTCAAGTTGGACATTCGGAAGGCATTTGATTCAGTCAAGTGGGAGTATATCATTGACCTCCTCTGCCGTAGGGGGTTCCCGAGCATTTTTCGAGATTGGATCACCACCCTACTTTGCTCCTCATCCTCGCGGATTCTTCTTAACGGCGTCGCTGGCAGCCCCATCAACCATGGCCAGGGGCTCCAGCAGGGGGACCCTATATCCCCCTTGCTATTTGTGATCGCGATCGACCCACTCCAAAGAATTCCAGAGATGGCGGCAACTAGAGGGCTATTTCATAAAATCCGTGGCCGTGGGGTTCTTTTACGAACCTCCCTTTATGCGGACGACGCGGCGGTCTTCATGGCACCCATCAAGCGCGATATTGACCACTGTTGAGGACATGTACCTAGGGTAGGGTCGCAGGCATGACCTAAATACCCTCCCCAAGGACATCACTCTAAAGCCAGAAGCATTTGAGGGGTACCATCACCCACTCGACCAGAAACATTTCCACTCGGAGGAATCAAGATCACTCGACCGTAACAAGAAACACTCGACGGACAGAAGACCTAAAGTCACTCTACACAGCAACGGTCGAGCATTAACTCCTAGACTTAATAGCCATTTATAACACTTTATTACGGACGTTACCAGTAACGCCCCCCTCTTGATGTACCTTAAATCCCTTGTAACGTGGGCTGGCCGGGGTCCTGGCGCACTCTATATAAGCCAACCCCCCTCCACATGCACAAGGGTTCGCACCC
Organism: Triticum aestivum; assembly: GCF_018294505.1. Taxonomy (NCBI): domain Eukaryota; kingdom Viridiplantae; phylum Streptophyta; class Magnoliopsida; order Poales; family Poaceae; genus Triticum; species Triticum aestivum. The sequence goes on along the minus strand of NC_057814.1, from coordinate 201,911,244 downwards.
CCTGTAACACACACGCATATAATCCAGTCGACCGCCTCCGGGCTCCTAGACGTAGGGCTGTTACTTCCTCCGAGAAGGGCCTGAACTCATAAAACTCGTGCGTACAGCTTCTCCATAGCTAGGATCTTGCCTCTACATCCCTACCCCCCATTCTACTGTCAGACTTAGAACCACGACAACCACCTCTCCAACATCCTTTGTCTTTTTGGCGATGTCATCGGTCTAGCCACCAACTTTCACAAGAGCTCGGTCATCCCAATCCGTTGTGGGCACATCAACTTGTCGGACATCCTTCAAAACCTTCCGGCGGCGCGCGGATCCTTCCCCATGAAATACTTAGGCCTCCCGCTCTCTGTGTGGCGGCTCAGGAAGGTGGACTTTCAGTTCCTGGAGGATAAGGCGGCGGCAAAGTTGGTCCCTTGGGACGGGCAAAACATCACGTCTATGGGACGCACCGCCTTGGTCAAGTCGGTGCTTGCCTCCCAAGCCATATACTTCATCACTACGCTCGTCGTCCCCACAAGCACCCTCAAAAATCTCAACAAGCTTGAGCGAGCGTTCCTTTGGGAGGGAACAGACAAGACCACCGGGGCTAAATGCAAGGTTAATTGGGACACTGTTTGCCGCCCAATTGCCAATGGGGGTCTTGGAGTGCTAAACACGGAGAAATTTGCTAGGGCACTGAGGCTTCCTTGGATTTGGTTTGAGTGGAAGGAGCCAACTAAGATGTGGGTTGGCATGGGCAAGCCGTGTGATAACGCAGACTACAACTTCTTCTATGCCTCCTCAACTATTATCGTGGGAAATGGCGCGCGCACCCCCTTTTGGGACTCTCCGTGGGTGCACAACCGCAAACCCATGGATTTGGCCCCTCTCATCTACGCGGCATCAACAAGGAAGAATTGGAAGGTGTGGGAAGCACTAAAGGATGGCGCTTGGGTTAAAAAGATCAAGATGACGTCCGATTTTTCTATAGAACACTTCAGACAATTTCTCGAGCTTTGGGCCACCATCCGGGATTTTCACCTATAGGAGGATATTGACGACGACATTGTTTGGAAGCATTCTACTAGTGGCCTCTACACGGCGGAGTCCGCCTACAAAGCGCAATTTCTCGGTCTCATTCGCTCTCCCTTGGAGCATGCAGTGTGGAAAATCTGGGCTCTACCCAAGGTCAAGTCTTTGCTTGGCTGGCCATCCAAAATAGAGTCTGGACTGCGGATTGATTGGCCAAGCGCGGTTGTCCTAACTGTGGCTCATGCCCCTTATGCATGCGTGAGAATGAATCGGTTGACCATCTCTTCTTCAAATGTCGTTTCACCATTCGCCTATGGGGCTTGGTCAAGGCATGGCTGCAACTCATTCACATTGACACCTCAACTTGGCCCATGAGGCATTCCACCTTAGACTGGTGGCTTGGGTTGACTGATGCTTCTGTCCTCAACCGGAAGGCCATGGCCTCGCTCACCATGCTCACTACATGGACGATCTGGAACGAGCGAAACGCCCGTGTATTCCGCAACATGGCCGCTCCGCCTACGGTTCTTCTCGACAACATCAAAAGGGAGGCATCATTTTGGGTCGCCGCCGGAGCTAAGAAACTAGGGTCCATCATACCGGGAGAGTGATTCTTCCGTGTATTGTTAAGGGGTGTTTGTAACACAAACTTTATTCTGTCTTAATTAATATACGTGGCAAATCTTTTGCCCGTTTTCAAAAAATAACTGGTATGGTCTGCTCGTACTGACTTGGCTTTAAAACATAATTGTTAAGTTTTTAAGTTCTAATCCATTTAAACATGACGGCGGTGTATTATACATATTATGGTAAAAAAAATTACTAATTGAAAATCAAGCCCAAATTCCAGGTTTAAGGCTTGTTAGTAGTCAACATGAAAATTGGCCACCCGCAAAAAAACATGAAAATTGGCCTTTTTTGTCCGTTTTTATGTTTTTCGCAATGATGACGTTGATTGAGGGGAGGCCCAATTAAAGTCTTGGCCAGCCTTATGAGGTCACGCTAGGAAGCTATCCTAGCGAACGAAACCGTTCGATGAATCGATCCTCCCTCACCAAATGTTCGCTCGGGAGAACCAGGAAACCTAATGTTCGACTCATATCGGTGTCCTTTACTTATGGTTTGCTCCAACCGACCTTTTCTTTCTGCCGGTGTTCTAACCAACCTTTATGTTTCAAAGGTATGCACTTTATGTGGATGACCTGTAAATTTTTGCTGCTATACTGGTCACATGCTATTTCTGCCGATCCTTGGCGCAACTATGGACAACTATTGCCAAATAAATTGGCTGGTTAAGTTTGCCACAAATAAAGATAAACCTTGTTTCGGTAAGATGGAATATGTCACTAGTCAAACACACCTTACCTCACTGGATTGGGTAATTTGACCATAATTTTGTTGTTGGTTGTTTAAGAGATAGCTAACCGCTCGTGTCAATATTTGGGGACCGACCGTGTATTTTGAGTTGGTTTTTGGTAAAGCAGTGTGTTTCTTGTATGGTTCTATTTTGTATTGTTCTTTGATCATAGGTAAAACCAGGGCAACAAAATTGGGCGACCTAAGAACTGAGCTCAGCCGGGGACTTGCGATTTCCTTTAGGCGAAACCATCGATGTGCCAGCGTTCGCTAACGTTCATTTTCTTTGATCATAGGTAAAACCAGGGCAACAAAATTGGGCGACCTAAGAACTGAGCTCAGCCGGGGACTTGCGATTTCCTTTAGGCGAAACCATCGATGCGCCAGCGTTCGCTAACGTTCATTCATCATGGGCGTGTTTGGTTGCCCGCATGCAGCCCAACCAAGCTAGTGCGGGATGTGCGCAGCCTGTTTGGTTGCCTGCGTTGTATGCGTTTTGTGGCCCGCATGGACCTTAAAGCAGGCCGCAGCCTGGCCCGGCGGAAGCTCGCGAGCCTGGCTCGATGCGGCCACGCGTCCGAGGGAGTTGCACGCCTCGGGCAGCGCGGGAGACGGAGGGGCCGTCTCATAACCCCTCCCCTCTCCTGTCACCGCCTCAGTTGCACTGTTCCCACCGCTCCCTCTCTCCCTCACCGCCCCTCCCTCTCCTCTCCTCCGATGGCTCTGCCTCGCCCACCATCGCGCCGTCCTCTGACCCCCGTCGACCAGCGCATCGCTAGCATCCAGGAGCGCTGGCTGGCCGGGCTCCAGAACTCGGGCCAGGACCTAGCGTCGGCGCTACGAGCGCCGTCCCCCATCTGCTGCCGGCCAACACGAGCACCGGCCAATGCGGTGCCGGGCGTTCCTGCTCCGCCGATTCCGGACCTTGTGGTCCTGGGCTCGGCGCCGGCACCGCCCACGGAGCCGCCGCTTCTTGGGACCCCATTGGGCAGGGGGGTTTTCTTGACCCCCGTCCAAGGGTTTTCTCCTGTCGGCGGGCCGTCCTCCTCGACCTCCGGCGTGGCGATGAGCACGGGGCCGATGCCGCAGGCCGTCGCCAGGGCCGGCTCCTCCTCTGCTCCGCCACCTCTCTCCTTCCCGCCGGGGTTTTCACCCCGGCCTCGGTTCGCTGCCACTGCGCGTGCTCCGGTGAGTCAAACCCCCTCAATGCTTGCTCGTAAATGTAGATTAGGGGTTTATTTCTTAGGCATGTGCTAGTACTTAGTGGATTCGATAGAATTAGATAGGACTCGAGTAGACCCGATTGGATGCGACCCCAATCGAATCCAATCGGACCGATTTGTTTTTGTTTCGTATAGTGTGTGTCCTAGGATAATTTTCTTCTGCTACTGCTAGTGTGTCCTATGATCTGTGTTCATACTAGTAGCTGTGTTCATGCTAGAATCCCCAATGGTAGTGTGCTTTGCTAGAATCTGTGTTCATGGTAGGGTCTTGCTAGGATCTGTGTTCATGCAAATGGCATGTTCATGTTCAAGCTAGGATCATGTTCATGTTGTTGTTCCTCTTGCTACATACATGTTCAAGCTAGGGTTTGTGTTGATTGTTATACGTGCATGTAGAAGGACCATTTTAGGACGCTGCAAAATGTGCATGGGTGCACATGGGTGCTATTGGCACTTGTTGAAGGAAATATGCGCTAGAGGCAATAATAAAGTTATTATTTATTTCCTTATATCATGATAAATGTTTATTATTCATGCTAAAATTGTATTAACCGGAAACATAATACATTTGTGAATACATAGACAAACATAGTGTCACTAGTATGCCTCTACTTGACTAGCTCGTTAATCAAAGATGGTTGAGTTTCCTAGCCATGGACATGAGTTGTCATTTGATTAATGGGATCACATCATTAGGAGAATGATGTGATTGACTTGACCCATTCCGTTAGCTTCGCACTTGATCGTTTAGTATGTTGCTATTGCTTTCTTCATGACTTATACATGTTCCTATGACTATGAGATTATGCAACTCCCGTTTACCGGAGGAACACTTTGTGTGCTACCAAACGTCACAACGTAACTGGGTGATTATAAAGGTGCTCTACAGGTGTCTCCGAAGGTACTTGTTGAGTTGGCGTATTTCGAGATTAGGATTTGTCACTCCGATTGTCGGAGAGGTATCTCTGGGCCCTCTCGGTAATGCACATCACTATAAGCCTTGCAAGCAATGTGACTAATGAGTTAGTTGCGCGATGATGCATTACGGAACGAGTAAAGAGACTTGCCGGTAACGAGATTGAACTAGGTATTGAGATACCGACGATCGAATCTCGGGCAAGTAACATACCGATGACAAAGGGAACAACGTATGTTGTTATGCGGTTTGACCGATAAAGATCTTCGTAGAATATGTAGGAGCCAATATGAGCATCCAGGTTCCGCTATTGGTTATTGAACGGAGACGTGTCTCGGTCATGTCTACATAGTTCTCGAACCCGTAGGGTCCGCACGCTTAAAGTTTGGTGACGATCGGTATTATGAGTTTTTGTGTTTTGATATACCGAAGGTAGTTCGGAGTCCAGGATATGATCATGGACATGACGAGGAGTCTTGAAATGGTCGAGACGTAAAGATCGATATATTGGACGACTATATTCGGACACCGGAAGTGTTCCGAGTGATTTCGGAGAAAACCGGAGTACCGGGGGGTTACCGGAACCCCCCGGAGAGTTAATTGGGCCTTATGGGCCTTAGTGGGAGAAGAGGAGGGGCGGCCAGGGCAGCCGCACGCCCCCTCCCCCTCTAGTCCGAATTGGAAAAGGAGGGGGCCGGCGCCCCCCTTTTTCCTTCTCCTCCTCTCTCCCTTCCTTCCCTCTCCTACTCCAACAAGGAAAAGGAGGAGTCCTACTCCCGGTGGGAGTAGGACCCCCCCTTGGCGCGCCCTCCTCCTGGCCGGCCGCCTTCCCCCTTGCTCCTTTATATACGGGGGCAGGGGGGCACCCTAGAACACACAAGTTGATCTGTTGATCTATTCCAGCCGTGTGCGGTGCCCCCCTCCACCATATTCCACCTCGGTCATATCGTAGCGGTGCTTAGGCGAAGCCCTGCATCGGTAGCAACATCATCACCGTCATCACGCCGTCGTGCTGATGGAACTCTCCCGTGAAGCTCTGCTGGATCGGAGTTCGCGGGACGTCATCGAGCTGAACGTGTGCTGAACTCGGAGGTGCCGTACGTTCGGTACTTGGATCGGTCGGATCGTGAAGACGTACGACTACATCAACTGCGTTGTGCTAACGCTTCCACTTTCGGTCTACGAGGGTACGTGGACAACAACTCTCCCCTCTCGTTGCTATGCATCACCATGATCCCGCATGTGCGTAGGAAAATTGTTGAAATTACTATGTTCCCCAACAGTGACATCCGATCCTGGTTTTATGCGTAGATGTTATATGCACGAGTAGAACACAAGTGAGTTGTGGGCGATACAAGTCATACTGCTTACCAGCATGTCATACTTTGGTTCGGCGGTATTGTTGGATGAAGCGGCCCGGACCGACATTACGCGTACGCTTACGCGAGACTGGTTCTACCGACGTGCTTTGCACATAGGTGGCTGGCGGGTGTCAGTTTCTCCAACTTTAGTTGAACTGAGTGTGGCTACGCCCGGTCCTTGAGAAGGTTAAAACAACACTAACTTGACGAACTATCGTTGTGGTTTTGATGCGTAGGTAAGAACGGTTCTTGCTCAGCCCGTAGCAGCCACGTAAAACTTGCAACAACAAAGTAGAGGACGTCTAACTTGTTTTTGCAGGGCATGTTGTGATGTGATATGGTCAAGGCATGATGCTATATTTTATTGTATGAGATGATCATGTTTTGTAACCGAGTTATCGGCAACTGGCAGGAGCCATATGGTTGTCGCTTTATTGTATGCAATGCAATCGCCCTGTAATTGCTTTACTTTATCACTAAGCGGTAGCGATAGTCGTAGAAGCAATAGTTGGCGAGACGACAACGATGCTATGATGGAGATCAAGGTGTCGCGCCGGTGACGATGGTGATCATGACGGTGCTTCGGAGATGGAGATCACAAGCACAAGATGATGATGGCCATATCATATCACTTATATTGATTGCATGTGATGTTTATCTTTTATGCATCTTATTTTGCTTTGATTGACGGTAGCATTATAAGATGATCTCTCACTAAATTTCAAGATAAAAGTGTTCTCCCTGAGTATGCACCGTTGCCAAAGTTCGTCGTGCCGAGACACCACGTGATGATCGGGTGTGATAAGCTCTACGTTCATCTACAACGGGTGCAAGCCAGTTTTGCACACGCAGAATACTCGGGTTAAACTTGACGAGCCTAGCATATGCAGATATGGCCTCGGAACACTGAGACCGAAAGGTCGAGCGTGAATCATATAGTAGATATGATCAACATAGTGATGTTCACCATTGAAAACTACTCCATCTCACGTGATGATCGGACATGGTTTAGTTGATTTGGATCACGTGATCACTTAGATGATTAGAGGGATGTCTATCTAAGTGGGAGTTCTTAAGTAATATGATTAATTGAACTTAAATTTATCATGAACTTAGTACCTGATAGTATTTTGCTTGTCTATGTTGTTGTAGATAGATGGCCCGTGCTGTTGTTCCGTTGAATTTTAATGCGTTCCTTGAGAAAGCAAAGTTGAAAGATGATGGTAGCAATTACACGGACTGGGTCCGTAACTTGAGGATTATCCTCATTGCTGCACAGAAGAATTACGTCCTGGAAGCACCGCTGGGTGCCAGGCCTGCTGCAGATGCAACTGACGACGTTAAGAACGTCTGGCAGAGCAAAGCTGATGACTACTCGATAGTTCAGTGTGCCATGCTTTACGGCTTAGAACCGGGCTTCAACGACGTTTTGAACGTCATGGAGCATATGAGATGTTCCAGGAGTTGAAGTTAATATTTCAAGCAAATGCCCGGATTGAGAGATATGAAGTCTCCAATAAGTTCTACAGCTGCAAGATGGAGGAGAATAGTTCTGTCAGTGAACATATACTCAAAATGTCTGGGTATAACAATCACTTGATTCAACTGGGAGTTAATCTTCCGGATGATAGTGTCATTGACAGAATTCTTCAATCACTGCCACCAAGCTACAAGAGCTTCGTGATGAACTACAATATGCAAGGGATGGATAAGACAATTCCCGAGCTCTTCGCAATGCTAAAGGCTGCGGAGGTAGAAATCAAGAAGGAGCATCAAGTGTTGATGGTCAACAAGACCACCAGTTTCAAGAAAAAGGGCAAAGGGAAGAAGAAGGGGAACTTCAAGAAGAACAGCAAACAAGTTGCTGCTCAAGAGAAGAAACCCAAGTCTGGACCTAAGCCTGAGACTGAGTGCTTCTACTGCAAGCAGACTGGACACTGGAAGCGGAACTGCCCCAAGTATTTGGCGGATAAGAAGGATGGCAAGGTGAACAAAGGTATATGTGATATACATGTTATTGATGTGTACCTTACTAGAGCTCGCAGTAGCACCTGGGTATTTGATACTGGTTCTGTTGCTAATATTTGCAACTCGAAACAGGGACTACGGATTAAGCGAAGACTGGCTAAGGACAAGGTGACGATGCGCGTGGGATATGGTTCCAAAGTCGATGTGCTCGCCGTCGGCACGCTACCTCTACATCTACCTTCGGGATTAGTTTTAGACCTAAATAATTGTTATTTGGTGCCAGCGTTAAGCATGAACATTATATCTGGATCTTGTTTGATGCGAGACGGTTATTCATTTAAATCTGAGAATAATGGTTGTTCTATTTATATGAGTAATATCTTTTATGGTCATGCACCCTTGAAGAGTGGTCTATTTTTGTTGAATCTCGATAGTAGTGATACACATATTCATAATGTTGAAGCCAAAAGATGCAGAGTTGATAATGATAGTGCAACTTATTTGTGGCACTGCCGTTTGGGTCATATTGGTGTAAAGCGCATGAAGAAACTCCATACTAATGGACTTTTGGAATCACTTGGTACTTGCGAACCATGCCTTATGGGCAAGATGACTAAAACGCCATTCTCCGGAACAATGGAGCGAGCAACAGATTTGTTAGAGATCATACATACTGATGTATCTGGTCCGATGAATGTTGAGGCTCGCGGCGGGTGTCGTTATTTTCTCACCTTCACAGATGATTTGAGCAAATATGGGTATATCTACTTAATGAAACATAAGTCTGAAACATTTGAAAAGTTCAAAGAATTTCAGAGTGAAGTGGAAAATCATCGTAACAAGAAAATAAAGTTTCTACGACTGATCGTGGAGGAGAATATTTGAGTTACGAGTTTGGTCTACATTTGAAACAATGCGGAATAGTCTCGCAACTCACGCCACCCGGAACACCACAGCGTAATGGTGTGTCCGAACGTCGTAATCGTACTTTACTAGATATGGTGCGATCTATGATGTCTCTTACTGATTTACCGCTATCGTTTTGGGGTTATGCTTTAGAGACGGCTGCATTCACGTTAAATAGGGCACCATCGAAATCCGTTGAGACGACGCCTTATGAACTGTGGTTTGGCAAGAAACCAAAGTTGTCGTTTCTTAAAGTTTGGGGCTGCGATGCTTATGTGAAAAAGCTTCAACCTGATAAGCTCGAACCCAAATCGGAGAAATGTGTCTTCATAGGATACCCAAAGGAAACTGTTGGGTACACCTTCTATCACAGATCCGAAGGCAAGACATTCGTTGCTAAGAATGGATCCTTTCTAGAGAAGGAGTTTCTCTCAAAAGAAGTGAGTGGGAGGAAAGTAGAACTTGATGAGGTAACTGTACCTGCTCCCTTATTGGAAAGTAGTTCATCACAGAAACCGGTTCCTGTGACACCTACACCAATTAGTGAGGAAGCTAATGATATTGATCATGAAACTTCAGATCAAGTTACTACTGAACCTCGTAGGTCAACCAGAGTAAGATCCGCACCAGAGTGGTACGGTAATCCTATTCTGGAGGTCATGTTACTTGACCAAGGCGAACCTACGAACTATGAAGAAGCGATGGTGAGCCCAGATTCCGCAAAATGGCTTGAGGCCATGAAATCTGAGATGGGATCCATGTATGAGAACAAAGTGTGGACTTTGGTTGACTTGCCCGATGATCGGCAAGCCATTGAGAATAAATGGATCTTCAAGAAGAAGACTGACGCTGACGGTAATGTTACTGTCTATAAAGCTCGACTTGTTGCGAAAGGTTTTCGACAAGTTCAAGGGATTGACTACGATGAGACTTTCTCACCCGTAGCGATGCTTAAGTCTGTCCGAATCATGTTAGCAATTGCCGCATTTTATGATTATGAAATTTGGCAAATGGATGTCAAAACTGCATTCCTGAATGGATTTCTGGAAGAAGAGTTGTATATGATGCAACCAGAAGGTTTTGTCGATCCAAAGGGAGCTAACAAAGTGTGCAAGCTCCAGCGATCCATTTATGGACTGGTGCAAGCCTCTCGGAGTTGGAATAAACGTTTTGATAGTGTGATCAAAGCATATGGTTTTATACAAACTTTTGGAGAAGCCTGTATTTACAAGAAAGTGAGTGGGAGCTCTGTAGCATTTCTGATATTATATGTGGATGACATATTGCTAATTGGAAATGATATAGAATTTCTGGATAACATAAAAGGATACTTGAATAAGAGTTTTTCAATGAAAGACCTCGGTGAAGCTGCTTACATATTAGGCATCAAGATCTATAGAGATAGATCAAGACGCTTGATAGGACTTTCACAAAGCACATACCTTGACAAAGTTTTGAAGAAGTTCAAAATGGATCAAGCAAAGAAAGGTTTCTTGCCTGTGTTACAAGGTGTGAAGTTGAGTCAGACTCAATGCCTGACCACTTCAGAAGATAGAGAGAAAATGAAAGATGTTCCCTATGCTTCAGCCATAGGCTCTGTCATGTATGCAATGTTGTGTACCAGTCCTGATGTGTGTCTTGCTATTAGCCTAGCAGGGAGGTACCAAAGTAATCCAGGAGTGGATCACTGGACAGCGGTCAAGAACATCCTGAAATACCTGAAAAGGACTAAGGATATGTTTCTCGTTTATGGAGGTGACAAAGAGCTAGTCGTAAATGGTTACGTCGATGCAAGCTTTGACACTGATCCGGACGATTCTAAATCGCAAACCGGATACGTATTTACATTGAACGGTGGAGCTGTCAGTTGGTGCAGTTCTAAACAAAGCGTCGTGGCGGGATCTACGTGTGAAGCGGAGTACATAGCTGCTTCAGAAGCAGCAAATGAAGGAGTCTGGATGAAGGAGTTCATATCCGATCTAGGTGTCATACCTAGTGCATCGGGTCCAATGAAAATCTTTTGTGACAATACTGGTGCAATTGCCTTGGCAAAGGAATCCAGATTTCACAAGAGGACCAAGCACATCAAGAGACGCTTCAATTCCATCCGGGACCAAGTCCAGGTGGGAGACATAGAGATTTGCAAGATACATACGGATCTGAATGTTGCAGACCCGTTGACTAAGCCTCTTCCACGAGCAAAACATGATCAGCACCAAAACTCCATGGGTGTTAGAATCATTACTGTGTAATCTAGATTATTGACTCTAGTGCAAGTGGGAGACTGAAGGAAATATGCCCTAGAGGCAATAATAAAGTTATTATTTATTTCCTTATATCATGATAAATGTTTATTATTCATGCTAGAATTGTATTAACCGGAAACATAATACATGTGTGAATACATAGACAAACATAGTGTCACTAGTATGCCTCTACTTGACTAGCTCGTTAATCGAAGATGGTTGAGTTTCCTAGCCATGGACATGAGTTGTCATTTGTTTAACAGGATCACATCATTAGGAGAATGATGTGATTGACTTGACCCATTCCGTTAGCTTAGCACTTGATCGTTTAGTATGTTGCTATTGCTTTCTTCATGACTTATACATGTTCCTATGACTATGAGATTATGCAACTCCCGTTTACCGAAGGAACACTTTGTGTGCTATGAAACGTCACAACGTAACTGGGTGATTATAAAGGTGCTCTACAGGTGTCTCCTAAGGTACTTGTTGAGTTGGCGTATTTCGAGATTAGGATTTGTCACTCCGATTGTCGGAGAGGTATCTCTGGGCCCTCTCGGTAATGCACGTCACTATAAGCCTTGCAAGCAATGTGACTAATGAGTTAGTTGCGGGATGATGCATTACGGAATGAGTAAAGAGACTTGGCAGTAACGAGATTGAACTAGGTATTGAGATACTGACGATCGAATCTCGGGCAAGTAACATACCGATGACAAAGGGAACAACGTATGTTGTTATGCGGTTTGACCGATAAAGATCTTCGTAGAATATGTAGGAGCCAATATGAGCATCCAGGTTATTGGTTATTGACTGGAGACGTGTCTCGGTCATGTCTACATAGTTCTGTAACCCGTAGGGTCCGCACGCTTAAAGTTTGGTGATGATCGGTATTATGAGTTTTTGTGTTTTGATGTACCGAAGGTAGTTCGGACTCTCGGATATGATCACAGACATGACGAGGAGTCTCGAAATGGTCGAGACGTAAAGATCGATATATTGGACGACTATATTCGGACACCGGAAGTGTTCCGAGTGATTTCGGAGAAAACCGGAGTACCGGGGGGTTACCGGACCCCCCCCGGGGGGAGTTAATTGGGCCTTATGGGCCTTAGTGGGAGAAGAGGAGGGGCGGCCAGGGCAGCCGCGCCCCCTCCCCCTCTAGTCCGAATTGGACAAGGAGGGGGGCGCCGCCCCCCTTTTCCTTCTCCTCTCTCCCTTCCTTCCCTCTCCTACTCCAACAAGCAAAAGGAGGAGTCCTACTCCCGGTGGGAGTAGGACTCCCCCCTTGGCACGCCCTCCTCCTGGCCGGCCGCCTCCCCCCTTGCTCCTTTATATACGGGGGCAGGGGGCACCCTAGAACACACAAGTTGATCCGTTGATCTATTCCAGCCGTGTGCGGTGCCCCCCTCCACCATATTGCACCTCGGTCATATCGTAGCGGTGCTTAGGCGAAGCCCTGCGTTGGTAGCAACATCATCACCGTTATCATGCCGTCGTGCTGACGGAACTCTCCCGTGAAGCTCTGCTGGATCGGAGTTCGCGGGACGTCATCGAGCTGAACTCGGAGGTGCCGTACGTTCGGTACTTGGATCGGTCGGATCGTGAAGACGTACGACTACATCAACCGCGTTGTGCTAACGCTTCCGCTTTCGGTCTATGAGGGTACGTGGACAACAACTATCCCCTCTCGTTGCTATGCATCACCATGATCCCGCGTGTGCGTAGGATTTTTTTTGAAATTACTACGTTCCCCAACACTTGTTGTTGCTATTTATAGATATTTCCATGCTTAGGATAGTGCACTGATGAGTGGCAGTTACAGAAAAGCAGATGCCACTGATCAGTGGACTTGCCCAACAGCAAGTGCCACTGATTAGTGGTAGTTGCCCATGAGCAAATGCCACTGATCAGTGGCATTTGCCCAACAACAAGTGCCATTGATAAGTGGCATTTGCTCATGGCAACTACCACTGATCAGTGGCACTTGTTGTTGGGCAAGTCCACTGATCAATGGCATTTGCCCAACAACAAGTGCCATTGATAAGTGGCATTTGTTCATGGGAGACTACCACTAATCAGTGGCACTTGTTGTTGGGCAAGTCCACTGATCAGTGCCACTGATCAGTGGCATTTTCCCAAAAGCAAGTGCCACTGATAAGTGGCATTTGGCAAAGAGTTTGTGCACTGATCAGTGGCATTTGCCTTTGGGCAAATGTCTCTGATCAGTGCCATTTTGCAAAGAGTTTGTGCACTAATACTTGTCATCTTATCTGGCAAGATATTGAAGACTGACTGGGATGTGGCGGGTGGAGGAGCTCAGGTGGTGGCCGGAGCTAAGGGCGCCGAGGATTTCATCCCCATGAACAGGTGGCTCAAGACGGTGGACCTGCCTGGCAGGATCGCCTTCATGAGCCTGCCTCATTCAAGGGGACGATCTCCGAGGCAGGGCCACGAGGAGGGAGCCCGGGAGCCGCTGCGCTTCTACTAGCAGATCAAGGACAACGAGGACCTCGCCATGCTCGTCGTCCCTCGCAAGTTCGTGGAGGTGATGAACACCTGGTTGGTCATCAAGCGGCTCCCGCGTGTGGTCAGGCTGTCGGCGAACAAGCGGTGCGTGTTCTGGGTGCAGGTCCAGAACTTCGAGGGGCACATGGTGCTTGGCCGGGGCTGGAATTACTTCTGCCGCGGCCACCGGATCGTCCCCGGCGATCTTTGTCGTTGTGCGCATCTCAGGACTCGGACTGAAGGTTCAGATCTACAACCACGTCTCCTCGGTCATGTTCAGGTTTCGTTGCAGCAGGCACAACTGCGTTGGTGACATTGAGCATGCTATGTACTTAAGTTAAGTAAGGTGTTAGTGTTGAACTTTTATGGTGTGTGGCGAGACTTATGGGTACTTATGCTCGGAACTTGTTCATATTTTGGCCAGGAGCAGCAACCTCGCATGGAGTAGGGAAGGAGGATGCACCTGCTGTTAATCTAGACTTATGCTATGTAGTTAAGTAGTTTGCTGTCATTTCCTTGCTTGATTTGTTTTTTTCGAAACGCAGGCAAAAGAATTGCCTCATCGATTAATTAAGAAGAAGAGAATTGTCCAGTTAATTTACGGAAAACTGGGCGAAAACCGATACAAACAACCCAGAAGAGGGCTACTCACAGAGCACGAAGCACCACGGACACATACACTGCCCACCCAATGCTCCTAACACACAACACTCACAACCCTCAACACTTGGTGAGAACATCGATGCAATGACTCAGAAGATCAAAGCCACGACGACGACTGATACGTCTCCAACGTATCTATAATTTTTTATTGTTCCATGCTATGTTATATTCTGTTTTGGATGTTTAATGGGCTTTATTATACACTTTTATATTATTTTGGGACTAACCTATTAACCGGAGGCCCAGCCCAGAATTGTTGTTTTTTTGCCTATTTCAGAGTTTCGCAGAAAAAGAATATCAAACAGAATCCAAACGGAATGAAACCTTCGGGAACGTGATTTTTGGAACAAACGTGATCCAGAGGACTTGGACCCTACATCAAGAAAGCAATCAGGAGGGCACGAGGTAGGGGGCACGCCTACCTCCCCTGGGCGCGCCCTCCACCCTCGTGGGGCCCACGTTGCTCCACCGACGTACTTCTTCCTCCTATATATACCTACGTACCCCCAAACCAACAGAAGCATCCACGAAAACCTAATTCCACCGCCGCAACCTTCTGTACCCGTGAGATCCCATCTTCGGGCCTTTTCCGGCATCCTGCCGGAGGGGGCATTGATCACGGAGGGCTTCTACATCAACACCATAGCCTCTCCGATGATGTGTGAGTAGTTTACCTCAAACCTTCGGGTCCATAGTTATTAGCTAGATGGCTTCTTCTCTCTCTTTGGATCTCAATACAAAGTTCTCCACGATTCTCGTGGAGATCTATTCGATGTAATCTTCTTTTGCGGTGTGTTTGTTGAGACCGATGAATTGTGGGTTTATGATCAAGTTTATCTATGAACAATATTTGAATCTCCTCTGAATTCTTTTATGTACGATTGGTTATCTTTGCAAGTCTCTTCGAATTATCAGTTTGGTTTGGCCTACTAGATTGATCTTTCTTGCAATGGGAGAAGTGCTTAGCTTTGGGTTCAATCTTGCGGTGTCCTTTCCCAGTGACAGCAGGGCCGGGCAGCAAGGCACGTATTGTATTGTTGCCATCGAGGATAACAAGATGGGGTTTATATCATATTGCATGAGTTTATCCCTCTACATCATGTCATCTTACTTAAAGCGTTACTCTGTTCTTTTGAACTTAATACTCTAGATGCATGCTGGATAGCGGTCTATGTGTGGAGTAATAGTAGTACATGCAGGCAGGAGTCGGTCTACTTGTCGCGGACGTGATGCCTATATACATGATCATACCTAGATATTCTCATAACTATGCTCAATTCTGTCAATTGCTCAAAAGTAATTTGTTCACCCACCGTAATACTTATGCTCTCGAGAGAAGCCACTAGTGAAACCTATAGCCCCCGGGTCTATTTTCCATCATATTAATCTTCCAACACTTAGCTATTTTTATTGCCTTTTATTTTACTTTGCATCTTTATCATAAAAATACCAAAAATATTATCTTATCATATCTATCAGATCTCACTTTCGTAAGTGACCGTGAAGGGATTGACAACCCCTTTATTGCATTGGTTGCAAGGATCTTATTTGTTTGTGTAGGTGCGAGGGACTCGTGCGTGGCCTCCTACTGGATTGATACCTTGGTTCTCAAAAACTGAGGGAAATACTTACGCTGCTTTACTGCATCACCCTTTCCTCTTCAAGGGAAAACCAACACAGTGCTCAAGAGGTAGCAAGAAGGATTTCTGGCGTCGTTGCCGGGGAGTCTACGCAAAAGTCAACATACTAAGTACCCATCACAAACCCTTATCTCCCACATTACATTATTTGCCATTTGCCTCTCGTTTTCTTCTCCCCCACTTCACCCTTGCCGTTTTATTTGCCTTTTCTTCGCCTTCTTCCTGTATGTCTTTTTGTTTGTGTTTCCATGTGCCTTATATTTGCTTGCATCTTTGCTTGCTAAAAATCTATTGATATGGATCCACTTAAAGTGTTCTACTTGGATCATCTTTGATCCTTATGCGCTCGTGCTGAAACCCCAACTAGCCTAGTTGATAGGAAATCTTTAGATGAGCATGCTCATTTTGTGCGTCACCGTTTGTCTGAAAAAGGGAGACTCTTATGGAATCAAATAAACAGATTGCTGTGTTATGCTTGGAATCTTTGTGAAATTTGTGATTTTACTTGTTGCTCTAAGAACCCTAAAAAACACCTTCCCTACCTATGTGAGTTTAATGATAATGAAATCTTGTCTTCTTATGCAAAGGGTGTTTATAGTTACTACGATATCGAACAAATTGAAGAATTTTGCTTTTAAGGGTGCTTATGAAGTTGCTTCTTTGATTGAAAAGTATGATATTACTCTCTACGAATCTGAAAATTTTGACATACTTAAATATTGATATGAAAACTATGCTCATAATGTCTATGTCAAAGAATTTATTGAGAGAATGACCGTTGCTTTGGAAGAAAATAATGATATGCATGAATCTATAGATAATGATGATTCTTATGATTTCATTGAAATATCCCTTGATGAACATGATGCTTGCTATTCTTGTGGCCATGATGCCAATCTTTATGAAGATGAATTTGCTATAGTTCCTTATGTTAAACATGAGATCGTTGCTATTGCACCCATACTTGATAGTTCCTTCGATGAAAAGCATGATTGCAATGATGTTGTTATAAATTCTCTTAATGTCAATTGTGTTAATGATATGCAAAACCTCAAGCTTGGGGATGCTAGTTTTGCTATGACTACTATTTGTTGCAATGATCATGATGGGGGTGATTCTTCTTTTGATCTTCAAAATTTATTTAAGCCCCGTGATGAATATGAGATTGATATTAATTTTTGCAATAATATTGAAAGTGGGTTTGGAAGAGTGTCAACTTTAGATCCCACATATTTGGAGAATGTTCAATCTTATGAAATTTTTGATAAAAGTGGGTTTGGAGAGGTCATGACTTTAGTTAATGATATTCCCACTATTTTGGAAGAGTGTAAACTTTGCATACATGTGGATCGTGTTAAGAATATGTTTTGTGATAGCTATATTGTTGAATTTTCTTATGATCCTACATGTAATTATTATGAGAGAGGAAAATATGGTTATAGAAATTTTCACGTTACTAAATTACCTCTCGTTATGTTGAGATTGCTATCGTTCCTTTCCGCTTTCTTGCATATGCTAGTTTTTGCTTGCTATGATAATTTGTTTTTCTATGAGATGCCTATGAATAGGAAATATGTTAGACTTAGATGTGTTTGTCACGTGTTTCATGATGCTTTCTTCGCGCTTCAATTCTTGTCTTTTATGCGAGCATCATTAAAATTATCAATGCCTAGCTAGGGGCGTTAAATGATAGCGCTTGTTGGGAGGCAACCCAATTTTATTTTCAGTTTTTTGCTTTTTGCTTCTGTTTAGGAATAAATATTTGATCTAGCCTCTGGTTAGATTTTTTTATGTTTTGATTACTGTTTGTGCCAAGTTTAACCTATAGGATC
Source organism: Triticum aestivum (assembly GCF_018294505.1). Classification (NCBI taxonomy): domain Eukaryota; kingdom Viridiplantae; phylum Streptophyta; class Magnoliopsida; order Poales; family Poaceae; genus Triticum; species Triticum aestivum. The sequence goes on along the minus strand of NC_057814.1, from coordinate 201,893,608 downwards.
TTCTTGGATGATAGTTATTTGATCTTGCTGAAAATTCCAGAACTTTCTGTTCACGAAAACAATTGTTAAAAATCACCAGAACGTGATAAATATTGATTCCAATTGCAGAAGATCAATAAACAAATTGTCTAGGTCGTCCTATTTTGTAGATTTTTTGGAGTTCCAGAAGTTTGCGTTAGTTACAGATTGTTCTGTTTTTGACAGATTCTGTTTTTCGTGTGTTGTTTGCTTATTTTGATGAATCTATGACTAGTAAAATAGTTTATAAACCATAGAGAATTTGGAATACAGTAGGTTTAACACCAATATAAATAAAGAATGAGTTCATTACAGTACCTTGAAGTGGTGTTTTGTTTTCTTTCGCTAACGCAGCTCACGAGATTTTCTGCTGAGTTTTGTGTTGTGAAGTTTTCAAGTTTTGGGTGAAAGATTTGATGGATTATGGAACAAGGAGTGGCAAGAGCCTAAGCTTGGGGATGCCCATGGCACCCCAAGATAATCTAAGGACACCAAAAAGCCAAAGCTTGGGGATGCCCCGGAAGGCATCCCCTCTTTCGTCTACTTCCACCGGTAACTTTACTTGGAGCTATATTTTTATTCACCACATGTATGTGTTTTGCTTGGAGCGTCTTGTATTATTTGAATCTTTGTTTATTTAGTTTACCACAATCATCCTTGCTGTACACACCTTTTGAGAGAGTCACACATAAATTGGAACTTATTAGAATACTCTATGTGTTTCACTTATATTTTTTGAGCTATATAGTTTTGCTCTAGTGCTTCACTTATATCTTTTAGAGCACGGCGGTGGATTTGTTTTATAGAAACTATTTATCTCTCATGCTTCACTTATATTATTTTGAGAGTCTTAAAATAGCATGGCAATTTGCTTTAATTATAATATCATGAGAAATTTGACGCTTGATAATTGTTTTGAGATATAAAGGTGGTAATATCATAGTTGTGCTAGTTGAGTAATTGTAGAATTGAAAAATACTTGTGTTGGAGTTTGTGATTCCCGTAGCATGCACGTATGGTGAACCGTTATGTAATGAAGTCGGAGCATGAGGTATTTATTGATTGTCATCCTTTGTGTGGTGGTCGGGATCGCGCGATGGTTAACTCCTACCAATTCTTCCCATAGGAGCATGCGTAGTAGTACTTTGCTTCGAGGGCTAATAAATTTTTGCAATGAGTATATGAGTTCTTTATGACTAATGTGAGTCCATGGATTATACGCACACTTACCTTTCCGCAATTTTCTAGCCTCTTCGGTACCGTGCATTGCCCCTTCTCACCTTGAGAGTTGGTGCAAACTTCGCCGGTGCATCCAAACCCCGTGATATGATACGCTCTATCACACATAAACCTCCTTATATCTTCCTCAAAATAGCCACCATACCTACCTATTATGGCATTTCCATAGCCATTCCAAAATATTGCCATGCAACTTTCCATCGTTTCGTTTATCATGACACGCTCCATCATTGTCATATTACTTTGCATGATCATGTAGTTGACATTGTATTTGTGGCAAAGCCACCATTCATAATTCTTTCATACATGTCGCTCTTGATTCATTGCATATCCCGGTACACCGCCGGAGGCATCCACATAGAGTCATATTTTGTTCTATGAGTTGTAATTCATGAGTTGTAAGTAAATAAAAGTGTGATGATCATCATTATTAGAGCATTGTCCCAAGTGAGGAAAGGATGATGGAGACTATAATTCCCCCACAAGTCGGGATGAGACTCCGGACTAAATAAAAAAAGAGGCCATAAAAAAAAAGGCCCAAATAAAAAAAAGAGAAAAAGAGAGAAGGGACAATGTTACTATCCTTTTACCACACTTGTGCTTCAAAGTAGCACCGTGATCTTCATGATAGAGAGTCTCTCATTTTGTCGCTTTCATATACTAGTGGGAAATTTCATTATAGAACTTGGCTTGTATATTCCAATGATGGGCTTCCTCAAATGCCCGAGGTCTTCGTGAGCAAGCAAGTTGGATGCACACCCACTTAGTTTCTTTTGTTTGAGCTTTCATACACTTATAACTCTAAGTGCATCTGTTGCATGGCAATCCCTACTCCTTGCATTGACATCAATTGATGGGCATCTCCATAGCCTGTTGATTAGCCTCGTTGATGTGAGACTTTCTCCTTTTTTTGTCTTCCCACATAACCCCTATCATTATACCTTATTCCACCATAGTGCTATATCCATGGCTTGCGCTCGTATTGCGTAAGAGTTTAAAAGGCTGAAGCGCGTTAAAAAGTATGAATCAATTGCTTGGCTAAAACCGGGGTTGTACATGATATGAATATTTTGTGTGGGGAAGATGGAGCATAGCCAGACTATATGATTTTGTAGGGATAACTTGCTTTGGCAATGTTATTTTGATAAGACATAATTGCTTGGTTAGCATGCTTGAAGTATTATTATTTTTATGTCAACATTAAACTTTTATCTTGAATCATATCAAATCTGAACATTCGTGCCACAATAAGAAGAATTACATTGAAATTATGCTAAGTAGCATTCCACATCAAAAATTATGTTTTTATCATTTCCTACTCGAGGACGAGCAGGAATTAAGCTTGGCGATGCTTGATACGTCTCCAACGTATCTATAATTTTTTTTGTTCCATGCTATATTATATTCTGTTTTGGATGTTTAATGGGTTTTATTATACACTTTTGTATTATTTTTAGGACTAACCTATTAACCGGAGGCCCAGCCCAGAATTGCTGTTTTTTGCCTATTTCAGAGTTTCGCAGAAAAAGAATATCAAACAGAGTCCAAACGGAATGAAACCTTCGGGAACGTGATTTTTGGAACAAACGTGATCCAGAGGACTTGGACCCTACGTCAAGAAAGCAATCAGGAGGGCACGAGGTAGGAGGGCGCGCCTACCTCCCCTGGGTGCACCCTCCACCCTCGTGGGGCCCATGTTGCTCCACCGACATACTTCTTCCTCCTATATATATACCTACGTACCCCCAAAGTATCAGATACGGAGCCAAAAACCTAATTCCACCGCCGCAACCTTCTGTACTCGTGAGATCCCATCTTCGGGCCTTTTCCGGAGCTCCGCCGGAGGGGGCATTGATCACGGAGGGCTTCTACATCAACACCATAGCCTCTCCGATGATGTGTGAGTAGTTTACCTCAGACCTTCGGGTCCATAGTTATTAGCTAGATGGCTTCTTCTCTCTCTTTGGTTCTCAATACAAAGTTCTCCACGATTCTCGTGGAGATCTATTCGATGTAATCTTCTTTTGCGGTGTGTTTGTTGAGACCGATGAATTGTGGGTTTATGATCAAGTTTATATATGAACAATATTTGAATCTCCTCTAAATTCTTTTATGTATGATTGGTTATCTTTGCTAGTCTCTTCGAATTATCAATTTGGTTTGGCCTACTAGATTGATCTTTCTTGCAATGGGAGAAGTGCTTAGCTTTGGGTTCAATCTTGCGGTGTCCTTTCCCAGTGACAGCAGGGCCGGGCAGCAAGGCACGTATTGTATTGTTGCCATCGAGGATAACAAGATGGGGTTTATATCATATTGCATGAGTTTATCCCTCTACATCATGTGATCTTACTTAAAGCGTTACTATATTCTTTTGAACTTAATACTCTAGATGCATGCTGGATAGCGGTCGATGTGTGGAGTAATAGTAGTAGATGCAGGCAGGACTCGGTCTACTTGTCGCGGACGTGATGCCTATATACATGATCATACCTAGATATTCTCATAACTATGCTCAATTCTGTCAATTGCTCAACAGTAATTTGTTCACCCACCGTAATACTTATGCTCTCGAGAGAAGCCACTAGTGAAACCTATGGCCCCCGGGTCTATTTTCCATCATATTAATCTTCCAACAATTAGCTATTTTTATTGCCTTTTATTTACTTTGCATCTTTATCATAAAAATACCAAAAATATTATCTTATCATATCTATCAGATCTCACTTTCGCAAGTGATCGTGAAGGGATTAACAACCCCTTTATTGCGTTGGTTGCGAGGATCTTATTTGTTTGTGTAGGTGCGAGGGACTCGTGTGTGGCCTCCTACTGGATTGATACATTGGTTCTAAAAAACTGAGGGAAATACTTACGCTGCTTTACTGCATCACCCTTTCCTCTTCAAGAAAAAACCAACGCAGTGCTCAAGAGGTAGCAACGACACGAGAATGTGAGCACTATCCATCATGAAATCACGTATGCCTTCTCTTTGCCGTCACACTTCTTGCGTTTGTTTCTCTTTGATTTCACCTTCACGAGGCAACCATCTGTCTTGCCAGATGTCGAGCGATCAGTCACAAAGCGGCTCTCAAAAGCCGGTGCCAACACACCACACGCATCCACATTCTTCAGATGCACACATGACAAAGATAAGTCATGTTCCTCACATGAGGTCTCCGACGAGTCCATCTTCATATTCTTCACTAACAGACTCATACAAAGCTCCCTAAGTTCAGGCATGCTCTTCAACACCGGGGCCACGACAACGGCCATGGACTCGCCCTCAGTGGAAGACAATATAGGGGGCGAGGTAGGCATCGATGCTGAATTGTTTGATTTGTCCCAGAACATGCACCGCTTGTTCGCCGACGGCCTGACCACGCGCGGGAGCCGCTTGATGACCAACTAGGTGTTCATCACCTCCACGAACTTGTGAGGGACGACGAGCATGGTGAGGTCCTCGTTGTCTTTGATCTGCTGGTAGAAGCGCAGCGGCTCCCGGGCCCCCTCCTCGTGGCCCTGCCTCGGAGATCGTCCCCTTGAACGAGGCAGGCTCATGAAGGCGATCCTGCCAGGCAGGTCCACCATCCTGAGCCACCTGTTCATGGGGATGAAATCCTCGGCGCCCTCAGCTCCGGCCACCACCTGAGCTCCTCCACCGACCACATTCCAGTCAGTCTTCAATATTTTGTTAGATAAGATGACAAGTATTAGTGCACAAACTCTTTGCAAAATGGCACTGATCAGAGACATTTGCCCAAAAGCAAATGCACCAAGATGCTTGCTTTGTTTGATTTCATTTGGTTGCTTGCTTTGTTTGATCTCATATGTGCTTGTTGTTGTGCTAATCATGTGGTGGTAAGGCCACCACATTTGAATGGGGCGATCAGAACACAGACGTTGTTTGCAACCAAACAGGTGAAGTTTGCATCTGCTCACATCATAAGCACAAAAACGGCAACCAAACAGCAGGGAGTAAATGCCCCTCCATGCGATGCAGGCAACCAAACAGGTTGCATCTGCTGCATATGAAGCTGTATTTCAAGAATCAGTCTGGCTAAAGATGGACATGCAATGCAGCTACTGTTGCAACCTGGAACCAAACACGCCCCATTAGACGATGACAGACAGACACGGCCGCATCGAAGAAAAACCCAGTGCTCCACTCGATCACCTGCCATCTGTAGTACACTAGTAGTAGTACGTAGTCGTCATCGCAGTGGAGCGCGGCATCGCCCAACACCGACTATGCCATCCCCCGGCGCCCCGGGGGCCGCCGATACGCAGGGAAGGAAGCATGCTGCATGCAATCTCCACACGCAAGGCAACGCAACCACCCCTACGATGCGACTGCGACAGGAGATCCAGGTGCAACTGCCAAGGCGCGCGGAGGCATCTCCCTCGAGTCTCGGCCAAGGAAGGAGACGGTTGCGCTCGCACGGGCAGAGGCAGGCGTGCACCGCGTGGACCCCTGCCCCTGGCGCCACGGGTTCACCTGGCCTGGGGACGGACGGACGGATGGTCCCGATCGGGCTCCTCCTGGCCACGGAACCCACCTGGTGCATGGGCGGCGGACCCAGCGCAGCACTCCACGCCAATGCCTTTCGCGTTTCCCTCCCTCGTACCACTACACCTCGGCCCCGGCCTTCCGTCCCCGGGAGCACCCGACCGCCCGGATCGCTCGATCCGTTCTGCACCCATGCATGCAGCCTGCGCTCTCCAGAGTTCCATCCGAGTTCGTTTCAGGGTGCCGGTGGACGTGCACATATTACGTGGTCCGGCATGCTGAATGCAACGGCTACTCACCGGCGCCTCATCATCTAGTCTAGCGAAACAAGCTAGTGGCGTCCCCATTAAATCACTGCAGTCATTAGTAACTCGACAAATCTGCAATCAATGTGCTACTACCGGGTTAAGTTAAGACGGTCCAAATTTAGAACGGCAGTTACTGCAACTGGGCAAAGCCCAAATTTTGGGCGCTTACTCGACTCGATCGGCTTTTCTAAAGCTTCTGGATGAATGCTCGCTCACCCGTCCAGTTAGTCCGGCCGAAACAGTACATGCTTCTGGGCGCAACCACGCGAAAGCGTTTCGCGTCCAGCCACAAACTCCGGCAAACGGCCACCGCTGACAGCTCTACTCCAGGCCGGATTCTTCTACTCTAGCAGCTGTCATGTTCTTGCATGAAATACAAGGATTTTTGTTTCTGTTTTCATCAGGCCTTCGTTCTTAACCTAGCAGGATAGAACAACTCACTTAATTACCACCTTCAACCTTAGCTCAAAACTGTGACGCTTATTTTGGATCAGAGGGAGTAGAACAATTCAGTTAACCACTGCTAGCACGAACTTGGCTCAAGTTTTTATTGATTTTCGGCGACTGCAACATCTTATCTTACAAAGCAGGAACTTAAAACTGACAACTGAAACATCTTATCTTACATACAGAAAAGTAAAACAAGGAGCAAGAAGCAAAGCAACAAGAACGAGAGACGACCTCTCGTCAGACGCATTCATGATTTCCTTCCTAGTATCATCGACCTCTCTATCCAGCGACGTCAGCGCATCGCCGCTGACACAGACGGAACCTCGGGCGGGTGGGGTCCAGGCTCCGTGCTGACCTCGCCACGTTGCGTCATGCGGCGGGATTGGCCCCCTCGAGCACGGCGCGCCACATGGGGTCCACCTCGTCGTCGCCGGCGGTGACGACCCACTCCTCCAAGACGACGAACAGCAGCATGTTGCTCGGCGGCGCGATGAAGCGGTCGCCGGGCACGCCTACCGCCGCCACGTGCCCGTCCACAGCCGACCGGAAGAACACCTCCCGGAGCTCCACCAGGGGGCTGGTGACGGGGGCGTCCAGGCCGCCATGGCAACTCAGCCACGGGAAGTCGAACACCCCCGGCGGCGGCTTCCACGCATCCCCATCCCCATCCCCACCCTCCACCACCGCCGGCGCCGCCTCATGGAATGCCGCTTCAGCCAGCGCATCAGCCGCCGCCGCCGCCGCCAGAGCCGACATCTTCGCTGGCGGCGAGTCCCCCTCCTCCTCCTCTCCCCGCGCACGCTTCCTGCTGCCCTCCCGCTGATCCATGCGCCGCGCTAAACAACACAAACACACACACGCATGCACACCAACATCTCAGCTCCGACAACAAATATATCTCACTCCACTTTGCATGCAACAAGAAACACAGAAGCTATTGTTTGATCGATGTTCATTTGTTCATCGCAAGAACACATGCGCGTGCATTCAGTTACCTGTTCTTCTAGCCTTCTAGGCAAGGAAGGATAATGTCGGGACTGGGGAGAGGCGCCGGCCCTCTCCTCAGGTGCTCGTTCTTTTGCGGTGGCGGCGGTGGTTGGTGTAGTGGGGGATCGATGCGGTGGTGTGGAAACTATGTTAGGGTGTGTGCGCCTATATATAGAAGACACACGCTGTGAAAAGGGAACTACGTTAGGGTGAGAGGCCGAGGGCGATGGACGGTGTTTTGCACGGCATCCGACTACTACTTTTGTATCAACATGGATTCCATGTGACACTGGAAAGCCGGGGGTGGTCCTCCTTTTTGATAAAAGAAATATGAAAAGTGAACTGATTTTGTATGAATTGTAGTTTTGTACTGGTGCCGCTTGAATTGGATGCAGGTAGAAGTAGCTTTATGTGCTGATTTCAAGGGTAGCTATGGATGTGTTTGGGGCTCTTTCCTTTTTGTGGGCAGTTGCAGTAGAATAAAAAATTAAAATTATTATCGATATGGTAAAGAATTAACTAAAGATCGAAAAAATACCTGGTGCCGAAGGGGAAAGTCGGAATACGAGTTCTCACCGAATCCACATCCAGATCTGCATAGGTCAGCCGACTACTAATGTTATGGCGACCAAGGGAATTTTCGATATGGTAAAGAATTAACGAAATATCAAAAGAATACCTGTTACCGAAGGGGAAAATCGGATATGAGTTCTCACCGGATCCACATCTTAATCTGCATAGATCAGTCGACTCCTAATGTTATGGCGACCAAGGAAATATTTTATATGGTAAAAAATTACGAAAGATTGAAAAAAATACCTATTGCCGAAGGGGGGAGTCGGATATGAGTTCTCACCGGATCCACATCCAGATCTGCGTAGGTCAGCCGACTCCTAATGCTATAGCGACCAAGGGAATTTTTGATATGGTAAAGAATTAATGGGAGATAAAAAAATGTTGCCGAAGGGGAATGTCGGATATGAGTTCTCACCGGATCCACATCCAGATCTGCATAGGTCAGCCTACTCCTAATGTTATGGCAACTAGGGGATCTAGGTTCTCGGTGGCTAGAAGCGAGGTTGTGGATGTGAGAAACATAGTATCATGCGGTCAACAGGTGCTATGAGCGAATAATAGAAACTTATGGGTGTCAGCTACGCTAAGTGTGGTATGTTGCTATACCTGGATCTATGATGGAAGGTGGCGATGCAAGAGAGAACCAAAGGAGATCGAGGGATGGTAGATGCTTAACTATTCATGAAGAGGAAATTCGATTACCTATTCTCGCCATCAAATTCACATCAAGATCTATGTAGGTCGACTCACTTCGAGAGCGGTATTCTGGTCTTGGATTCATAATTTCGGTGCTAGAACTGAGGGTGGAGATGGCGAAGGTGGAATCGCACGAGGAGGGGATACTGGAGCATGGCGATGAGGTTCATTGAATGATAGAACCTTTAGGTGTCAACTACCTAAAATGAGGATGCTCGTATCTGGATCTATTACGGGAGGCGACGATGCAAGAGAGCACCTAAGGAAGCCGAGGGATGCCGGCGGCCGGCCAGATGCCGGAGGAGGTCGAGGGATGGAAAAGGTAGGGAAGATGGTGAATTTTGTGGTAGCAAGGTCCGTAGGTGATAATAGGTGTAGAACGGGCCATGGCGATGAGGGGGGGGGAGTCTGGGCGAAAGGGGGAACATAGTCCCACGGGGAATTGGCAGAAAGGAGGGCGAGCGGAACGATGCTTTATAGAAAAAAAATTGGGGGGGGGGGGGGGGGGGCTCTGCGCGGAAGGGGGAACATAGTCCCATGGGGAATGTAGGAATGGGGAGAAAGGAGGGTGAGCTGAACGGCGCTTTATAGAAAAAATTGGGGGGGGGGGGGAGGGCTTTGCACGGAAGGGGGAACATAGCCCCACAGGGAATGTAGGAATGGGGAGAAAGGAGGGTCAGCTGAACGACGCTTTATAGAACTTGGGGGGGGGGAGGGGGAAGAAGGGGAATATAGTGCCACGGGAATGTAGGAGTGGAAGAAAGGAGGGTGAATGAAATGATTCGTTATATAGTTGAGGGATGGTGCCACGGGAATATAAACAACAGAACATTTTGAAAACTTTAGCCTATTATAAATCGTACCTTTTTCGCGTGTGTTTGGTGAAAAATACTTGTTGGCTGTTAAAAAATTGTCATAAAGGAAATGATCAGTTTGTCCTTAAATTGAAATTGACAATAATCGGTTTGTTCAAAAAAGCTACCCAGACTAACTATTTATTGTCAATTCCAATTATTGTTCAAAAAAGGACATTGATTATGGTAATGATATGGCGTTTAGTTTGCGTTAATCTGCTCTACCATAACGCGCACGCGACATGGCACACACATTAGAGCCTTCCATGGTGTTTTCAGATTCACACTCCATTTCTATACCTCATTGTACTGATTTGTATTTAATATGGGATCCGCAATTTTGAAAAATCATTGAAGTTTCAGATTTTCAAAAAACTCTATATTTGAAATGTGTTAGAACACATACTATGTGCTTGATTTCAATTTTCCATGAAGTAAAGATATCATTAAATTTGAAATGCATCTCACTTAATTTTAGCAATGGTTCAGTAATTTGAAATGCATTACACTGTATTTCGATCTTGATTCAATAATATTTAGGACACTTTCACAAAAGTTCCCAAAAATATCATCATTTTGAATGCATTCGAAATGCATGCCAGCCATGATTCGATAATATGTGTATACATTTCACAAAAGTTTGAAATGCATTTTAATCATGATCTAGTCAAATTTCAAATGCAGTTTGCTTAATTTTAGTTCAGATTTAGTAAGCTTCAAATGCATTTTAATGAATTTAAGTCTTGATCCCATAACATTTCAATGCATTTAAGAAAAGCCTCAAGTACATTTAAAATGCATATGACAGCCTTTCAATCATGATTTAAGTACATTTAAAATTTGCAGTTCTGGGATCCACAACCAAAAAATTCGCGCATTTTTACAAATTACAAATTTTCAAAAAAAACAAAGGTGTTAGAAAACTATTCCGGTTGCATATATAAATCGATATATTTCACTGGTTTGCTGTATGTATAAATATACGAAATACATACGTTAATACATGATAGCGTGTAAAATATGCATTGCATAAAAAGAGAAATACAACACACGTCTGAAAAAGCATGCGCCGAGGGTGGATTCTTGGCCACGCCAGAAAAATCGTGTTGGTCACGATCTATTCATCAAGGGACACTTGCAAGGATACACGCACCGATCAGTTCATAGATTGATGGTTTTGCAGATATTGTTTTCTTTTTTGCGCTAATTTTGAAGATATTGTTCCTCGGCACTTAGCAGCACCGATCCTTGACGAAGAAGCAAAAACAGGCGGCACACGAACGACCGACGGGCTCTCACACACAACACGAACGATGTCACACCAGCGGGCAACCGTTTCTGGCGTACGATCGTCGGTTCCCCGCCCACAGCCCTACAGATCAGCGTGCGTGCGTGCATGCATGCATGCAGAGACTCCCTTAAGCGGCGGGGCAGCCCGGGAGCAAAATTGGCACGTAGGAGTACGCAGGGAGGGGCGATGACAGGAGCACCGCTGGCTCCATCCTATCCATCTACTGCTATCTCCAGCCACAGGGCCGTGGCGTGCGCCCGCAGGTCCACTGGCTCTCCACCCGCCCCATGGCACGGCCGGGTGGCACCTTTCGTGCTCGTGGCATGCACGCGGCTGCGGTTACCGGTTAGGAAGAGAACAAACGAGGGGTCGCGGGAACGGCACGGCACGGTACGAGCTGGCGCCGGTGCATCGGCCGGGCGCGCGCGCGCGGGGCATGCGGCATACGGGGCCGGCCAGCGGGCTGCAACGGCCGCACGCGGCCCCGCAGTAATCTCCGGCTGGAGGTTAAGTCAGTGAGCTGTCAGTGCAAGGAAACGGCAGGGAAAAGTGAGCCGGCTTTTGTTGGGTGGTGCTGTTGTGCTGCAAGATGACACCGTCCGCTAGTGCGTAAACTGTCAACGTAGTAATTACGTTGGAAGTTAGCAGTAGAGTGTGAGAGGTGAGCCGTCCACCGGCTGTTGCTAGGTGGTGGTGGCGGAGTCGTGGAGGAATGCATCGCTGGTAGAAAAGGTCCCATTTGTTCCGGTTTCAGAGGCCCATTTATCCCGATTCTGAAACCGGGACTAAAGGGCCGGGACTAAAGCCCATGACCTTTAGTCCCGATTCGCTTACGAACCGGGGCACGTGGGGCTCCACGTGGCCGCTGCGGCGAGCCCAGACAGGAGGGCCTTTGGTCTACCAACCGGGACCAGAAAGCATCCACGCGTCAGCAGCTCAGGAGCTGGAGTTTTTTTTAAAGGGGAGGGGGGTTTGAGGGTTTTGAAGGGTTAATTTAGGGATTTTATATATTGTGTTAGCTAGCTAATAGAGAGAAGTGACATATCTTATCTCCGTGCTTGGTCGACGTTGCGTACTATACGTATAGAGAGAACTCGCTACACACTAGCTAGTAAGCAAATGAAGGAAACCATTAAGTATACAAGATCGTCATGAACATATACAAAGAGAAATGATCGACCTCCTCCTTCTCCGAGAGATTGGTCGAACAATAAGTTTTCGTATATCTATCCGACGCTACTAGCTACATATATACAATATAAGATCTCTTACAGTCCCTAACATCTGAAGTCAAGTGCCACATGGTATTCTCCGGCTTTATTGATGACGTGGTCAAGAAAGAATCCCGCTAATTCCTCTTGAATTGCTTTTATGCGATCATATGGTAGGAGTTCATCCGGCATCTGCCGGAGCTAAATTGAAGAAGAGGGTCAATACATGTGTATGAATGAAACTGATCAACACAAATGATGGTAATAAAATAAAATTATGAATATTTTTGTTTACGCACTTCATATTCTTTTTCAGAGTACCCCGCTTATTAGAGGCAGTCGTGTTATAGATGAACTCGCAAACGTAATATCCACAGAAATCATTCCCTGCTTCCTGCCACAAGCACTTTACGAGAAATAGAGGTCAATCAAACTGATAAGTAAACATGCTAAATGGTATTGATGAAACTAGACAGGATCAATGGGAGATGCGCGGAACTAGGTAGTAGTACTTACTTTCAGGTGTTTAAATCGCAGCTTGATCGACAGTTCCGGAGAAATTGTGGTGAACTCTTTCCAAATCCTGCCAGACAAAGAAAATAATTACTTGATATCAGGAAATGAACAAAGTTGCCGATATGGTGCGATAATGATCGATTGAACTTACTTCTCGAGCATTCGAGTCACGTTCGCATACTCCTCGGGATATTTTCGTCTGGAGTCTAAGACGGTTAATTCTCCCCGCTCAAGCTTAATCTCTAGGAGAATAAAGTGAAAACTGTGCACGCATGCATAACTCATCAGTTACATTACTATAACCTCGAGTAATAAGGGAAACCAAATGTGCATAAGACAGTAACACTCACTTGAAGTTGTAAGGAAAGAGTATTTTATCTTTGCTTTGATTTTTGAGCAACGATTGTAGCAAGTTGTCCTCGGTTTCTGAGACATTGTGTTTAACCGTCCATTCATGTATGACATTTGGGTTAATGAACCCAATGTCATAGATTTGTGCTTTTCTCCATTGGACGATCTTCAATCTGCATAATATAGTGAGGATAACTATATATACATGCAATGAAAGAGCTGAGCTATAGAGACTTAATTATAGAAAGTAGTACTTACAGACAGTAGCAAGCCACGAGTGATTTGTCGAGGGCCTTTTGATTGTAGAACTGGAAAAACTCGTCAAAATCAACAGTTAACAGTTCTTGTCCAATGAAGTCGTGGTCCTCTTTAATTCTCATCGTCAAACCATCATTCCCAGACTCGCTGCAGGTTTTCATGTACCATTGATGGAATCTTCGCATCATCGTTGTTAGAGGAGGACTTCCATCTTTGATGAGAGGCTTCCCATACTGGTATCTGAATTCGTCCACCTCCATTGTATCAAACTGTACATCGTCGCCCAGGTAATCACCAGGATTGGTACCGGGCCATCCCCGGCAGATTTGCGACGATATCGCTAGACACCTTGAGCGGGGGGGCACGATTGGTTCTCCTGTTCGCCGAGCTGGGGAATTTTTTTCCCACTTCTTCGTTCTTCTAACCTTTTGTCACTGGAAATAGTTCCCGACAGGCGCGCTTCTTGTAGTGTCTTTTTAAGAGCGCGGACATGGTTGTCATCCGGCGGAGGCGGTGGTGGCCGCTTCAGGGCATCGATAGTGTGCTTCAATTTCACCGGATCTATCTTCTCCTTCGGAGGTGGATGTTTCATAGATCTTCGCGTTTCAAAGAAGTCCTTCACTTGGGCTTCACAGATCTTCGCGTTTTTATCCACGGTCATCTCGTATGGTAACCTCTCTAGAGGCTTGAGAGATGGACCGTATCTGTATTGCCTCCCGCCTCTGGCTGTACTACTAGGCGCCGAAGCGGCGGCGTCTCTCTTCCGTTGCTGCTGACGAGTAGTAGAAGGAGGCGGAGTGCTCCGACGCGGCGGAGCAGCCGGAGCGGCGGCGTCTGTCTTCCGCCATTGCTGACGAGGCGGAGGAGGAGGCGGACTGCTCGGATGCGTCGGAGCAGGCGAAGGAGGAGGCGGAGTGCCGGCCTCACGCGCCGGAGCAGCCAGAGAAGGAGGTGGAGTGCCCTGATCACTCGTCGGAGGAGGAGGAGGCGGAGTGCCCTGACTCGCCGAAGGAGGAGGAGGAGGTGGAGGCGTCCAGTTCGTAAGCTTGATGTGCTCCTTCCGCCATAGACATGTAGTCTTCAGAGCCAGACCCAGCTGAGTCTCCCCTTCACCTGTAGGGTGGTAAAGCTCGAGCTCCTCAAATCCCTCCGTTATTTCATCCACCATCACAACAGCATAGCCATGTGGAATCGGACGGCAGTGAAAAGTTCTGTCGGGTTGAGGAGGTGCAATAGAGCCGACAGCCGCCTTGACTTTGAGGTTCTGCCATTGCGTCATAAGCTGGCAATGTTGAGCCTCCGTGATAGCATCCACGGGGTAGCTTGGAGCCGTGAAGTCAAGTTGCTGAACGAGCTCGGTGGAAGCCACGCTGCTTCTCCGCTGAGATGGCAGGGTAGCTTCTGGGGTAGCTCCGGCACCTAACTGGCTCTCAACTTGTTCCTCTAGCTTTCATACTCTTGCATTCAGCTTCTGCAGTTCGCTCTGCTCCAATTTCCTCTTCCTCTCCCGGGTTTTGTAACCGCCTGCGCCGGGAAACCCAACCTTCCACGCAACAGAACCTGACGTGCCTCCTGTTCTTCCAGGGTGCTCAGGATTCCCGAGGGCCTCGGTGAGCTCGTCATTCTCTCTGTCGGGAACGAACGTCCCTTTCTGCGTTGCGGCGATACACTTCTGAAGCTTCTTGACGGGTGTTGCAAGTTGCTCGTCCGTCCAAACGCACTTCCCTGTTTCAGGGTCCAAGGTTCCCCCAACCCCGAAGAACCAAGTCCTTGAACGGTCTAGCCAGTTCAATGTCTCTGGTTCGACCCCTTTAGCAATCAGGTCATTCTCAGCCTTGTCCCACAACGGCTGGGCTTTGAGGTAGCCACCTGACCCCGTGCGATGGTGATACAGCTTCTTTGCAGCATTGTTCTTGTTTGTCTCTGACATCTTCTTACTCCTATCCAATGTCTTGTAGGCCACAAATGCGGGCTAGTGGTCTCTTATCTTCTCAAATCGGCCGGTGAATTCTGGAGTCTTCCCTTTGTCGACATACGTTGATTTCAACTCATTCTTCCACCTCCTGAATAGATCTTCATCTTCTTAAGAGCATGAGCCTTGACTAATGGATCTATAACTAGCTTATCCGGATCCTCCTCTCGCGGTAGGGTGAAATTTGCCTTCAGTGGGTCCAAAGATCATCTTTCTGTCTATCGTTGACATAAGGAACTTGAGGGTCTTCGTTCTTAGGCTTATTCCATTGATGGATGCTGATCGGGATCATGTCCCTAACAATAGCCCCGCAATGAGCAGAAAATGCTTCCTTGGTCTGCCTGGGTTCAATCGGTTGGCCATCGCCCGAGATTTCTGTGATCGTGAACCTTTCATCCTGGCGCAACCTTTTCTTCGGGCCTCGTCTCGTTACCGAAGTTTGGATCGATCCGGAGGGCTATAAAAGAAGGAAGAAGAGTTAATATATGTACATACCAAAACAATTAATGCATCAATTAGCTAGTCAGCACAGGCTTAATTAATATATATACCTCGCCGGACTTTGCAACAGCTCCCTCCTCCGTTCGGTCACCGGGCCATCATCACGGTCTCCTTCTTCCACCGGCATTCGGTCACCGGAGCCATCGTGGTCATGTACTTCCTCCTCCATTGTTCGATCACCGGAGCCTGCTTCACCCTCTCCTTCCAGACCATTGGTGTCGTTGAGATATGACAAGATATCACCTCCGCTGAGGATTATGTCCCCCAACAACTGTTCTGTTTCCAAGTCTCTGTGCTCCATAGTTTCTGCAAATATTACAACATGGAAATTAATATACAAACATGAGAGATGGATATATAAGTGGAAAACATAGACCTAGCTAGCTAATCACAACAAGGAATATTAATTAGTGGCCTCGACGACAACGCTTCTAGGGTTTGGGGTGGCCTCGACGACAACGCTCTTTTAACTTGGTAAATTTGGGTGGCCTCGGCAACACTTTTAGGGTTTGGGGTGGCCTCGACGCTTCTAGGGTTTGGGGTGGCCTCGACGCTTCTAGGGTTTGGGGTGGCCTCGGCAACGCTTCTTGGGTTTGGGCCGGACCTCCTCTCTCATGAATGTCCGACGTCTGGACCAACAAGGGATTTAACAAAATGGCGCCATTCTGGATGTGCAAAAAATGGTCCCTATTTTTCCCGATCTCATCTACCCTTCTATATGTCACGTTGTCTAGTGTCAAAGGATTCAAGAAAACCATGGCTTCATCATTAGCCGGAAGTAACAGGCGCATGATGGTATGAAGCTCTCCAAAGTTATTTTGGAACAGAGTCGTGATAGGATAATTCGCTTTTTGGTACGAAGTTTAGCAAGAGCCTTTCGAATATCGCTATTTGGAAGGCCTTTGCTGAACTTCGTACCAAAAAGCGAATTATCCTACCAGGACTCCGTTCCAAAATAATTTTGGAGAGCTTCATACCATCGTGCGCCTGTTACTTCCATCTAATTATGAAACCATGGATTTCTTCAAATACTTTGACACAAGATAACGTGTACATATAGAATGGTAGATGAGATAAGGAAAAATATGGATCAACTTAATTATGCACATCCATAATGGGGGCATTCTTGATAAATCTCTTATAAACCTCGAGAGAGTTTGTCAGGTAGGGGCGGGAGGGGGTAGGAGATCGACAACATTTTTTTTCTAGGGTTTGGGTGTCCTCGAGAGTTGGTCGAGCGAGAGGGGGTTGATCGACGTCCCCCTCTCGACCCCTCGGCGATCCTCAACCCTCGACCCTCGACCCCTCGGTGACCCTCGACCCTCTACCCTAGTTCCCGACCCTCGACCGCTCGACGATCCTCAACACCCTCGTTTCCGATAAAAAATAAGAAAAGGAAGAAGAAGAAAAAAAATAGGAGGAGAAGAAGAAGGAATAGAGGAGAAGAAGAAAAAACAGAAGAACAAAAAAAAGAGGAGAAGAAGAAGGAACAGAGGAGAAGAAGAAAAAATAGAAAAATCTATTTTTTCTTCTTCTCCTCTGTTCCTTCTTCTTCTCCTCCTATTTTTTTCTTCTTCTTCCTCTTCTTATTTTTTCTCCTATTCTTCCTCTCCTCTTCTTCTCCTTCTACTTATCCTTCTTCCTCTTCTTATTTTCCTTTTTCCTCTCCTTCTTTTTCTTCTAAATATGAACATATACATAAATGACTTTGATCATACACAATTTTCCTATACATACACAATTTTTTCCTAAATATGCACATATATATGAACATATACATAAATTGACAAAAAAAATTATATGAACAAAAAAAAATACATCAATGCATACATATCCATGGATCATACATATGAACATATACATAAATGAATTTGATCATGAATATCTCTAACTGTGCAAATATCTCTAACTATGTAACACTTTTCTTATATTTAATAAATTGAATTTCAATTATTCATATTTCCTTTGATTTGCAAAGGAGCTATTGAAAGATCGAGGATGTCGCCTAGAGGGGGGGTGAATAGGCGCTTTAAAATAATTACGGTTGAGGCTTGACCAAATGCGGAATAAACCTAGCGGTTAATTTGTCAAGCACAAAACCTGCAACAACTAGGCTCACCTATGTGCACCAACAACTTATGCTAAGCAAGAAAAACTACTTAGGTGATAGCAAGATATATGACAAGAAACAATATGGCTATCACAAAGTAAAGTGCATAAGTAAAGGGCTCGGGTAAGAGATAACCGAGGCACGCGGAGACGACGATGTATCCCGAAGTTCACACCCTTGCGGATGCTAATCTCCGTTTGGAGCGGTGTGGAGGCACAATGCTCCCCAAGAAGCCACTAGGGCCACCGTAATCTCCTCACGCCCTCGCACAATGCAAGATGCGGTGATTCCACTAAGGGACCCTTGAGGGCGGTCACCGAACCCGTACAAATGGCAACCCTTGGGGGCGGTCACCGAACCCGTACACTTTGGCAACCCTTGGGGCGGTCACCGGAACCCGTCAAATTGCTCGGGGCGATCTCCACAACCTAATTGGAGACCCCGACGCTTGCTCGGAGCTTTACACCACAATGATTGAGCTCCGAACACCACCAACCGTCTAGGGCGCCCAAGAACCCAAGAGGAACAAGCTCAAGGGTACCAAGCACCCAAGAGTAATAAGCTTCTCAACTTGTAACTTCCACGTATCACCGTGGAGAACTCAAACCGATGCACCAAATGCAATGGCAAGGGCACACGGAGTGCCCAAGTACTTCTCTCTCAAATCCCACCGAAGCAACTAATGCTAGGGAGGAACATGAGAGGAAGAACAAGAAGGATAACACCAAGAACTCCAAGATCTAGATCCAAGGGGTTCCCCTCACATAGAGGAGAAAGTGATTGGTGGAAATGTGGATCTAGATCTCCTCTCTCTTTTCCCTCAAAAACTAGCAAGAATCCATGGAGGGATTGAGAGTTAGCAAGCTCGAAGAAGGTCAACAATGGGGGAAGAACACGAGCTCAAAGGATAAGGTTCATTGGGGAAGAAGACCCCCTTTTATAGGAGGGGGAAAATCCAACCGTTAAGTGCTCAGCCCGCACACGAGCGGTACTACCGCTCCACGAGCGGTACTACCGCTCGGGCGGAAGAAGCAATGAAAAGGAGCAACAAAACAAGAACCTTGGGGCGGCAGTACCGCCGATAAGCGGTACTACCGCTCACCCCAGCGGTACTACCGCTGGAGGAGCAGAACACGGGACAAAAGGAGGCCGGACACAGCAGAGAACGGTGGCAGTAGTGCAGTAGCGGTACTACCGCTCGACCGGAGCGGTACTACCGCTTATAGGCAGAACTACCGTGCCTTACTGCCGCGCGACTACCGCTGAACCCGACACGAAAAGAGCAGACCCAAAATCGAGGCGGTAGTAGAGCGGTACTGGAGCGGTACTACTGCTTGACGCTACAAGCGGTACTACCGCTGCCACCGCGGTACTACCGCAGGGAGAAAAACAGAACTGCCAAAACTTCTTCATATGAGCTCCGAATTGAGCAAACTCAAGCTTGTTGGATACAAGACGACGAGTAGCATCAAAACAGCCCCCTTGATAGTCACGCGGGAGGCAGTAAGAAGAGGCAGGGGAGGTATGCCAACAAATAGAGGAGTGAAACCTCCAACCGAGAAGAACCGGCATAACCTCCAATATCGAAAACATCATAGAAGATGCGAGTGAACTCCGTTTTCGATGAACTTGAGCTTGTCATCAAGATGACCATAAGCTCCAAAACTCACAAAGAGAAGAACCAAACAAGAACCAATAAAGATGATGCAAGGATGCAATGGTTTGAGCTCTCTATGAACAATACGATCAAGCTACTCATCGAGAGCCCCCTTGATAGTACGGCAATCGATCCTATAACCCGGTCTCCAAACTACCATCATGAGACCGGTAAAATAGAAAACCTATCAAGAGCAAACCTTTGCCTTGCACATGGTCCACTTGAGCTAGATGATGACGATCTTGACTCCCTCAAGATGGACCACCTTTCTTGATTGCGTTGGCTCAATGAAGACTAGTTGATTGCTCCCCCATACTCCACTATGGGTGAGCCACCCTTCCGCACATCTTCACAAGTCCATTGTCACCACAATGGCTTCAAGCATTTGATCTCTTCGTGATGCTTTACTTGAACTTGCCCGCTTCACTTGAACTTGCACACCGCAACCTAACCCCACAAAGAACTCTCACGAAGACCTTGGGTTAGTACACAAAGCGTGATTGACAATGCTTACCATGCCATGGGATCACTTGATCCCTCGGTACATCTTGTGCGCTTTGTGTGTTGATCAACTTGATTCACTCTTGACTTAGTCTTGATCAACCTTGAATCTTTCCAACTCTCTTCATTTGGATGATGTCTTGAAGGTAAACATGAATGATCACACAATCTTCTTCTTCAAGACATGCTTGCAATAAGCTCAACTCTCACATGACCAATCTTTGGATAATTCCTTAATAACACCTTGGTCACCACATAAAGTCCTTGAAACCAACACATGGACTTCAAGAAACGCCTATGGACAAATCCTTCAAATATAACTCAAGGCAACCATTAGTCCATAGAGATTGTCATCAATTACCAAAACCAAACATGGGGGCACCGCATGTTCTTTCAGCTATAGTCTCCCTAATTCTTTTGCACCCACAAAAATTACTCCATCTCTTTGACAGTACCCACAACCCATTCCGCCAAAAACATTTGGTCCTATAGTTCAAAATTTTCAAATTTCATTCAATTCAAATTTGGACCAGATTCAAACTCCATGGTCAAAGCGCAATTTATATTGGATAAAAAATCCGCAAACTTTGCGAGACTCTCTTTTGTGCATTAACACGTCACCACAAAAATTCTCAAAAATTCCTAAAATTCCTAGAGCCCTTTGGCATTTCATCATGCACTTGATGTGCATTGTTTAGCACTTTCAAAAAAATTAGTAAATTCAGAATATTTGGAGAGAGGGGGAAATCGATGCCATGCACTCCTCATCTTCCTCTATCCCACACGGAGTCGCCCTTGGCCAGTGGCACGCCACCGATGGCAGGGCATCGGGGTGGGCGGCAGGGCGCGGCGACGGCGGCCAGTACAGGGAGGAATAGGAGGAGGAGGAGGGGATCAGGGCGGCGCTCACAGCGAGGACGCGTCGGAGACGAGGAGTGGGCTCGGGGCGGCGATGACAAGGATGGGCTCGGGGCAGGGTGGGGCGACGGCGACGAGGAGGCATGGCCGGTGACGAGGAGCGGGGCATCGACGTCGAGGCGCAGGGCGTTGGCGTCGGGGAGAATGAGAACTTGCTGAAAATTTCCTAAGTGTTGGCTTATATAGCCAGCCCTTTAGTCCCGGTTGGTGGCACCAACCGGGACCAAAGGTCTCCTTTTCCCTTTCGTCCCGGTTCGAGCCATGAACCGGGACCGAAGGCCTTGTGCTGGAACTGGCGCGGTGCGGTGGGATGTTTAGCCCCACCTCGCTAGCCGAGAGGCTTCGATAGTGGTTTATAAACGCGGTTGCGCTAACCACTTCGAGCTCCTCTCAAATGCAGGCTTACGGGCCTAAAGTCACTTTATATGCCTGTGGGCCTACTGGGCCTTCTGCGGGCCCGAATCCTGGCCCATGGTTGAGTTTCTAGTCGTATTCAAGCCGTGGTGGCCCAGTAGGTGGCATTTTTTCCAGTTTTTTTGTTTTGTTTTTTGCTTTATTTATTTTCTTTTGTTTCTACTTACAGTTTTTCAGTGATTCTTTTTGCTTTTAGGTCACCAAAATTATAAACTTTCTGTTAGTGCCATTAGTTTTCAAATTTGAATAGTTTAAATTTGAATTTTTTGAAATTTGTGTGAATCACTAGTTTGTGAATAACTTTACTATAAAAATAGATTTTTGAGTGATTCTTTTTCCTGCTATTTAATATTACTGTGTTTTTATCATTATATTCAATTTGGTAATTTTAAGGTTATTTCAACTGTCTGTTTTAAACAAAAGCAGATTTTGTTATTTTAGTTTGCTATTAAAGTTTCAAACAAAAAATTTATTTATGAAAATTCCTTTTGCTATTAATGTTTTGAACAAAAAATACTTTGATAATTTTAGTTGCATAAATTTTATATAATTTTAGTTTCAAAAATACTAGAGTTTTATAAAATCTTTTTAGTTGATTCCTTTTGCTATTACAGTTTCATTAAAGTTTTCTAGTTCATTGTTTTGCTATTAGAGTTTCATTAAAGTTTTCGAGTTCATTCTTTTAGTTCATTATTTTTGCTATTAGAGTTTCATAAAAGTTTTCTAGTTCATTCTTTTTTATATTAGTTCATTCTTTGAGCTAAATGACCCTGAAACTGGAAAGCACTTCAAATGAACTCTGAAGAGGTTGAAAATTGGCATGGTATCATCATTTCACCCACATAGCATGTGCTAAAAAGTTGACAGGGTTACGGCAAAAACTGGATGCACTTCGTGTACAAAATGGACAATCTCTTTCGAAGTATCACGGTTTCGAACAAAAACTCATCTGTTAAAAAGGGATTTCATTTTTTGAACTTCAGACTTTTTGTGTGTTCAAAATGCACCATTCAAAGCACATCATCAATTTTCAACCCTTTCTGACTTCATTTGTTATCTTTCATGCATCTACTGATTTTTTGAGCTAAATGGCCCTGAAATTGAAAAGCACTACAAATGAACTATGAAAAGGTTGAAAGTTGGCATGGTATCATCATTTCACCCACATAGCATGTGCTAAAAAGTTGAGAGGGTTACGGCAAAAACTGGATGCACTTCGTGTACAGAATGGACAATCTCTTTCGAAGTATCAGTGTTTCAGACGAAAACTCATCTGTTACAAAGGGATTTCATTTGTTTGAACTTATTTGAACTTTAGACTTTTTGTGTGTTCAAAATGCACCATTCAAAGCCACATCATCAATTTTCAACCCTTTCTGACTTCATTTGTTATTTTTCATGCATTTACTGATTTTTTTTGAGCTAAATGACCCTGAAATTGAAAAGCACTACAAATGAACTCTGAAAAGGTTGAAAGTTGGCATGGTATCATAATTTCACCCACATAGCATGTGCTAAAAATTTGAGAGGGTTATGGCAAAAACTGGATGCACTTCGTGTACAAAATGGACAATCTCTTTCGAAGTATCGGGGTTTCAGACAAAAACTCGTCTGTTACAAAGGGATTTTATTTTTTTGAACTTATTTGAACTCCAGAATTTTTGTGTGTTCAAACTGCACCATTCAAAGCCACATCATCAATTTTGAACCCTTTCTGACTTTATTTGTTATTTTTCATGCATTTACTGATTTTTTTAGCTAAATGACCCTGAAATTGAAAAGCACTACAAATGAACTCTGAAAAGGTTGAAAGTTGGCATGGTATCATAATTTCACCCACATAGCATGTGCTAAAAATTTGAGAGGGTTATGGCAAAAACTGGATGCACTTCGTGTACAAAATGGACAATCTCTTTCGAAGTATCGGGGTTTCAGACGAAAACTCGTCTGTTACAAAGGGATTTTATTTTTTTGAACTTATTTGAACTCCAGAATTTTTGTGTGTTCAAAATGCACCATTCAAAGCCACATCATCAATTTTGAACCCTTTCTGACTTTATTTGTTATTTTTCATGCATTTACTGTTTTTTTAGCTAAATGACCCTGAAATTGAAAAGCACTACAAATGAACTCTGAAAAGGTTGAAAGTTGGCATGGTATCATCATTTCACCCACATAGCATGTGCTAAAAAGTTGAGAGGGTTACGACAAAAACTGGATGCACTTCGTGTACAAAATGGACAATCTCTTTCGAAGTATCATGGTTTCGGACGAAAACTCATCTATTACAAAGGGATTTTATTTTTTGAACTTATTTCAACTCCAGACTTTTTATGTGTTCAAAATGCACCATTCAAAGCCACATCATCAATTTTCAACCCTTCCTGAATTGATTTGTTATTTTTCATGCATTTACTGATTTTTTAGCTAAATGACCCTGAAATTGAAAAGCACTACAAATGAACTTTGAAAAGGTTGAAAGTTGGCATGGTATCATCATTTCACCCACATACATGTGCTAAAAAGTTGAGAGTGTTACGGCAAAAACTGGATGCACTTGGTGTACAAAATGGACAATGTATGTCGAAGTATCAGGGTTTCGAACGAAAACTCATCTGTTATAAAAGATATTTCATTTCTTCACATGTAACTGTAGTGATATTCTAGATCGAAGGCATCATCATAATAGTTGTGGAGAGAAAGTCTTCACTTTTTCTTCGCTTGTGTCCTTTGCTTATTGCGCCGTAACCATGGATAATCTTCATCGCTTAACAGGGTGCTTGGGTCAGCCTTGACTTTGAAGGGAGGAATTTCATGAAACTTTTCATAATCTTCAGACATGTCTGTCTTGCCCTCCAATCCCACGATGTCTCTTTTCCTGAAAGAACTATGTGGCGCTTTGGCTCATCGTATGATGTATTCGCTTCCTTATCTTTTCTTTTTCTCGGTTTGGTAGACATGCCCTTCACATAGAAAACCTGCGCCACATCATTGGCTAGGATGAATGGTTCGTCTGTGTACCCAAGATTGTTCAGACCCACTGTTGTCATTCCGTACTGTGGGTCTACCTGTACCCCGCCTCCTGACAGATTGACCCATTTGCACTGAAACAAAGGGACCTTAAAATCATGTCCGTAGTCAAGTTCCCATATGTCCACTATGTAACCATAATATGGGTCATTTCCCCTCTTGGTTGCTACATCAAAGCGGACACCGCTGTTTTGGTTGGTGCTCTTTTGATCTTGGGAGATCGTGTAAAATGTATTCCCATTTATCTCGTATCCTTTGTAAGTAAATACAGTCAAAGATGGTCCCCTGGCCAACGAGTACAGCTCATCAGAAACAATGTTGTCACCTCTGAGACGTGTTTCCAACTAACTGCCGAAAGTCCTGATGTGTTCACATGTAATCCAGTCGTCACACTGCTCCGGGTGTTTGAAGCGTAGAATGTTCTTGTGTTCATCGACATACACGGTCACCAAGGTACAGTTCTGTAGAACTCTGTAGTGTGCTTGAGACCAAGAATGCCCGTCCCTACATATTATTGAGTCCCCTCCTAGCGTGCCTTTTCCAGTCAGTCTCCCCTCATACCGCGACTGAGGGAGACCAATCTTCTTAAGGTCAAGAATGAAGTCAACAAAAAACCCAATGACATCCTCTGTTTGATGGCCCATGGAGATGCTTCCTTCTGGCCTAGCGCGATTACGGTCATATTTCTTTAGAACTCCCATGAACCTATGAAAGGGGAACATATTGTGTAGAAATACAGGGCCTAGAATGACAATCTCGTCGACTAGATGAACTAAGACGTGCGTCATGATATTGAAGAAGGATGGTGGGAACACCAACTCAAAACTGACAAGACATTGCGCCACATCACTCCTTAACCTAGGTAGGATTTCTGGATCGATCACCTTCTGAGAGATTGCATTAAGAATGTGCTACCTCTTGAGCACTGCGTTGGTTTTCCCTTGAAGAGGAAATGGTGATGCAGTAAAGTAGCGTAAGTATTTCCCTCATTTTTTGAGAACCAAGGTATCAATCCAGTAGGAGGCCACGCTCAAGTCCCTCGCACCTACACAAACAAATAAAAAACCTCGCAACCAACGCAATAAAGGGGTTGTCAATCCCTTCACGGTCACTTACGAAAGTGAGATCTGATAGATATGATAAGATAATATTTTTGGTATTTTTATGATAAAGATTAAAAGTAAAGATTGCAAAATAAACGGTGCCATAAATATCTTGTCGGGAGATTAATATGATGGAAAATAGACCCGAGGGCCATAGGTTTCACTAGTGGCTTCTCTCAAGAGCATAAGTATTACGGTGGGTGAACAAATTACTGTTGAGCAATTGATAGAATTGAGCATAGTTATGAGAATATCTAGGTATGATCATGTATATAGGCATCACGTCCGCGACAAGTAGACCGACTCCTGCCTGCATCTACTACTATTACTCCACACATCGACCGCTATCCAGCATGCATCTAGAGTATTAAGTTCAAAAGAACAGAGTAACGCTTTAAGTAAGATGACATGATGTATAGGGATAAACTCATGCAATATGATATAAACCCCATCTTGTTATCCTCGATGGCAACAATACAATACGTGCCTTGCTGCCCCTACTGTCACTGGGAAAGGACACCGCAAGATTGAACCCAAAGCTAGGCACTTCTCCCATTGCAAGAAAGATCAATCTAGTAGGCCAAACCAAACTGATAATTCGAAGAGACTTGCAAAGATAACCAATCATACATAAAAGAATTCAGAGGAGACTCAAATATTGTTCATAGATAAACTTGATCATAAACCCACAATTCATCGGTCTCAACAAACACACCGCAAAAGAAGATTACATCAAATAGATCTCCACGAGAATCGTGGAGAACTTTGTATTGAGATCCAAAGAGAGAGAAGAAGCCATCTAGCTAATAACTATGGACCCGAAGGTCTGAGGTAAACTACTCACACATCATCGGAGAGGCTATGGTGTTGATGTAGAAGCCCTCCGTGATCAATGCCCCCTCCGACAGGACGCCGGAAAAGGCCCCAAGATGGGATCTCACGGGTACAGAAGGTTGCGGCGGTGGAGTTAGGTTTTCGTGGATGCCTTTGTTGGTTTGGGGGTACGTAGGTATATATAGGAGGAAGAAGTACGTCGGTGGAGCAACGTGGGCCCCACGAGGGTGGAGGGCGCGCCCAGGGGGTAGGCGCGCCCCCTACCTCGTGCCCTCCTGGTTGCTTTCTTGACGTAGGGTCCAAGTCCTTTGGATCACGTTTGTTCCGAAAATCACGTTCCCGAAGGTTTCATTCCGTTTGGACTCCGTTTGATATTCTTTTTTTGCGAAACTCTGAAATAGGCAAAAAAGCAGCAATTTGGGCTGGGCCTCCGGTTAATAGGTTAGTCCCAAAAATAATATAAAAGTGTACAACAAAGCCCATTAATCATCCAAAACAGAACATAATATAGCATGAAGCAATCAAAAATTATAGATACGTTGGAGACGTATCAAGCATCCCCAAGCTTAATTCCTGCTTGTCCTCGAGTAGGTAAATGATAAAACTGAATTTTTGATGCGGAATGCGATTTGGCATAATTTTTTAATGTAACCCTCTTAATTGTGGTATGAATATTCACATCCAAAAGATTCAAGATAAAAGTTTAATGTTGACATAAAAGCAATAATACTTCAAGCATACTAACTAAGCAATTATGTCTTCTCAAAATAGCATGGCCAAAGAAAGTTCATTCCTACAAAATCATATAGTTTAGTCATGCTCCATTTTCGTCACACAAGAATGACTCATCATGCACAACCCCGATGACAAGCCAAGCAATTGTTTCATACTTTAGTAATCTCAAACTTTTTCAACCTTCACGCAATACATGAGCGTGAGCCATGGATATAGCACTATGGGTGGAATAGCATATAATGATGGGGGTTGTGTGGAGAAGACAAAAAAGGAGAAAGTCTCACATCAACGCGGCTAATCAACGGGCTATGGAGATGCCCATCGATTGATGTTAATGCAAGGAGTAGGGATTGCCATGCAACGGATGCACTAGAGCTATAAATGCATGAAAGCTCAACAAAAGAAACTAAGTGGGTGTGCATCCAACTTGCTTGCTCACGAAGACCTAGGGCATTTGAGGAAGCCCATTGTTGGAATATACAAGCCAAGTTCTATAATGAAAAATTCCCACTAGTATATGAAAGTGACGAAACAAGAGACTCTATCATGAAAATCATGGTGCTACTCTGAAGCACAAGTGTGGAAAAAAGGATAGTAGCATTGTCCCTTTTTATTTTCTTTTTTTGGGCCCCTTTTTTTTATTTGGCCTTTCTTTTTTTTTGGGACAATGCTCTATGAATGATGATTATCACACTTATATTTATTTACAACTCAATGATTACAACTCGATACTAGAACAAAGTATGACTCTATATGAGTGCCTCCGGCGGTATACCGGGATAACAATGAATCAAGAGTGACATGTATGAAAAATTATGAACGGTGGCTTTGCCACAAATAGGATGTCAACTACATGATCATGCAAAGCAATATGACAATGATAAATGTGTCATGATAAACGGAACGGTGGAAAGTTGCATGGCAATATATCTCGGAATGGCTATGGAAATGCCATAGTAGGTAGGTATGGTGGCTGTTTTGAGGAAGATATAAGGAGGTTTATGTGTGAAAAAGTGTATCATATCACGGGGTTTGGATGCACTGGCTAAGTTTGCACCAACTCTCAATGTGAGAAAGGGCAATGCACGGTAGCGAAGAGGCTAGCAATGATGGAAGGGTAAGAGTGCGTATAATCCATGGACTCAACATTAGTCATAAAGAACTCACATACTTATTGCAAAAATCTACAAGTCATCAAAAACCAAGCACTACACGCATGCTCCTAGGGGGATAGATTGGTAGGAAAAGACCATCGCTCGTCCCCGACAGCCACTCATAAGGAAGACAATCAAAGAACACCTCATGTTTCAAATTTGTTACATAACGTTTACCATACGTGCATGCTACGGGACTTGCAAACTCCAACACAAGTATTTCTCAATTTCACAACTACTCAACTAGCACAACTTTAATATCACTACCTCCATATCTCAAAACAATCATCAAGCATCAAACTTCTCTTATTATTCAGCACACTCATAAGAAAGTTTTTACTAGTCTTGAATACCTAGCATATTAGGATTAATTTTCCAATTTAAGCAAATTACCATGATGTTTAAGACTCTCAAAATAATATAAGTGAAGCATGAGAGAATAATAGTTTCTATAAAACAAAACCATCGCCATGCTCTAAAAGATATAAGTGAAGCACTAGCGCAAAAACAATATAGCTCAAAAGATATAAGTGAAGCACATAGAGTATTCTAATAAATTCCGAATCATGTGTGTCTCTCTCAAAAGGTGCGTACAACAAAGATGATTGTGGTAAACTAAAAAGCAAAAACTCAAATCATACAAGATGCTCCAAGAAAAACACTTATCATGTGGTGAATAAAAATATAGCTCCAAGTAAAGTTACCGATGGAAGTAGACGAAAGAGGGGATGCCTTCCGGGGCATCCCCAAGCTTTGGCTTTTTGGTGTCCTTAGATCATCTTGGGGTGCCATGGGCATCCCCAAGCTTAGGCTCTTGCCACTCCTTGTTCCATAATCCATCAAATCTTTTACCCAAAACTTGAAAACTTCACAACACAAAACTTAATAGAAAATCTCGTGAGCTCCGTTAGCGAAAGAAAACAAAACACCACTTCAAGGTACTGTAATGAACTCATTCTTTATTTATATTGGTGTTAAACCTACTGTATTCCAACTTCTCTATGGTTTATAAACTATTTTACTAGCCATAGATTCATCAAAATAAGCAAACAACACACGAAAAACAGAATCTGTCAAAAACAGAACAGTCTGTAGTAATCTGTAACTAACGCAAACTTCTGGAACTCAAAAATTCAGCCAAAATAGGACGACCTAGAAAATTTGTTTATTGATCAGCAGCAATTGGAATCAATATTTTATCACGTTCTGGTGATTTTTAACAATTATTTTCGTGAACAGAAAGTTTCTGGAATTTTCAGCAAGATCAAATAACTATCATCCAAGAAGATCCTATAGGTTTAACTTGGCACAAACACTAATTAAAACATAAAAACAAGTCTAACTAGAGGCTAGATCAAAGATTTATTCCTAAACAGAAGCAGAAAGCAAAAAACTAAAAATAAAATTGGGTTGCCTCCCAACAAGCGCCATCGTTTAACGCCCCTAGCTAGGCATAAAAGCAAGGATAGATCTAGGTATTGCCATCTTTGGTAGGCAATCCATAAGTGGCTCTCATAATAGATTCATAAGGTAATTTTATTTTCTTTCTAGGAAAGTGTTCCATGCCTTTCTTTAAGGGAAATTGGAATCTAATATTCCCTTCCTTCATATCAATAATTGCAAGAATCGTTCTAAGAAAAGGTCTACCAAGAATAATAGGGCATGAAGGATTGCCATATATGTCAAGAACAATAAAATCTACGGGCACATAGTTCCTATTTGAAATAATAAGAACATCGCTAATTCTTCCCATAGGTTTCCTAATGGTGGAATCCGCAAGGTGCAAGTTTAAAGAACAATCACCAAAATCACGCAAACCTAGCAAATCACATAAAGTTTTTGGAATCGTGGAAACACTAGCACCCAAATCACACAAAGCATAGCATTCATGATCTTTATTTTAATTTTAATAGTAGGTTCCAACTCATCATAAAGTTTTCTAGGGATAGAAACTTCCAACTCAAGTTTTTCTTCATAAGATTGCATCAAAGCATCAACAATATGTTTAGTAAAAGCTTTATTTTGGCTATAAGCATGAGGAGAATTTAGCACGGATTGCAACAAGGAAATACAATCTATCAAAGAGCAATTATCATAATTAAATTCCTTGAAATCCAAAATAGTGGGTTCATTAATATCTAGGGTTTTGATCTCTTCAATCTTACTTTTACCAATTTTTGCATCAAGATCTAACAACTCCGAATTTTTGGAACGCCTTCTAGATAAAGGTGGCTCATATTCAGTCCCATCATTATCAAGATTCATATTAGAAAACAAAGATTTAATAGGGGATACATCAATAACTTTTAGATCTTCATCTTTATTTTCATAGAAACTAGAAGAACACGCTTTCACAAAGCAATCTTTCTTAGCACGCATCCTAGCGGTTCTTTCTTTGCACTCATCAACGGAAATTCTCATGGCCTTGAGAGACTCATTGATATCATGCTTAGGAGGAATAGATCTAAGTTTCAAAGCATCAACATCAAGAGAAATTCTATCAACATTCCTAGCCAATTCATCAACTTTAAGCAATTTTTCTTCAAGCAAAGCATTGAAATTCTTTTGTGAATTCATAAACTCCTTAACACTAGTCTCAAATTCATAGGGCATCTTATTAAAATTTCCATAAGAATTGTTGTAGGAATTACCATAATTATTAGAGGAATTACTAGGATACGGCCTAGGATTAAAGTTTCCTCTATACGCGTTGTTACCAAAATTATTCCTACCAACAAAATTCACATCCATAGATTCATTATTATTCTCAATCAAAGTAGACAAAGGCATATCATTAGGATCAGAAGAAACACTTCTAGTAGCAAATATTTCATAAGCTCATCCATCTTTCCACTCAAAACATTAATTTCTTCTATCGCATGCACCTTTTTATTAGTAGATCTTTCAGTGTGCCATTGAGAATAATTAACCATAATATTATCTAGGAGTTTAGTAGCTTCTCCTAAAGTGATTTCCATAAAAGTACCTCCCGCGGCCGAATCTAAAAGATTTCTAGAAGCAAAATTCAATCCGGCATAAAAAATTTCTATAATCATCCAAAGATTTAAACCATGTGTAGGGCAATTGCGTATCATTAATTTCATCCTCTCCCAAGCTTGTGCAACATGTTCATGATCAAGTTGCTTAAAATTCATCATATCGTTTCTAAGAGAGATGATCTTAGCGGGAGGAAAATACTTAGAGATAAAAGCATCTTTGCACTTATTCCAAGAATCAATACTATTTTTAGGCAAAGATGAAAACCAAGCTTTAGCACGATCTCTAAGCGAAAAAGGAAATAGCTTCAATTTAACAATATCATTGTCCACATCTTTCTTCTTTTGCATATCACACAAATCAACGAAGCTATTTAGATGGGTAGCGGCATCTTCACTAGGAAGGCCGGCGAATTGATCTTCCATGACAAGATTCAACAAAGCAGTATTAATTTCACAAGATTCAGTATCGGTAAGAGGAGCAATCGGAGTGCTAAGAAAATCATTGTTGTTGGTATTGGTAAAGTCACACAATTTAGTATTATCTTGAGCCATCGTGACAAGCAAGCAATCCAACACACGAACAAACAAGAAGCAAGCGAAAAAGAGGCGAACGGAAAAGAGAGGGCGAATAAAACGGCAAGGGTGAAGTGGGGGACAGGAAAATGAGAGGCAAATGGCAAATAATGTAATGTGGGAGATAAGAGTTTGTGATGGGTACTTGGTATGTTGACTTTTGCGTAGACTCCCCGGCAACGGTGCCAGAAATCCTTCTTGCTACCTCTTGAGCACTGCGTTTGTTTTCCCTTGAAGAGGAAAGGGTGGTGCGGTAAAGTAGCGTAAGTATTTCCGTCAGTTTTTGAGAACCAAGGTATCAATCCAGTAGGAGGCCATGCTCAAGTCCCTCGCACCTACACAAACAAATAAAAACCTCGCAACCAACGCAATAAAGGGGTTATCAATCCCTTCACGGTCACTTACGAAAGTGAGATTTGATAGATATGATAAGATAATATTTTTGGTATTTTTATGATAAAGATTAAAAGTAAAGATTGCAAAATAAATGGTGCCATAAATAGCTTGTTGTCGGGAGATTAATATGATGGAAAATAGACCCGGGGTCCATAGGTTTCACTAGCGGCTTCTCCCAAGAGCATAAGTATTATGGTGGGTGAACAAATTACTGTTGAGCAATTGATAGAATTGAGCATAGTTATGAGAATATCTAGGTATGATCATGTATATAGGCATCACGTCCGCGACAAGTAGACCGACTCCTGCCTGCATCTACTACTATTACTCCACACATCGACCGCTATCCAGCATGCATCTAGAGTATTAAGTTCAAAAGAACAGAGTAACGCTTTAAGTAAGATGACATGATGTAGAGGGATAAACTCATGCAATATGATATAAACCCCATCTTGTTATCCTCGATGGCAACAATACAATACGTGCCTTGCTGCCCCTACTGTCACTGGAAAAGGACACCGCAAGATTGAACCAAAGCTAAGCACTTCTCCCATTGCAAGAAAGATCAATCCAGTAGGCCAAACCAAACAGATAATTCGAAGAGACTTGCAAAGATAACCAATCATACATAAAAGAATTCAGAGGAGATTCAAATATTGTTCATAGATAAACTTGATCATAAACCCACAATTCATCGGTCTCAACAAACACACCGCAAAAGAAGATTACATCGAATAGATCTCCACGAGAATCGTGGAGAACTTTGTATTGAGATCCAAAGAGAGAGAAGAGCCATCTAGCTAATAACTATGGACCCGAAGGTCTGAGGTAAACTACTCACACATCATCGGAGAGGCTATGGTGTTGATGTAGAAGCCCTCCGTGATCAATGCCCCCTCCGGCAGGACGCCGAAAAAGGCCCCAAGATGGGATCTCACTGGTACAGAAGGTTGCGGCGGTGGAATTAGGTTTTCGTGGATGCCTCTGTTGGTTTGGGGGTACGTAGGTATATATAGGAGGAAGAAGTACGTCGGTGGAGCAACATGGGCCCCACGAGGGTGGAGGGCGTGCCCAGGGGGTAGGCGCGCCCCCCTACCTCGTGCCCTACTGGTTGCTTTCTTGACGTAGGGTCCAAGTCCTCTGGATCACTTTTGTTCCGAAATCACGTTCCCAAAGGTTTCATTCCGTTTGGACTCTGTTTGATATTCTTTTTCTGCGAAACTCTGAAATAGGCAAAAAAACAACAATTTCGGCTGGGCCTCCGGTTAATAGGCTAGTCCCAAAAATAATATAAAAGTGTATAAAAAACCCATTAATCATCCAAAACAGAATATAATATAGCATGAAGCAATCAAAAATTATAGATACGTTGGAGACGTATCAGAATGCACATAGCTTCACAATGGCAAATCAAATGTTTTCCAGTAGAAGCCCCCTCAATGCAACCGGAAGCAGTTGCGTCATAATCACGTGGCAGTCATGAGACTTTAGGTTCTGGAACTTTTTCTCTGCCATAGTTATTATTCCCTTTATATTCTAGGAGAAGCCAGACGGGGCCTTCATACTAAGCAGGCATTCAAAAAAGATTTCCTTCTCTTCTTTGGTAAGAGCGTAGCTGGCAGGACCTTCATCCTGCTTTGGAGGCATGCCGTATTTTTCATGCAAACGTTGCAGGTCCTCCCGTCCCTCCGGTGTATCTTTTGTCTTCCAATACACGCCCAAGAAGCCTAGCAGGTTCACGCAAAGGTTCTTCGTCACGTGCATCACGTCGATTGAAGAGCGGACCTCTAGGTCTTTCCAGTAGGGTAGATCCCAAAATATAGATTTCTTCTTCCACATGGGTGCGCATCCCTCAGCGTCATTCGGAACAGATAGTGTGTCGGGAACCTTTCCAAAGATTACTTCTAAATCATTGACCATAGCAAGTACGTGATCACCGGTACGGATGGTGGGATTCTTCCGGTGATCTGCCTCGCCTTTGAAATGCTTGCCTTTCTTTCGACATTGATGGTTGGTCGGAAGAAATCGACGATGCCCCGGGTACACATTCTTCCTATATTTGTCCAGGTGTATACTTTCGGTGTCATCTAAACAGTGCGTGCATGCATGGTATCCCTTGTTTGTCTGTCCTGAAAGGTTACTGAGAGCAGGCCAATCATTGATGGTTACAAACAGCAACGCATGCAGGTCAAATTCCTCATGTTTGTGCTCATCCCACACACGTACACCGTTTCCATTCCACAGCTGTAAAAGTTCTTCAACTAATGGCCTTAGGTACACATCAATGTCGTTGCCGGGTTGCTTAGGGCCTTGGATGAGAACTGGCATCATAATGAACTTCCGCTTCATGCACAGCCAAGGAGGAAGGTTATAGATACATAGAGTCACGGGCCAAGTGCTATGATTGCTGCTCTGCTCTCCAAAAGGATTAATGCCATCCGCGCTTAAACCAAACCATACATTCCTTGCGTCACCTGCAAACTCCTCCAAATACTTTCTCTCAATTTTTCTCCACTACGACCCGTTAGCGGGTGCTCTCAACTTCGTGTCTTTCTTACGGTCCTCTCTATGCATCGCATCAACTTGGCATTCTCTTTGTTTCTAAATAGACGTTTCAACCATGGTATTATAGGAGCATACCACATCACCTTGGCAGGAACCCTCTTCCTGGGGCGCTCGCCGTCAACATCACCAGGGTCATCTCGTCTGATCTTATACCGCAATGCACCACATACCGGGCATGCGTTCAAATCCTCGTACGCACCGCGGTAGAGGATGCAGTCATTAGGGCATGCATGTATCTTCTGCACCTCCAATCCTAGAGGGCATACAACCTTCTTTGCTGTGTACATACTGTCGGGCAATTCGTTATCCTTTGGAAGCTTCTTCTTCAATATTTTCAGTAGCTTCTCAAATTGATGTCGCTTGAAGCTACGTCGGTATTTCCCCAAAGAGGAAGGGATGATACAGCACAGCGGCGGTAGGTGTTTCCCTCAGATACGAAACCAAGGTTATCAAACCAGTAGGAGAACCAAGCAATACAACGTAAACAGCCCCTGCACACAGATAACTAATCCTCGCAACCCGACGTGTTAAAGGGGTTGTCAATCCCTTTCGGGTAACGGCGCCAGAGACGACGTGCAGACAGGAATAAGTTGTAATGATTTGATAGATCGAATGCCAAATGAAATAAATAGAAATAAAACGCAGCAAGGTATTTTTATATTTTTGGTTTAATAGATCTGAAAATAAATGCAAAAGAAAAGTAGATCGCAAAGGCAAATATATGAGAAAGAGGCCCGGGGGCCGTAGATTTCACTAGTGGCTTCTCTCGAGAAAAATAGCAAACGGTGGGTGAACAAATTACTGTTGGGAAATTGATAGAACTTCAAATAATTATGACGATATCCAGGCAATGATCATTATATAGGCATCACGTCCAAGATTAGTAGATCGACTCCTG
This sequence comes from Triticum aestivum, assembly GCF_018294505.1. NCBI lineage: Eukaryota > Viridiplantae > Streptophyta > Magnoliopsida > Poales > Poaceae > Triticum > Triticum aestivum. The sequence goes on along the minus strand of NC_057814.1, from coordinate 201,857,989 downwards.
CCTGCATCTACTACTATTACTCCACACATCGACCGCTATCCAGCATGCATCTAGTGTATTAAGTTCATGGAAAAACAGAGTAATGCAATAAGAACGATGACATGATGTAGATAAGATCTATCTATGTAGAGATAGACCCCAACGTTTTATACTTAGTAGCAAAGATACATATGTGTCGTTTCCCTTTCTGTCACTGGGATCAAGAACCGTAAGATCGAACCCACTACAAAGCACCTCTTCCCATTGCAAGATAAATAGATCAAGTTGGCCAAACAAAACCCAAATATCGGAGAAGAAATACGAGGCTATAAGAGATCATGAATATAAGAGATCAAAGAAACTCAAATAACTTTCATGGATATAAAAAGATATAACTGATCATATACTCGAAGTTCATCAGACCGCAAAAGAGTTACATCATATGGATCTCCAAGATACCATTGTATTGACAATTCAGCGAGAGAGAGAAAGCCATCTAGCTACTAACTACGGACCCGAAGGTCTACAAAGAACTACTCACGAATCATCGGAGAGGCACCAATGGAGGTGGTGAACCCCATCCGAGATGGTGTCGAGATTGGATCTGGTGGTTCTGGACTCTGTGGCGGCTGGATGAATATTTCGTCGATGCTCCTAGGGTTTCTGGAATATTGGGGTATTTATAGAGCAAAGAGGCGGTCTGGGGGGCACCCGAGGTGGGCACAACCCACCAGGGAGCGCCTGGGCCTCCTGGTGCGCCCTGGTGGGTTGTGCCTCCCTCGGGGCACCCCCTAGGCGCAGTCAGGTCCCGTTGTGTTCCCTCTGGCCCATAAAATATCATCGTGGAGTTTCGTGGTATTTGGACTCCGTCTGGTATTGATTTTCTGTGATGTAAAAAACATGGAAAAAACAGCAACTGGCACTTGGCACTATGTCAATAGGTTAGTACAAAAAATGATATAAAATGACTATAAAATGATTATAAAACATCCAAGATTGATAATATAACAGCATGGAACAATCAAAAATTATAGATACGTTGGAGACGTATCAGCATCCCCAAGCTTAACTTCTACTCGTCCTCGAGTAGGTAAGTGATAAAAACAAAAAATTTGATGTGGAATGCTGCCTATCATGTCATATCATATTCTTTTCTTTATAGCATGGACAATTGGACTTTTTATGTGATTCAAAGCAATAGTCTAGTTTTGACATGATAATTTAGATACTCAAGCATATCAACAAGCAACTAAGTATTTCAAAATATCAATGCTAAAATAAGTTATCCCTAGCCCATCATGCTCAAACATTGATCCATTCATGAAACACACTCGAATATTAGCTACACCCAATACTTAAGTACGATCATATTGCCTCCTAGTTGGTGCTTTTTATAAGAGAAGATGGAGACTCAAAATAAAAATTGCATAAAGTAAAAGAAAGGCCCTTCGCAGAGGGAAGTAGGGATTTGTAGAGGTGCCAGAGCTCAAAGCAAAAAAATTAGAGATAAAAACATTTTGGGAGGTGTATCCATCCCACCAACGAAAACGACTTAGAGTTCCCAACACTTTCCATGCTAGATATGCCATAGGCGGTTCCCAAACAGAAAATAAAGTTTATTCCCTTTTCCACCATACTTTCACTTTCCATGGCTAACTGTATCCACGGGTGCCCTCAATACCAACACTTTCCAAGGAATTTATTATTTGACAACATAAAGTAAATTTATTTTTACATTTCGGGACTGGGCATCCCTAAGACCTTTGCCTTACTCTCGTGCAATGACAAGTGAATAAACACTCATCGTGAAAATAACACATCCAACATGGAAAATATTAGCCACCCGTTACAGTTTCGCGAGCAAAACAAACACACAAAAGAGAAATTTATTTTGAAAATTAGAGATGGCACATGCAAATTTGCTTAGAGCGGCAAAAGAATACCGCATATAGGTAGATATGGTGGACACATCTGGCAAAACTGGTTTAAAGGGTTTTGGATGCACAAGTAGAGATCATACTTGGTGCAAAGTGAAGGCTAGCAAAAGATTGGGAAGCGACCAACCAAGAAATGGATAATCTCATAAGCAAGCATTAAGCATAAATAACACTGAATAATGCACCACAATATAATTTTCATTGCATGCCTATTGACTTTCGTACTTGCATAGGGAATCACAAACCTTAACACCAATATACTTACTAAAGCATAATTACTCATCAACATAACTCACATATCATATCATCATATCTCAAAACTATTACTAAGAATCAAGTTTATTTTGTCCAATGATCTTCATGAAAGTTTTTTAATATATCCTTCTTGGATATCTATCACTTTGGGACTAATTTTCATGTGTTGCTTTTCATAAGCTCAAACAAATATAAGTGAAGATCAAGAGCATAATTTTTCTTCTTTCTCTCAAAATAATTTAAGTGAAGCAAGAGAGAATTTCTTGAAAATTTACTAACTCTCAGATAAATCTAAGTGAAGCAAGAGAGCATTTCTTCAAAAATACTAAGCACACCATGTCAAAAAGATATAAGTGAAGCACTAGAGCAAGTCCTATTGCTCATAAAAAATTGAAGTGAAGCAAAGAGAGCAATTCTAACAAGTCATGCCATAATTTTGGCTCTCTCAAATAGGTGTGTCCAGCAAGTATTGATGACTTAAAACACAAAATAAAACAAGCAAAGACTCGTATCATACAAGACACTCCAAGCAAAACACATATCATGTGACGAATAAAAATATAGTTTCGAGTAAAATACCAATAGTTGTTGGAAGAAAGCGGGGATGCCACTCGGGGGCATCCCCAAGCTTAGTTGGTTGCTCATTTTTGGATAATAGCTTGGGATACCGGGGCATCCACAAGCTTAGGCTCTTCTATCCTTCCTTCATCCATCGTAAGATAACCCAAAACATGAAAACTTCAATCATACAAAACTCAACAAAACCTTCGTGAGATCCGTTAGTGTAAGAAAAATAAATAACTACTATAAGTGTTGTATCAAACCAATTCTTATTTTGTTTTTGTATTATATCTACTGTATTCCAACTTTTCTATGGCAAAAACTCATCAAAGAAAACCATAGAGCCATCAAAATAAGCACACAACACAAAGAAAACAGAATCTGTCAAAACAGAACAGTGTGTAGCAATCTGATTTGTTCGAATACTTCTGGAACTCCAAAATTTCTGAAAAACTAGGACGGCCTAGATAATTTGTATATTAATCTTATGCAAAAAAGAATCAGGGCAAAATCTCTTTTTGATAAAAAAAATGAGAATTTTTTTTGTGAGCACAAAGTTTCTGTCTTTTTCAGCAAGATCAAACAACTATCACCCAAGAAGATTCTATTGGTTCTACTTGGCACAAACACTAACTAAAACACAAAAAACACAATCATAACAGTAGCATAATTCTGCTAACACTCACGAACAGAAAGCAAAAAGCAAAAGTAAAATTTATTCATTGGGTTGCCTCCCAACAAGCGCTATAGTTTTACGCCCCTAGCTAGGCATAAGATTTCAACGATGCTCACACGAAAGATAATAATTGAAACACAAAAAGAGCATCATGAAACATGTGACAAACATATTTAAGTTTAACATACTTCTTATGCATAGGAATTTTATAGGAAAACAAATTGTCAAGACAACAAATATCTAGCATACGCAAAGGAGATGAATAAAACATTGAAAATCTCAACATAACGAGAGGTAACTTAGTAACATGAAAATTTCCACAACCATATTTTCATCTCTCATAATAAGTACATGTAGGATCATACTCAAATTCAAAAATATAGCTATCATGTAAAATATTCTCTTCATGATCCACATGCATGCAAAGTTGACACTCTTCCAAAAAAAGTGGGATTATCATCAAATAAAGTCATGACCACTCCGAACCCACTTTTGTCAAAAATTTCATAAGATTGAACACTCTCCAAATATGTGGGATTATTTTTAGCTAAAGTTGACACTCTTCCAAACCCAATTTCAATATTATCGCAAACATATTCATCATGAAGCTTAAATAAATTTTCAAGATCATAAGAAACATTATCACCCCAATCATGATCATTGCAATAAGTAGTGGACATGACAAAACAAGCATCCCCAAGCTTGGGGTTTTGCATATTATTAGCACAATTGACATTAATGGAATTTATAGTGAAATTATTGCAATCATGCTTTTCATTCAAGGAGCTATCATGAATCACTTCATAAATTTCTTCATCACAATTTTCAGATTCACGATTCTCAAGCAAAATTTCATAAAGATAATCTAGTGAACTCAACTCACTAGCAATTGGTTCATCATGATTGGATCTTTTAAAAAGAATAGCAAGTGGATGGGGATCCATATCAATAGATTTTTAGCAAGCAAAGATGCAAGCATATAGAAGGCACATGGCAAATAAGCAAACAAAAGATCGGACGAGAAAAAGGCGAACGAAAAAGAGGGCGAATAAAACGGCAAATTTTTGTGAAGTGGGGGAGAGGAAAACGAGAGGCAAATGGCAGATAATATAAATTGCGAGGAGATGAGATTTGTGATTAGGAATCTGGTATATGTTGAAGATCCTCCCCGGCAACGGCGCCAGAAATTCCTTTTGATCTCTCTTGAAGCTACGTCGGTATTTCCCCAAAGAGGAAGGGATTATGCAGCACAACAGCGGTAGGTATTTCCCTCAGATATGAAACCAAGGTTATCGAACCAGTAGGAGAACCAAGCAACACAATGCAAACAGCCCCTGCACACAGATAACAAATCCTCACAACCCGACGTGTTAAAGGGGTTGTCAATCCCTTTCGGGTAACGGCGCCAGAGACGGCGTGCAGACGGGATTAAGTTGTAATAATTTGATAGATCGAACGCCAAATAAAATAAATAGAAACAAAACGCAGCAAGGTATTTTTGTATTTTTGGTTTAATAGATATGAAAATAAATGCAAAAGAAAAGTAGATCGCAAAGGCAAATATGAGAAAGAGACCCGGGGGCCGTAGATTTCACTAGTGGCTTCTCTCGAGAAAAATAGCAAACGGTGGGTGAACAAATTACTGTTGGGAAATTGATAGAACTTCAAATAATTATGACGATATCCAGGAAATGATCATTATATAGGCATCACGTCCAAGATTAATAGACCGTCAGGATGGGAATGGGCCGGTGATAACCCACAAGTATAGGGGATCAATTGTAGCCTCTTTCGATAAATAAGAGTGTCGAACCCAACGAGGAGCTAAAGGTAGAAAAAATATTCCCTCAAGTTCTATCAACCACCGATACAACTCTACGCACACTTAACGTTTGCTTTACCTAGAACAAGTATGAAACTAGAAGTACTTTGTAGGTGTTGTTGGATAGGTTTGCAAGATAATAAAGAGCACGGAAATAAAAAGTAGGGGCTGTTTAGATAAAGACACAACTAAATTAGTTTTAGTAAAGAGCTTTTTGTCACGAGAAAGTTATTTGTCCCTAGGCAATCGATAACTAGACCGGTAATCGTTATTGCAATTTTATATGAGGGAGAGGCATAAGCTAACATACTTTCTCTACTTGGATCATATGCACTTATGATTGGAACTCTAGCAAGCATCCGCAACTACTAAAGATCATTAAGGTAAAACCCAACCATAGCATTAAAGTATCAAGTCCTCTTTATTCCCATACGCAAACAACCTACTTACTCGGGTATGTGCTTCTATCACTCACGCCACCCACCATAAGCAAATCATGAACATATTGCAAACCCTACGGTGGGGATCCCTCACGCTTGCGCGACACGGAGAGCACCATAGGACAGCACCAATAATAAAACATGCAACTCAAACCAATCATGATCATCAATTAACCCATAGGACAAAACGGATCTACTCAAACATCATTGGATAGCCATACATCATCGGGAAATAATATATAGCATTGAGCACCATGTTTAAGTAGAGATTACAGCAGGTAAAAGAGGGGTTACACCGCTGCATAGAGGGGGGAAGAGTTGGTGATGATGGCGGTGAAGTTGTTGGTGTAGATGGCGGTGATGATGATGGCCCCGGTGGCGTTCCGGCGCCACCGGAAGAGAGGGGGAGAGAGCCCCCCTTCTTCTTCTTCTTCCTTGACCTTCTCCCTAGATGGGAGAAGGGTTTCCCCTCTGGACCTTGGTCTCCATGGCATGGGAGGGGCGAGAACCCCTCCGAGATTGGATCCGTCTCTCTGTCTCTCTCTGTTTCTGCGTTCTTGGATTCTGCCCTTTTACCGTTTCTTATATATCCGGAGATCCGTAACTCCGATTGGATTGAAACCTTCGCCCAGATTTTTCTTCGAAAATTAGCTTTCTTGCGGTCAAACAAGAGCAGCAACCGCCTTACGGGGGCCCACGAGGGTCAGGGGCGCACCCCCTGCCTCGTGGCCCCCTCAGGCACCTTCTCGTGTTGATTCTTCTTCCCATATTTCACAAATATTCCAAAAATATTCTCCGTCCGGTTTTTATCCTGTTTGATTTGGGGTTTCTACGAAACATAAAACATGCAACAAACAGGAACTGGCACTGGGCACTGGATCAATATGTTAGTCCCAAAAATAGTATAAAAAGTTGCCAAAAGTATATGAAAGTTGTATAATATTGGCATGGAACAATCAAAAATTATAGATATGACGGAGACCTATCAGCATCCCCAAGCTTAATTCCTGCTCGTCCTCGAGTAGGTAAATGATAAAAAAGATAATTTTTGATGTGGAATGCTACCTAGCATAATCTTGATCATGTAATCTAATCATGGCATAATATTAAGATACGAGTGATTCAAAGCAATAGTCTATCATTTGACATTAAGACAATAATACTTCAAGGATACTAACCAAGCAATTATGTCTTATCAAAATAACATAGCCAAAGAAATCTTATCCCTACAAAATCATATAGTTTGGCCATGCTTCATTTTTGTCACACAAAATGCTCCCATCATGCACAACCCCGATGACAAGCCGAGCAATTGGTTCATACTTTTTAACCGCTTCAGCCTTTTCAACCCTCACGCAATACATGAGCGCAAGCCATGGATATAGCACTATGGGTGGAATAGAATATGATGATGGAGGTTGTGTGGAGAAGACAAAAAGGAGAAAGTCTCACATCGACGCGGCTAATCAACGGGCTATGGAGATGCCCATCAATTGATGTCAATGTGAGGAGTAGGGATTGCCATGCAATGGATGCACTAAGAGCTATAAGTGTATGAAAGCTCAAACTGGAAACTAAGTGGGTGTGCATCCAACTTGCTTGCTCATGAAGACCTCGGGCATTTGAGGAAGCCCATCATCGGAATATACAAGCCAAGTTCTATAACGAAAATTCCCACTAGTATATGAAAGTGATAACTCAAGAGACTCTCTATACGAAGAACATGGTGCTACTCTGAAGCACAAGTGTGGTAAAAGGATAGTAACATTGCCCCTTCTCTCTTTTTTTCTCTTTTTTTTCTTTGTTTTTTTCTTTTTTTTCTCTTTTTTTGGTGGGCTTCTTTGGCCTCTTTTTTTATTTGGGCTTCTTTGGCCTCTTTTATTTTGATAACCTCACATGGGACAATGTTCTAATAATGAAGATCATCACACTTTTATTTACTTACAACTCAATATTACAACTCGGTACTAGAACAAAGATATGACTCTATATGAATGCCTCCGGCGGTGTACCGGGATGTGCAATGATCTAGCGTAGCAATGACATCAAAAAACGGACAAGCCATGAAAACATCATGCTAGCTGTCTTACGATCATGCAAAGCAATATGACGATAAATGCTCAAGTCATGTATATGATGATGATGGAAGTTGCATGGCAATATATCTCGGAATGGCTATGGAAATGCCATGATAGGTAGGTATGGTGGCTATTTTGAGGAAGATATAATGAGGCTTATGTGTGATAGAGCATATAATATCACGGGGTTTGGATGCACCGGCGAGGTTTGCACCAACTCTCGAGGTGAGAAAGGGCAATGCACGGTACCGAAGAGGCTAGCAATGATGGAAGGGTGAGAGTGCGTATAATCCATGGACTCAACATTAGTCATAAAGAACTCATATACTTATTGCAAAAGTTTATTAGCCCTCGAAGCAAAGTACTACTACGCATGCCCCTAGGGGGATAGAATGGTGGGAAAAGACCATCACTCATCTGTGACCGCCACTCATAAGGAAAGCAATCAAAGCACACCCCATGCTTCAAATTTGTCACACAACGTTTACCATACGTGCATGCTACGGGACTTGCAAACCTCAACACAAGTATTTCTCAATTTCACAATTACTCAACTAGCACTACTCTAATATCACCACCTTTATATCGCAAAACTATTGCAAGGAATCAAACATATCATATTCAGTGATCTACAAGTTTTATGTAGGATTTTATGACTAACCATGTGAATGACCAGTTCCTGTCATCTCTCTAAATAGATATAAGTGAAGCAAGAGAGTTTAATTCTTTCTACAAAAGATATGCCCACGCTCTACAAATATAAGTGAAGCAAAAGAGCATTCTACAAATGGCAGTTTTCTATGTGAAGAGAAACAGGCAATCCAAACTTCAAATGATATAAGCAAAGCACATGAAGCATTCTATAAAGCCATACTCAAAAGATTTAAGTGAAGTGCAAAGAGCATTCTATAAATCAACCAAGGACTATCTCATACCAGCATGGTGCATAAAAGAAAAATGAAAACTAAATGCAAAAGACGCTCCAAGATTTGCACATATCGCATGAACGAAACGAATCCGAAAACATACCGATACTTGTTGAAGAAAGATGGGATGCCTTCCGGGGCATCCCCAAGCTTAGACGCTTGAATCTCCTTGAATATTTACTTGGGGTGCCTTGGGCATCCCCAAGCTTGAGCTCTTGCCTCTCCTCCTTCTCCTCACATCGAGACCTCCTCGATCTTCGAACACTTCATCCACACAAAACTCAACAGAAAGCTCGGTAAGATCCGTTAGTATAATAAAGCAAATCACTACTCTAAGTACTGTTGCAAACCAATTCATATTTTGTTTTTGCATTGTAGCTACTGTAATATAACTTTTCAATGGCTTAATCCACTGATATAAATCGATAGTTTCATCAAAACAAGCAAACTATGCATCAAAAACAGAATCTGTCTAAAACAGAACAGTCTGTAATAATCTGAACATTCACCATACCTCTGGTACTCCAAAAATTCTACCAAAATTAGGAAAATAAACAATTTGTATATAAAGACATTTCAAAAAGTTTCAGAATCATTTGACATTCCAGTAAAAAATGTAAAATCGTGCACTACAGCCAAAGTTTATGTCCTGCACCGCACAAACCAACCAGCATTGTAAACATCCTAAAGGAAAACCTTGGCACATTATTTTTATTATACAATGGAATTGTACAAGGGGATAATTATTTTTGTTGAAAAGTTTCTGTAATCAAGATTCACAAAGTTTCCGTGAGCATGAACAAAGTTCAAGGAGCTCCCCCACTTCAACCATGCTTGTCTCTCTCACTTTCACTTTCCTTTTTGAAAAAGTTTTAGGTTCCCCCCTTTATTTTTTTGTTTTTAAACTATATAAAAGCACTCAACAGAAATAAATGACTCTCTAAAACTTCCGGGTTGTCTCCCTGGCAGCGCTTTCTTTAAAGCCATTAAGCTAGGCATATAGTGCTCAAGTAATGGATCCACCCGGATCCCAAGGTATATCAAAGCCAATTTAATTAACAATGATTTAGAATTTAGTAGTGAGCACAAAGCAACATATATCAAGCAATGACGAAGTCTAACTCTTTTCCTATGCATCGGCATGTCATATAAGAACAATTCACGCACACATTGTAAAGGCCAATGCATAGTATAAACAGTTTCTTGCAATTTTATCATGTGGGAAACATAGAGAGGTGGAGATATAGTTCCTCTATCATAATAATTGCAAGTAGGAGCAGCAAGCACATGCATATTATATTCATCAAAATCATCATGTGTAATAGTAAAACGCAACCCATCAATATAATCCTTAATGAGGGCAAACTTCTCCGATATAGTGTAGTCGGGAGAATTCAAAAAGATAATAGGACTATCATGTGTGGGTGCAATAGCAACAATTTCATGTTTAACATAAGGAACTATAGCAAGTTCATCTCCATAAGAATAATTCATATTGGCATCTTGGCCACAAGCATAGCAAGCATCATCAAAAAGGGATATTTCAAAAGAATCAACGGGATCATAACAATCATCATAGCATTCATCCTTCGGTAAGCACGAAGGGAAATTAAACAATGTATGAGTTGAAGAGTTACTCTCATTAGAAGGTGGGCACGGGTGATCAATCCGATCTTCCTCCTTCTATCCTTCGCTCTCCTCATCATCTTTTTCATCCAATGATCTCACAGTTTCATCAATTTCTTCTTCCATAGACTCCTGCAAAATATTAGTCTCTTCTTGGACAGCGGAGGAGTCCTCAATATATGGTTTAACATAGGCATTAGAAGCATGATTATCATAGCAATATTTAAGTATGGCAAAAATTTCAGATTTGTAAAGACTAGCATCATACTTTTCAATCAAAGAAGCAATTTCATAAGCACCCTTAAAAGCAACAAATTCTTCAATTTGTTGGACATCATAGTAATTATAAACACCCTTAGCATACGAAGATACGATTCCATTATTGCTAAACTCACATTGGTAGGGAAGGTGTTTCTTAGGGTTTTCAGAACAACAAGTAACATCATATATTTCACATAAATTCCAAGCATAGCACTGCAAACGATGAATTTGATCCAGTAAAAGTTCCCCTTTTTTAGATAAGCGGTGTTGCACATAACAAGCATGCTCATATAAAGATTTGCCCTCAACTAAGCTAGTTGGGGTTTCAGCACGAGCACAAAGGGATCGAAGATGATCCAAGTAAAAAGCTTCAGGAGTGTGATTGATTTTGAGTGATTCTTCAACCATTGGTTCAGTAGGTACAACTAATTTTTTTGGTATTTTGCGTTTCCTACCCATAACTAAAGATAGAAAACAACTAAGAACAGCAAATAAAAATTACTTAGAGATAAAACAAACAAGCACACACGAGAATATTCACCCCACGCTATTGCTCCCCGGCAACGACGCCAGAAAAAGGTCTTGATAACCCACAAGTATAGGGGATCAATTGTAGCCTCTTTAGATAAGTAAGAGTGTCGAACCCAATGAGGAGCTAAAGGTAGAACAAATATTCCCTCAAGTTCTATAGACCACCGATACAACTCTACGCACACTTAATGTTCGCTTTACCTAGAACAAGTATGAAACTAGAAGTACTTTGTAGGTGTTGTTGGATAGGTTTGCAAGATAATAAAGAGCACGGAAATAAAAAGTAGGGGCTGTTTAGATAAAGACACAACTAAATTAGTTTTAGTAAAGAGCTTTTTGTCACGAGAAAGTTATTTGTCCCTAGGCAATCGATAACTAGACCAGTAATCGTTATTGCAATTTTATATGAGGGAGAGGCATAAGCTAACATACTTTCTCTACTTGGATCATATGCACTTACGATTGGAACTCTAGCAAGCGTCCGCAACTACTAAAGATCATTAAGGTAAAACCCAACCATAGCATTAAAGTATCAAGTCCTCTTTATTCCCATACGCAAACAACCTACTTACTCGGGCATGTGCTTCTGTCACTCACGCCACCCACCATAAGCAAATCATGAACATATTGCAAACCCTACAGCGGGGATCCCTCACGCTTGCGCGACACGGAGAGCACCATAGGACAACACCAATAATAAAACATGCAACTCAAACCAATTATGATCATCAATTAACCCATAGGACAAAACGGATCTACTCAAACATCATAGGATAGCCATACATCATCGGGAAATAATATATAGCGTTGAGCACCATGTTTAAGTAGAGATTATAGCGGGTAAAAGAGGGGTTACACCTCTGCATAGAGGGGGGAAGAGTTGGTGATGATGGCGGTGAAGTTGTTGGTGTAGATGGCGGTGATGATGATGGCCCCGGCGGTGTTCCGGTGCCACCGGAAGAGAGGGGGAGAGAGCCCCCCCCTTCTTCTTCCTTGACCTTCTCCCTAGATGGGAGAACAGTTTCCCCTCTGGTCCTTGGTCTCCATGGCATGGGAGGGGCGAGAGCCCCTCCGAGATTGGATCTATCTCTCTGTCTCTCTCTGTTTCTGCGTTCTTGGATTCTGCCCTTTCACTGTTTCTTATATATCCGGAGATCCGTAACTCCGATTGGATTGAAACCTTCACCCATATTTTTCTCCGAAAATTAGCTTTCTTGCGGCCAAAGAAGAGCAGCAACCGCCTTACGGGGGGCCCATGAGGGCCAGGGGCGCGCCCAGGGGGCAGGCACGCCCCCCTGCCTCGTGGCCCCCTCGGGCACCTTCTTGCGTTGATTCTTCTTCCCATATTTCACAAATATTCCAAAAATATTCTCCGTCTGTTTTTATCCTGTTTGGACTCCGTTTGATATGGGGTTTCTGTGAAACATAAAACATGCAACAAACAGGAACTGGCACTGGGCACTGGATCAATATGTTAGTCCCAAAAATAGTATAAAAAGTTGCCAAAAGTATATGAAAGTTGTATAATATTGGCATGGAACAATAAAAAATTATAGATACGACAGAGACGTATCAGCTGGGTCAGCCCGCCGGGTCAACGACCCGACCCAAAAATTCAAGGCCAATGGGTCATGTGGGTCGGCCTCAAACGAGATTTGGGTCAACAGGGCCGGTACAGGGTGACCCACTGGGTCAGCCGGGTCGGCCCATCCTATAGTCTTGTATTTCACATCAGCTGCAATCTTCCTCATGTCGATGTTGCCGTAGGACCTGATTTTGCGACCGTATAATTTCCGGTGAACGCCCGTGTATATCAACAGCAAAAATGTTTTGATATCCCCGCAAAAAGAGTCTTGATATGTTTCAGCAAGATGCGCATGTGTAGAACCACAAGTAGATGGTTTGATTTTTTCTTGTTAGACATCTGTTGTGCCGCCTCCCTGCTAGCTAGCATGCAGGGCGTGTATCAGGCAGGGCGTGTACTGTACCAGTTGCACCGCCTTGAGTCGGATAACTGGTGCTGGCTGTGACTGCGTATTCCTCTCTCTATTTGTAACCCCAAGTAGAGGACTATAGTGTGTGATGCATTCTTAGCTCTGCTTCTATCATTTATGTTAACAACGTATTAGTAATCTTACTAGTCGGATTCCATTATAAACCCTACTTAATTTTAACACCTGTTTATCCACTCAACAAGCAATATAATTAAAACAAAAAAATTGGGTTGACCCAAAATACCCGTCGGGCCAACGAGGTCATTGACTATTCTTTATATGGGTCGACCTGTGGCCTCTCAAATTGGCCTTGGGGCCACAGGGGCCGGTGTCGGTGTCAAAACCGGCGGATCTCGGGTAGGGGGTCCCGAACTGTGCATCTAAGGCGGATGGTAACAGGAGGCGGGGGGACACAATGTTTACCCAGGTTCGGGCCCTCTCGATGGAGGTAATACCCTACTTCCTGCTTGATTGATCTTGATGATATGAGTATTACAAGAGTTGATCTAACACGAGATCATAGAGACTAAACCCTAGAAGCTAGCCTATGATTATGATTGTTGTTGTCCTACGGACTAAACCCTCCGGTTTATATAGACACCGGAGGGGGCTAGGGTTACACAGAGTCGGTTACAAGGGAGGAGATCTACATATCCGATTTGCCAAGCTTGCCTTCCACGCAAAGGAGAGTCCCATCCGGACACGGGACGAAGTCTTCAATCTTGTATCTTCATAGTCCAACAGTCCGGCCAAAGTATATAGTCCGGCAGTCCGAGGACCCCCTAATCCAGGACTCCCTCAGTAGCCCCTGAACCAGGCTTCAATGACGATGAGTCCAGCGCGCAGATTGTCTTCGGCATTGCAAGGCGGGTTCTTCCTCCGAATACTCCATAGAAGATTTTGAACACAAGGATCGTGTCCGGCTCTGCAAAACAAATTCCACATACCACCGTAGAGAGTAAAATATTTACACAAATCTAATCTGCTGACAACTTTTCATAGCGTGACGTCCTGCCGTGGTCCGGTCATTATGAGCCGTTTTTCCCAGCCTGCCACTGCACGTGTTGCGAGCCGGTTTTATTGGCACGTCTTGTCGAAGCAGAGATCGTGTTCCCCTTATCATGGGATTCTCATCAATACGGGTGTGGGTAACCCAATCGTGCCCGCCAGTATGACTGCTCGATTTTAGGCAAGTTCCAAATGGCCACGCGGAGGACGCTTGATATTCACCCTCTTTATAAAGGGGCCAAGGCCTGTCCTTTTCTTCTCGCGCTCGATCCTCCCCCACCTCGAATTCCAACACCCATGGCTCAGGCTAAGCGCTTCGGACCTTCAATCATGTCCGGATCCAACCTTCAAGGCCGGTGGATGGCCTCCTCTATCACAGAGGAGGACATCAAGAAGCTAAGAGAAGCCAGGTATCTGACCGCCGAAATCTCGCACAGGCTGCCTGCTCAAGGGCAGGTCATCCCCACTCCCAAACCCAACAAGAGTGTCGTATTTGTTTCCCACTTCCTCCGAGGGCTAGGCTTTAGTCTTGATCCCTTTGTTAGAGGGCTTATGTTCTATTACGGGCTCGATTTCCATGATTTGGCTCCAGATTCCATCCTTCACATCTCGTCGTTCATCGTCGTGTGTGAGGCCTTCCTCCGCATCACCCCACACTTCGGCTTATGGCTCAACACCTACAATGTGAAGCCGAAGATGATCGATGGGCGACACGCAGAATGCGGAGGTGCCATAATAAGCAAAGGCGCCGATGCTCCATGGCCAAAGGGTTCCTTCCCGGAGATGTCCAACTTATGGCAGCGGGAGTGGTTTTACATCACGGCTCCCCGAAGTACTAAGTGGGCAGCTGCCCCCGCCTTCCGTTCGGGCCCCCCCGCCACAACTGGCGTCATGGGTCAACAAGGGGCTGGACTAGGGGCCGGTTAATGACGTGCCGACATTGCAGAGTCGCATCCGAGATCTCCTCAAGAGAGATGCCAGCCTTGTCAAGGTAGTGCAAGTCATGCTAGTTCGTCGGGTCCTGCCATGCCAACGTCGACCTCTCCGTATGTGGGAGTTCAACCCGGAAGGACCGCGAACTATTCAGCAATTCTTCGGCGTGACGCTCGAAGAGATGTATGGATTGTTCTTCGGATCACGAATAAAGTGTCCGGACACCATCGAGGATGCAGGTCTGAACTGCAATCGTCCAGATACCCACGTAAGTAATTCTGCGGCCGAACCATGCTGTCTTTTCATTTGTCACAACATCATTCTGAAAAAATCGCTCTTTGAACAGGACTGGGTAAAAAAGGCGAAGATGATCAGGTGCTCGGCCCCCCTTCCCGAAGGCTACCGGATCCTGCACTAGCCAGGATGCTTGAGCTCGCACCTTATCAAGCGCCATCAGGGGAAGGTAAAGGGAGGAATAAAGAAGCCGAAAGCAGGCCTCACTCATTACTCATCCAAATCGGGGGAATTAGTGTCTCCGCGAAGGATGATAACCGGGGAGAAGAATCTAAAATTCCCTCTCCCCAAGGAAGGAAGAGGACCGCCTATGAAGACTTGGAAACAAGGGTTTCCAAACGAGGGAAGAAACCTTTGCCAGGGGGTCCTGCCCCGGAGGGCATCCTCACCGCACAGTGCCCGCAAGGGGATCAGCCCTCCACCGAGCTGTAAGTGAACGAAAGTACTTTTGGTAAATATATCCTGCTTCATCTCCGAGGACAATAACCGAGACGTATGTCTTGCAGTTCGGATCGTAGCCCTTCTCGACAGAGTTCGTCTTCGGGGATCTTCTTCCGGAGATGATGGAGAGCGAAACGCCTCCCCCTGTCTCCCCGCCTCATGAGGCGGACGACCCTGAGGTGTCGTCGCGGAGGATTTCTCCTGATCCGTCAAGGCCAGCAGGTAACCCTTCGGCCACCCGAAGTCCGGAGTATTCGGCTCCTAAGGAGAGCAACAGAAAGAGTCCGGGATTGTCCGGTGCATGACCGGACGCACTGATGGGTCTTCTGGAGCAAGCAGCTATCTCAGAGGCGTATCGTACTTTAATGGGTGCGGTGGTTGAGAGGATTTCGACCGCAAAAAGCGGGTTGCGTGAAGCTTTTATAAGCCTGCTAAGAGGCTTTGAGGTACACAAAGTAATATATGTATTTTTGACGATACCGCACACGCTAGGTGTGCCCTATACAGATAGTAGCCCCTGAGACTCTGGTTACTGTCCAGAGGCGGCAAACAGAGGATCATAGTCCCAGGCAATGATCATGCTGCTTTCATGTGCAGGCGGATGAGTGTCCGGTGGCTGGCCAGACTAGTGAGTTTGCCGAACTGAGGCGGCAGCTTGACGCGGCAGATGCCGACATCGTGCTTGTAAACAAGCGGCTTGACGAGGCACAGGGTATGTATTTTCCGGTGGTCAACAGATATTAAGAGGAGCATGATGCTAGTATCTATAATATGTTGTGACTGCAGATGGAGCTGCTGCCGTGGAGACCCTTCGGGCGGAGCTTGCCCGAGCCAAGGAACAAGCCAGGAGAAGTGATGCGGCCGCCCTAAAGGCGGCCGAAGAGTTAAGAGCCGAACAGGCTGCTCATCGCCAAAGCGAAGATAAAATAGCCCAGATGGCTATTGAGCTGAAGGATGCCGCCGACCGGTATGAGCTTCTTGAAAAGGAAAGCCAAGCGAAAGCGGCAGACCTGAAGAAAGCCATGGTAGCAGCCAAGGAAACCCGCTCTAAAATTAGAGCGGCGAAGGAGGAGCTTCGTCAAGCCGAAGATATCACAGCTGGGAAGCCCTTTTTGTTGCGGACGAAGTTCGGAGATCTGAAGTATGCCCCTCTGGATCAATTATGGAGTGCTGCAGACGCGTACTTGGACTTGGCAACGAGTGCTGCTGATGCGACTGAGTTTTTCAAAGATCAAAAAGATCACGAAGTGGAAAAGTTGTTCTGGTCGCAGTTCAGTGCTCCAACGCGTCCGCTGCTGTTAAATGAACAAATGGCCGAGTGGGCTGAGCTCCATAGGTTGTCCGGACTTGCCATGAGGTCTGTCGTGGATCATCTTTGGCCGGAAGGACCAAGGCCGAATAGTTATTTTGGTTTAGTGCAACGATTCCTTGGTGTGTGCCGCATATCGACGCTGTAAAGAGGTCGGCGTGCATAGAGGGTGCGCGGATGGCTCTTGCCCGTGTTAAGACATACTGGGCAGAGATGGAGGCCACCGCTATTGCAACCCAGGATCCGGCCGTAGGCCAGGTCTCGGCCGAGCACTATTTTGAAGAGGTCCTAGAAGGTGCTCGTTTAATAGAGGCTCAGTGCTCGAGGAGTATCATGTTCGAGTGACATGTATCCCAATTGTAAAAACAATGCTATTTGGATTATAAAGGCTATGTTTATACTTTTGCCTGAAAGTATTATGATGCCTCCTGTGCGGCCGTTTATGTATGTATATAACCTGAAAGTTTGCAGTCGTCGGCTTCAGCCCCCACGCATATAATGCGGGGGTGTTCGAAAAAGCGCGTATTCACACTTGATCCAACGTCTTGGTCCATTAAGGAGGTGATAGCGCGGAGAACAAGGCAATCGGACTATATAGCTTTAACACTTTCACTTAGCCATAGGAGTTTGACGGTGGGGCTACTATATAGCCCCTGGTACTTCCGCGCTCATCCGAATACGGGGCGCGTACATACATGACCGGGAAACCGGCCCTTCGTTAATGCGGAGGAATCGCGAAGATTCCGCTGAGTCATCGAGTGGTTGACCAGTCTCGCGCTTTATCATGACAGTCAGTTTTCGGCTTTCTCTACTGAGGTGCTCATCCAGATGAACCAAGGCACAATCGCAGTAGTTCTCCCGGTGCCACCTTAGCCGATAGAGCGGAACGTAAGGTAGCAAAACACGGGAGCCGGGCAAACCCAACTATTGACCAAAGACATGATTCGGAGCTGATGCATATAAGGCCAAACTCGCGACGCCGAACACTCCCTAAGGTATTCGGACTTTACAACATATACCGGGCTGAGTAACGCCCTTGATAATGAACCCTGAATTTCCAGGTACGTGCATTAGTCTGACGTGGCGAAATGCCAATAACGCCAGCATCCCTCTCGGTTGTGTTGAGTATCCGGAGGGTGTACAGCAACAAGAGACAGTAAGAAAGGTTTACACAGGGTCTTAATCTAAAAAGAAACCTTTGAGCGGGGCCCTGCTGCACGTCTGCGCCTGTGTCTCCGTTGTGCCGTATCCTGGAAGGGTGTAGCACGATTGTCATTGTAAAAGAGAAAAACTTAGGTGAAATCTTCGTGCAAAAAATTTATTATTCTTAATAGACCATTAAAATTCAATCTTAAATAAGGTCAAGCCAAACTGTAGTCCTTTTTACATGCGGGAAGCCCCTAGCACCACTTATGGTGGTGTATCCTCGACCCAATCTTCAGGTTTATCTGAGCTGTTACAGCTAGTGGTGCGCCGAACTCGTCTAGCCGTGTCCGCAGTCTTGACGATCGATCATTTATTCTGGTTGGAGAGGCCATTCAGTATTCGGCTGTTAAAGCCGCCACACGCTTCTTCCGCACGTAAGGAACGCTCAGTGTTTCCGCTAACTATGATGATGCCACGCGGACCGGGCATCTTAAGCTTCAGAGAAGCGTAATGCGGTACTGCATTAAAATGAGCGAAGGTTGTTCTTCCGAGTAGTGCTTGATAGCCGCTTCGGAATGGAGCGATGTCGAAGGTTAACTTTTCACTTCGGAAGTTGTCGGGAGAACCGAATACAACCTCTAGTACTAGGGAGCCCGCGCAGCGGGCCTCTAAGCCTGGTATTACTCCTTTAAAGGTAGTATTGCTTTGGCTGATTCTTGTCGGGTCTATTCCCATTTTGCGGACGGTGTCCTGATATATCAGATTAAGACTACTGCCGCCATCCATAAGGACTCGGGTGAGATGGTATCGTCAATTATTGGGTCTAGCACCAAGGCAGTCGATCCTCCGTGCCGGATACTAGTCGGGTGATCCCTGCGATCAAAAGTGATCAGGCAGGCCGACCAAGGGTTGAACTTGGGGGTGACGGGCTCTACGGTGCACGTCTCGGAGTGCGCTCGTCCTCTTCGTTACTTGAATCATGTTCACTGTTTTGACCTCTGGTGGGAATTTTTCTGTCCCCTAGTGTTTTGCTGGCGAGGCTCATCCTCGTCTTCACTTGGTGTCTCCCTCCACTTGTGTTTGGCGTTTAGCTTGCCGGCCTGCTTGAAGACCCAGCATTCTCTGTTGGTGTGATTTGCAGGTTTGTCGGAGGTGCCATGAATCTGACATAATCTGTCTAGAATCTTGTTTAGGCTGGACGGTCCATCTCTGCTGCCTTTGAAATGGCTTTTTCCGTTGACCGGGTCGAGAGCCCCTGAATCCGGCGTTTACCGCCGTGTTGTCTGGGCTGTCTTCATTGTTTCGACGCTTGCTTTTATTGCGTCGCGGTTTCCATTGCCATCCCTGACTTCGGATGTGCCTGGGTCGCTGGTGCCGCTACGGGCCAGCCAACTATCTTCGCCCGCGCAAAAGCGGGTCATAAGGCTTGTTAGGGCTGCCATTGTCCTCGGTTTTTCCTGGCCGAGGTGTCTGGCGAGCCATTCGTCCCGGACACTGTGTTTGAAAGCCGCTAAGGCTTCGGCGTCCGGGCAGTCGACAATTTGATTCTTCTTAGTGAGGAATCTGTTCCAAAGCTTTCGGGCTGACTCTCCGGGCTGTTGAATTATATGACTTAAATCGTCTGCATCCGGAGGTCGGACATAGGTCCCTTGGAAAATTAGCCCTAAAAGCATCCTCAAGCTCTTCCCAACTTCCAATTGAGTTTTCGGGGAGGCTCTTCAGCCAGTGCCGAGCTGGTCCTTTCAGCTTGAGGGGCAAGTATTTGATGGCGTGGAGATCATCTCCGCGAGCCATGTGGATATGAAGGATAAAGTCCTCAATCCAGACCCCAGGGTCTGTCGTTCCGTCGTATGCCTCTATGTTCACGGGTTTGAATCCCTCTGGAAATTCGTGATCCAGCACTTCATCGGTGAAGCATAGGGGGTGCGCGGCACCCCTGTATTTGGATGTGTCATGGCGTTCTGACGGTTGTAGTATTCGGTTTTGATTCCTGTGCCGGAGCGCGCTTCCTAGATCCGTAGATGGACCTGGTTATACCGGCTTTTTGGTGCAAGTCCTCTTGTAAATCATGTGCTGACTTATGTGCGACATCGTTAGCCGCCCTGTCGCGGCCACGGGGTGGTCGATCCGGCTGATCGGCCGTTTATTTTGGCTGTATAGGCTCTAAAGCCTCGTCATCGAATTCAGGCAGCAGCTTGCGCTTTGGATAGCTCTTTGTGTGGCGACTGCCACCGTACTTTTCTTCAGTGTCGAGCACTTTGTTCCATCTACTGTTGAGTGTATTTTGCGCGGCCTTAAGCCTTTGCTTCTGCTTCTTCAGACTCCTCGCGGTGGCAATAAACCTTCTATGGAGGTTCTCTTGCTCCAAGTGCCTTTCCGGGATGATGTGTGCATCGTCGTCCGGACTGTTCTCCTCTCCGGAGACAGGTTGATGAGCTTTATCCTCGGCGTCGCCGTGATCGGACAGCGGCTCTGTACTATGTTCGCCGTCCGCTGGTTCATCCTGCTCTGTCGCTGGGTCCATGTGGTCGTCGTTTCCTTTGGAGTCGACCGGGGTATTATTCTTTCTTGCGCTGTTATCGCTGTTTTTGCCGAGGCGGGATTTGGAGCGGCGCCTACGTCGTCGCTTTGGTTGCTTCTCGAGGGAACTATCCTTCGCTGCATCCTTCCGTTCCTCGTCATTGTTTTCTTTGGGTGTATCCACCATATATATATCGTGTGATGAAGTGGCTGTCCAGCGCCCTGTGGGCGGTGGTTCCTGTTCCTCTCCTGCATCGTCGTCCATACCGTCGATGTCTTCGGAGTCGAAATCGAGCATGTCGGTTAAGTCGTCGACAGTGGCTATTAAGTGGGTGGTGGGTGGGGAACGAATTTCTTCGTCGTCCGCTTCCCACTCAAGCCGGAACATAGTTCGGCCAAGGGCCTCCTGACAAGGAGAGAGACCTTAATGAATTTAGCACGTCGCCCAGGGCGAGTGCTGAAAGATATCCGCGGAGGAAAAACTCCATGATCGGCGCCCAATCAGATTCGATAGGCACGGACGCAGGCGGTTCGGAGCCCGTGGCCGGGGACGAATCCAAGGATCCGGCAACACAGGTCTCATAGGAGTGAAGTCAGTATTCGGCTCTATCGCCACTGAGTGTGCGGCCTCCGTGGCGGGGTCCATCCACCCGTCCTCGGACGGCGCGATCTGCTCCGGCTTGAGGGCCGGAGTAGGTACAGGTGTGATCTCCCGAACACCATCCGACGACAGAGCTAAGTCATGCTCATCGTGACTGTGCGGCGCACCTGACATGGGCTCGAATCCGTCGAAGATCAAGTCTCCGCGGATGTCGGCAGTATAGTTTAAGCTTCCAAACCTAACCTGATGGCCAGGTGCGTAGCTTTCGATCTGCTCCAGATGGCCAAGCGAGTTGGCCCGCAGTACGAAGCCGCCGAATACGAAGATCTGTCCGGGGAGAAAAACCTCACCCTGGATCGCATTGTTACCGATGATCGAAGGAGCCATCAAGCCTTTATCGTGACGGCACAGTGGAACTCTCAATGAAAGCACCAATGTCGGTGTCAAAACCGGCGGATCTCGGGTAGGGGGTACCGAACTGTGCGTCTAAGGCGGATGGTAACAGGAGGCGGGGGACACAATGTTTACCCAGGTTTGGGCCCTCTCGATGGAGGTAATACCCTACTTCCTGCTTGATTGATCTTGATGATATGAGTATTACAAGAGTTGATCTACCACGAGATCGTAGAGGCTAAACCCTACAAGCTAGCCTATGATTATGATTGTTGTTGTCCTATGGACTAAACCCTCCGGTTTATATAGACACCAGAGGGGGCTAGGGTTACACAGAGTCGGTTACAAGGGAGGAGATCTACATATCCTATTTGCCAAACTTGCCTTCCACGCAAAGGAGAGTCCCATCCGGACACGGGACGAAGTCTTCGATCTTGTATCTTCATAGTCCAACAGTCCGGCCAAAGTATATAGTCCGGCAGTCCGAGGACCTCCTAATCCAGGACTCCCTCAGCCGGGTCCAAGGCCAGGGCCGAGTCGGCCCATTCCCATCCTGAGTAGACCGACTCCTCCCTGCATCTACTACTATTACTCCACACATCGACCGCTATCCAGCATGCATCTAGTGTATTAAGTTCATGGAAAAACGGAGTAATGCAATAAGAACGATGACATGATGTAGACAAGATCTATCTATGTAGAGATAGACCCCATCGATTTATCCTTAGTAGCAACGATACATACGTGCAGTTTCCCTTTCTGTCACTGGGATCAAGCACCATAAGATCGAACCCACTACAGAGCACCTCTTCCCATTGCAAGATAAATATATCAAGTTAGCCAAACAAAACCCAAATATTGGAGCAGAAATACGAGGCTATAATAGATCATGCATATAAGAGATCAAAGAAACTCAAATAACTTTTATGGATATAAAAAGATATAACTGATCATAAACTCGAAGTTCATCATATCCCAACAAACACACCGCAAAAGAGTTACATCATATGGATCTCCAAGAGACCATTGTATTGAGAATTCAGCGAGAGAGAAAGCCATCTAGCTACTAACTACGGACCCGAAGGTCTACAAAGAACTACTCACGCATCATCGGAGAGGCGCCAATGGAGGTGGTGAACCCCATCCGAGATGGTGTCTAGATTGGATCTGGTGGTTCTGGACTCTGCGGCGGCTGGATGAATATTTCGTCGATGCTCCTAGGGTTTCTGGAATACTGGGGTATTTATAGAGCAAAGAGGCGGTCCGGGGGGCACCCGAGGTGGGAACAACCCACCAGGGCGCGCCTGGGCCTCCTGGCGCGCCCTGGTGGGTTGTGCCTCCCTCGGGGCACCCCCTAGGCGCAGCCAGGCCCGTTGTGTTCCTTCTGGCCCATAAAAAATCATCATGGAGTTTCGTGGCATTTGGACTCCGTCTGGTATTGATTTTCTGCGATGTAAAAAACATGGAAAAAACAGCAACTGGCACTTGGCACTATGTCAATAGGTTATTACCAAAAAATGATATAAATGACTATAAAATGATTATAAAACATCCAAGATTGATAATATAACAACATGGAACAATCAAAAATTATAGATACGTTGGAGACGTATCACAAATCCTTTGTCATGCACACAATTCTCTGCCTTCCACTGCAGCAATTCCAGTACGGTACCAATCTTTGTGTTGCCATCTTCGTAATTGCGGTACAACCCTTTTTTGTGATCCTCTAACATGCGATCGAACTTCGGCTTCTCCTTTTCACTTCCGCACTGTCTCTTTGCATCAACAATGACCCGGCGGAGATCATCATCGGGCACATTGTCTGGTTCCTCTTGATCTTCAGCTTCCCCCGTTGCAGCATTACCGTATTCAGGGGGCACATAGTTGTCATCATCCTCTTCTTCTTCGTTGTCTTCCATCATAACCCCTCTTTCTCCGTGCTTGGTCCAAACATTATAGTGTGGCATAAAACCCTTATAAAGCAGGTGGGTGTGAAGGGTTTTCGAGTCAGAGTAAGACCTCGTATTCTCACAGCTAGGGCATGGAAAACACATAAAACCATTCTACTTGTTTGCCTCAGCCACTGCGAGAAAATTATGCAGGCCCTCAATGTACTCGGAGGTGCGTCTATTACCGTACATCCATTGCCGGTTCATCTGCGTGCATTATATATAATTAAGTGTGTCAAAAACCATTACAGAACATCATGAATAGATAAGTGACCAAATTAATAGAAGTTCATCATCACATTAAAACCAAAGTACATACATAGTTCTCCAAAGCATCTAATTAGACCATACATTGAAACTATGTAAAACATTTCAATGCAACAACAAATGCGATCATAATCGCAACCAAGATAACAATTGATCCAATGACATAATGATACCAAGCCTCGGTATGAATTGCATATTTTCTAATCTTCAAGCGCATTGCATCCATCTTGATCTTGTGATCATCGACGACATCCGCAACATGCAACTCCAATATCATCTTCTCTTCCTCAATTTTTTTAAATTTTCCCTTCAAGTAATTATTTTCTTCTTCAACTAAATTTAACCTCTCGACAATAGGGTCGGTTGGAATTTCTGGTTCACATACCTCCTAGATAAAAAAATCTATGTCACGTTGGTCGGCATAATTGTCATAAACAATAAATGAACCAAATAGTTATAAAAGATAATATATACCACATCTGAATCATAGACAGGACAAGGGCCGACGGAGGCGGATACCAAAACCATCGCACTATATAATAACAAACAATAATAAAAGTAAGAAAATTACACAAGTATCTATCTAAATCATACAAGTAAGAACTTTTTTCTTTTAGAAAGAAGATAAGATCAAGAGGCTCACCACGGTGGTGCCGGCGACGAGATCGGCGCGGGCGATCGACGACAGTGAGGACGGGGACGGACAGGATCACGGACCGCCAAATCTAGGCAAATCTCGAGGAAAATGGAGCTTGGACAAGGAGCTTCGAGAGGAGAAAGCTTAAGTGTGGCTGGGGCATTTCATCGAACACCTCATGTGCATAGGAGGTGAGCTAGAGCACCACAAAGCTCTCCAACGGCCGGCCAGAAAAACAGAGCAGTGGAGTGCTCTGCTCGCAGGCGTAGGGTATATATAGGCATCTCATTGGTCCCGGTTCATGGCTGGAACCGGGACCAAAGGTGGTTGTGGGCCAGGAGCGAGGCATATTGGTCCCGGTTCATGTCTAGAACCGGGACCAAAGGGTCCAGACGAACCGGGACCAATGCCCCACGAGGCCCGGCCGGCCCCCTGGGCTCACGAACCGGGACCTATGCCTTCATGGGTCCCGGTTCGTGACTGAACCGGGACTAATGGGCTGGACCGGCCTGGACCAAAGCCCCGTTTTCTACTAGTGCATGACCCATCCCCGGTGGAAGCGGATCCTCTAACATCCTCAAGGGATGTCACGAAGCTACAGTGAAATGCGTGTATAAAGCGAAGAATGGATGTCAGGGTACTGTAGCAACTACTGTGCGGGTTACTGTGGTATGTATAAAAATAAATCAAAAAATAATTTTATTGCATCATAATTTGGTTTGTATGTAATTTTTGTAAATGTATACGGTAGATTTGTAATTTGCAAATTAATTAATCTCTTGAGGATGTTAGAGGATCCGGTTCCATCCCGGCCAGTGTGGTTCAATTCTGATATTTACAGTGGAGCTTAGGGTGACGAATGGCTCAGGAAACAGTTCGTCACTGCCATAATTAATCAGCCCTTCGTTTTGGTTTGCATAATGGTGTGGTGCAGAATAACGTTCTCCCGGAGGCTGTAGACGTACGTACGCGGGAGGCGAAAGTACTTCGGTCTACCGTCGCTCGCGAACCATATAGCCCATGGTCATGGCTTGCCAAAAATATGAACGGCTTAGACAAAATCATGCGTTATTTTTCGTGTGCTCATGCATGGATCAGGACGGCCGACACGAAGATTCGGTGCGGCCGTCGGCGTCGGTGGGCAGACAGATAGATAGAGCTAGACGGGCACGTACTAGATGGATAGTGTACGTGTGCAGCCCCTACGACGGCGGTGGCATATTGGCATCGCAGGGGAGGATCGCCACATGGCAGTGACGATGGCAGTGGCGTGCGTCAATGACTGTACGTGTTGGAGACTTGAGGGGGTGCCTCCAAATTTGCTCTCTGCTTCCATCTCCCAGATGGGTTCAGACTTTAGAGATCCGACGTAGTATGATCCTGTCATTTTGCCACAACCAACTACCACCCTTAAATCCACTCCCATTGTTTATGAAATAAAAACAAACATTTCCATTGTCCTCACGGCACCAACCTTTGTTGCTTGACTTCGCAGACCTGTCCGACAACACTTTTAACTTCAAAAGGCATGTTTGGAACACAAGGGAATTTTGCTATAATCAGGAACAGGTTATCCAAAATTCCTTGTATTCCCATCTCAGTAGCACCTTAATGGCCACAAATCGCAACATAAAACTGTTACTACTTCTAAGTAAAACGATGGGGTACTACCACGCATGCAGAATGTGCACTTTCAGGTGTATGAAGACGTACATGCTATACCGTTGATCAAAACATAACAAGCTCACATGAGAATAACTAGAGCGGGCCATCAGCAGTTCTTGGAAGTTACTTATACATTACTATAGATGAAGCAAACCTTGGCAGCCTTTCGGTACATACAGAGTAAGTTCGACAGACAAGATCTATCAGAGCACACACTTTTGAACAGCACCCCCGGAATGAGATTCTGCATGCAATACTACTCATATATCAAAGGAACTTTCAGAAGGGTTTGTAGTATTTGGCGCCAGAAAACAATGAAGCAGCCTTTACCCAAGAATTGATTTTTTTTTAACAAATACTTTAGCAGTCAAAGAAACGAGGGGGCCAGTGCATGTTAGAAGGGCAAAAAATATATAATAGCCATTGTAACTGATTAATGGTGCGCTATCAGGTTGACTTCACAGCAGATGCAAGTGACTTCAAGAGAGCTGGTGATGGTCTTCTTAATGTGTGAGTGAGAAGGATCATCAGTGACAGTAGTGTCAATGCCCCAGCTTGGTGAGCTGAGCCTAATGAGGTAGGAACATACATCAAAAGTGTAGATATTCCCAATGTAACCTGAAACAAAATAGGTAGCACAGTTAATAGTACTGCATGTATTAGTATGGGTAACGAAATCGTTCAATGCTGCAGTTCGAAATGTTAGGTTTGGCATATTGTTTGATGCGATAAAATCATGCATCAGCTATACAGAGGTCATTAAGTTTTAATCAGTTTATGAGTCAGAACTGCATGGATAGTTGAAACATTATTAACACAATGTCAACAAAAGAGCCAAATAAATCAATTTGTGAACTATACCTGAAGAGCAGCCATCCCAAGTGTGCTTCCAACCAGAGACTTGACCGCTGGATGCATATCTACTTTCCTTGCAGCCAGCCATAGGGCACTCACAGACAATAAGGTGCTTGTAGCAAGAATTCGGTGATTAAGCTACAAGAATGTAAAAAACAACATGTTAACCTGCAACAAGTTCTCCGCCGCGTGAAAAGATGGTGGTTATGTGCTACAAGAATCAGTGAACTGGTCCCAAGAAATTAGTACTTATAAGACTCTTCTCAATATTGGTCGATGCTTTTTTCCGAAGGAGCTATCGATTAATATAAAAAAAGTTTTTGATTCTAGCCAGGTTACCCTTCATAGAAAAAATGAATAACTCAAACATTAAGGAGCTAAGAGAATGAATGTGCAAACCAATTAACAACAGAAGTTTAACACGGCATAATTTTCAGAGCTATAAACTCCTATCATGATTGCGGACAAAATGTTACCTGCACAGTAGATGTATTTTCAAAGAAATTACGTATAAAAGGCTCCATACTGAACACATCTTCTGGAATCCAACTGTCACCCATCTTCGGAAATGTATTGTATGCACGCCCCTGGTCATAACAAATAATTAGGCATACAGGGCAAACAGAAGCTAAGCATAGTTTTTATGAGAGCAAGAGAAGTGTTGACATACTGCATCATTCCCTGCAACGAACGCTCCAGATATGGCAGTAATGCCTACAACAGCACTGGCAGGAATTGCCAGCTTTCTAAATTTTGCTGCCCCTTTTACCCATTTCATTGATTCAGCCGGAGGGTCTGGCATTACTACTGACAGAGCAGTCCACAATATACCACAATATATAACAAATGCAGAGGTCAGATGAGCTGCCAGCCTGTATGGGCTAACCCTTGGTTCAACATACTCAGATGCTGGTTCCTATTATGAGAAAAAACAAGTGGTGAACCTCTAAGCCACAAACTTACTAGTTCAACAAGGGCGTTGTATTAATACCTCAAGACCACTTTTCACCATCCACCAGCCAATCAGTCCTTGCGCACCACCAAGTGCAAAAAGAGCAGAGAGCCTGACGCCAAGTTGGCGGGTAACATAGCCTTTTGCAACGAAGTATGCAAAAGGAACAGCAAATACAAAGCCCAAAGCTCTTCCCCACATTCTGTGTGCATACTCCATCCAGTATATAAATTTGAAATCTTCAAGGTTCATTCCTTTGTTCACCCTAGAAATGTTAATGGAATGCTGCTGTCACATTAGCTGAAACGTGGAAGGAGAAAAGAGCTAGAGACTACAGATGAGAGAAACGAAAGATCTCTCAATAATGCTTTCTTCCTACAAAATGTGTGGAGTTACTTTACCACGTAACTAGCAAAACCATATCAAAGTTCTCTAAAAGAGTAACTGGAACAGAGAATAAAGCCCAGCCAAAACTTTCTCACAACTTCTATCAGCACCTTCATATAGGCTGCTAGTGTTAAATATTATCAAGTTAGAACGTGATCTCACAGGCATGTTCTAACGGGGCCAGTGATGACAATTAATCAATCCTTACAGAGCATCTAATCTAAGGAAATGAAATATCATTTATTCTGTTTCAAGCAATTTAAATATCTAAGCTATGTTTTGCTTAAAGCTGTAAACACTTGTTCTCAGATACGTAAACTGACAAGGGGATTTGTTAAGGATCGAGGCAAAAGGGGCGTGAATATCTGTAGCACTAGCACCAACGCTACGAGATAGGGACTTCCTTGAAATGCTACGATCGTCTGAGAGGACAGTAAAAATTAAAGACTGGAGCAAAGCGACAAATAATGAATGCAGCAATTGCATTCTTACCTCATGTACTCAGGTGACTGCTTGTATTTCTGAAATTCCAGTAGCCACTCTTCTTCTGACATTGGAGGCAAGCCCCCGGCGAACTTCCAGTCAGTCATTGATAGCCCCGAACGTGTGAGCCGAGTGACTCCACCAAGTATGACCATGCTGAATACCCAGGCAGCACATCCAAAGAGCCATATACCAACTGCCTTCTGTGCTTGAGGCCCTTTGGTAACTAGCAGCTTCAGTCCTGAATTTGCTGTTGCGTTTGCCATATTTGAATTCAGTGTAGCTGCAGTAGTAGACATTTTCCGTGTGCATTGGCCCATAAAACTCTGACATGATGCAAATGAAGCACCAGTAAATTTTGGGAAATTAATTTCAACAAGTGTAGCATTTTGTAACAGAAAATTGAAATTTAAACAGGTGATTGTGATGAGCTACATAGTGTATTCCCTATAAGTAAAGATAATTGATTGTATAGTTAGAGCATGCATTCCACACATAAAACAAGTGTCACTCCTTGGCATCAACATATCCAAGGAAAACAATCAACTCTTTTAAGTTGAGTAATTGCAGCCGACTAAGACACCATTATCAGGTTAGTAGCATGTGATATTCCTCTGAGTGCAAAAAATTTAAGGATGACCACGGCCAAGCATTATTGGGGCTACAACTACAAGTTTATTACAGCAATCAGATAGCATTTTCCACTGCAACGTAATAAAATTGTTAAATTCTAAACCAGAATGTCTCACATAGAATCCGACACTAATGTCTCCTCACAAAATGGTCATCGACGGCTCATTCCACTCGACATTCGAATCATGTAAAATTGTTCTACGACTCACGCGCCTCGAAAATGATGGCATAATCAAGAGGAACCACGCAAGCAGAGGAAGAGGGGAAGGAAGAGAAACGCTCACCTTGGGGCCGAAAGAGCGGAAGGCGTGGTACGAGGCAACTCGGGAGGCGGCGAATAAGCCACCAGCCGATTGCGGGGGTGGAGGAGGAGGGAGGTGGCGGCCGCCGCCGCCGCAGGAGCCGGATCGAACCCTAGAAGGAGCGGGGGGCGGAGCTGGAGCGCTCCTCGGGAGGCGAGGGATCGTCATCAGGGCGGACGCCTGGTCCCTGCCCCGGCGGAGCAGCGACGCGGCAACCCTGCTCCCCATCATGGCAGGCGGTTGCGCGGTGGCTTGCGGAGGAAGAAGCAGCGGAAGGCAGAGCTCGCCGGAGATTTTAGAAGCGGAAAAATTGTGGGGTTTAGGCGCTGGTCACGTCGTGAATTTCCACTACACACGGAAAATGCGTGCGGGTGTGCACGCCCGGAAATGGGCTGGCCCGACTTCTAGACTAGGCCGAGTACGAACTTTCGGCTCATTGTACACATTCGATCATCTTTTTCCTTCTTCAAAGAAGCAATGTTCCTAAACATTTTCTATTTTTTTTTCAGGGAACTTCAAAGAGCTTTATTAAGTGAAGGCATTCGCTGGGCAGCCAGGAGGCTGCTGACCAAGAAGCTAGGGGTGGAGTCCAGCCAGCTTTCAGTCACAGTAAACGTACATGCACGCTTAGCACACAAGTGTGCAGGACCGTTAGCGGCTCTTATTACATGAGAAATATTAAAAGACAAAAAGCTAGCAGAGAGCTCTCTAATTTCAGCAACTATTGGTGCTACTATCGACCGATCGATGTAGTCAAGGTTCCAGAGGTTTACTGCCTCAAGACAGTCGGATTCCAGTTGCACATGCAAAAAGCCTCGAAGCTTGGCAAAGATGACTCCTTCGCGTAGCGCGAGCACCTCAGCAATGAAAGGATCCGTAGTCCCCAATTGGGGTTTGCACCATGCACCCAGGAAGGCCGAGGAGGAACGAGCAACACCCCCTAATCCGGCTGAACCAGCATCAAACTGTATTGCCGCATCCATGTTAATTTTGATATGAGAATCTTCGGGGGGTCGCCATCCATGACCCGGTAATGGTATGAAACTCTGACGGGGTATGTTAAGCAGCGCTAGGTCTTCGCGGATGCGACGAACCGAGCTAGCAGGATCAATGGTTTCTTGGTCGTGCGTCCTTGTGTTGTGGACATCCAGATTGCCCACATGACTGTGATGATCGTAGCACGATCCTTGTCAGTAAATCGTGATTCACAGAGGATGTCGCACGCCCAAGTATTGGGGTGGAGCCGAGGCAAGCTGATCTCAAATAGTAACCTTGCCTCCTCCCAGAAGCTTCGTGCATGGGAACAGTGCACTAGTGCATGCATCAAGTCTTCGTCCATAGCAAGACACAATTTGCATAAGCTGGTATCTTTGATATGTCGGTGGTGGAGAGTGCACTCATCGGGGATGATCCCCTTAAGTACCCGCCACCAGAATACCCGTACTCTTGGGACAACTTTGAGTTTCCATAGTTGGCTCCACATCTGTTGTTCACTCATTGATGGCGTCGCTATCTGCCCCTCTTCAAGAGCTAAACGCTCTTTTTGGTTCATTAGAGCTCGATAGGCTGATTTAACAGAGTAGATACCAGACCTCTCATGTGCCCATGCAAAGAAATCATCTCCACCGCCCTGACGGAGTGGAATGTTCAATATGGCCTCCACATCCGGCGCAATAAAGGTAGCGCGGACAAGGTCATGTTTCCAGGTCCAGTTGACCTCATCGATCAGGTCACTAACCGTTGCAACCACCGAAGCCGGTGATCTGAATAGTGGCCGCATGGTGGCGGTAGACGGGATCCATCGATCCTCCCAAACGGAGGTAGATGCACCATCACCGATGCGTTTTAGCAGGCCAACATTGAGAGCTTCGCAACCAGCAACTGTGGCCCTCCATATGGCAGATGATGATTTGGGTGTTGTTGCCTGCATAAAATCACAGTTAGGAAAGTATCTTCCTTTCATTACTTTTGTACAAAGAGCATCTGGCTTTGTCATGAACCTCCAGCCATGCTTCCCGAGGAGCGCTAGATTAAACTGTCGGAGATCACGAAGCCCATCCCTCCTTTAATCTTAGGTGTAGCAAGTTTGTCCCAGGCGATCCAGTGCAAAGAACGCCTATCAACCGAACTCCCCCACCAGAACTTTGTCATGTTTGAAGTCAAGTTTTTGCAGACTTTTTTGGTAAGCAGAAAACAGGACATACTAAAAGTTGGTATAGCCTGGGAAATAGATTTGATCAATGTTTCCCTTCCTCCACAAGCGAAGAACCGTTCAGACCAACCCTGCATTTTCCCCCTTGCTCGATCTCCAATGTGTTCGAAGGTACCACTTGTGATTCTCCCAACAGCGGTGGGCAAACCAAGATACCGCTCTGAAAAAGCTTCCGAGTGGACGTTGAGCAACTGTTTGAGGGATTCTTTGAGCGCTGCCGGTGTGTTTGGACTGAAGTAGATAGCACTTTTGGCTCTGTTTACGCACTGACCGGAGGCCTCCCCGTATATTCTTAGAATATCATTCAGTCGATTTGCACTATCCGTGCTCGCCTTGATGAAGATCAAGCTATCATCAGCGAATAATAGGTGACTCACCCATGGGGCCCGAAAATTCACGCGTATGCCCCGATCCACGTAGTTGCCATAATATTTCAGCAAAGAGGAGAATCCTTCGGCACAGAGCAAGAATAGATATGGGGATATGGGGCAACCTTGCCGAAGGCCTCTTAATGGTGTGAAAAAGGCAGCAGCTCTCCGTTGACACGAACAGAGAAACGAACCGAAGTGACGCACTTCATGATTAATCTGACTGTGTTGCCCGTAAACCCGAGCCTCAGCATCATAGCTTCAAGGAAGTGCCATTCCACTCGATCGTAAGCCTTCATCATGTCCAGCTTAATTGCACATGAGAAATTCTTCCCTTTCTTTCGCCTCTTCATCGTATGAACACTTTCAAAAGCCACAAGGACGTTGTCGGTGATTAGTCGACCTGGGATGAAAGCACTTTGCTCCTCACTCATTATCTCATCCATGCAAGGCCGTAACCGGTTGGTGATCACTTTAACAGCGATCTTATAAAGTACTGGGCATAATGCAATGGGTCGATGTGGGGAGATGTTCTGTGGATGGCGTACCTTGGGGATTAATGTGATTGAAGTGTCATTTAGACCCGCAGGTAGCTCACCACCATTGAGAAAATCAAGCACCGCTGGACTTAGATCATGCTTCAAAAGTTCCCAGTGACGTTGATAAAACCCTGCTATAAATCCGTCCACCCCCGGCGCCTTAGGCGGTGCCATTTGGAATAATGCATCATGTACCTCTTGAGCTTCAAATGGACGGCATAACAGGTCGTTCATAGCCGGTGTAACCCGATTTGGTACATGCGATAATAGTTCCTCGCTGTTACTGTAGCCTTGAGATGTGTATAGGGCTTTGTAGAATGCAAGGATTTCTTCCTTGTCTTCATCTCCCGAGGCACAAACAGAGCCATCCGCACGCTGCAGGTTGGCGATCTTGTTGATGCGCTGACGTTGCTTTGCCTGCGCTTGGAAATAAGAAGTGTTGCGATCCCCCTCCCGCAACCACGGTACTCGAGAGCACTGCTTCAGCCAGATCTCCTCCAGTTTTAGTGCTTCTCGAAGCTTGAGCATGGTGGCTTTCTCTTCTTCTGAAGGGCCCCGGCCAACAGACTGACTATGCAATCTGTCAAGGCGCTTTTGTAGTTGTCGAACCGTCCTGGAGAGACAGCCGAATTCTCGAACCCCCCCCCCCCCCACGGCACCAAACTGCGTTGTAGTGCATCGAGGGAGTTCATAATACCACGCAAACCTGGTTGTATGGCTTGTGCTCGCCAAGTTTCAGTGACAAGTTGTTCGTAATCACTATGAGACTGCCAGATGTTCTCATAGCGAAACGGTTTCGACATATGTGATCTATTGCTCGGAGATTGGTGCCAAAGCTCAGTTAAAACAAAACAGTGATCTGACTCCACCGAGCAGATGTGACGTACTTTAACATACTCAAAAATCTGTCTAAATTCCTCGTTAGCAAAGGCTCGGTCTAGCCGGGCTTTAACATTTGCATAGCCGGATTGTCGGTTGTCCCATGTGTAAGGTACTCCCGTCCAACCTAGATCCTGGAATGCACACTCATCAGTGATCTCGCGAAAAGCTCTCATCTGCCATTCTGGTCGAGCCGTCCAACTGAAGTGCTCTTCCCCATATAGGATCTCATTAAAATCACCCATACATAACCACGCAGAGTGCGGTAGTGTATGTAGGGTACGGAGAAAGCGCCAGCTATGATGCCTGTTTTCTGCTCTTGGCGCTCCATAGAAGCCGGTGAATCTCCAGTTCACCGAAGTGTCCGCAGCATCGCGCACCACTACATCAATGTGGGCCGAGCTGTAATTCTTGAGCTCTACTGTCATGTCTTTGGACCAGAAGAGACCAATACCTCCGCTTAATCCATCGCTGTTGACAGCAAAGCAACCCGCAAACCCTAAGGTTTGTTGCAATCTCTTAACACGTTTCCCTCTAATCTTCGTTTCCATGACAAAAACTAGAGCGGGCCCTTCTTGCTTCACGATATTGCGAAGCTCGCGAACTGCCTCGGGGTTCCCAAGCCCCCGGCAGTTCCAGCTTAGGCAGATCATTGGGCTGGGCAGGGCTGCATAGCAGCCTCTGCTGAAGTACTCGAGTTGGTGGGCGTGGGTTTCTTCTTTTTTGGTTCCCGAACTGTGCCCTCATCCTCGGAACCCTCTCCCTCCTTTGCGGTACCAGCAGCTGTGTGCTCCGTCCCAACCTCATCATTTGCGGCGTGGTTTGTGAGGAGGGGAAGCTCAATTCTGCGGTAAACTTGGTTGGGCGCCCCCCCCCTTGCGTTTTGGAGCAGTGTTGCGCTTGACAGGGGAGTTCACCTCGGCATCTACCTCTGCTGCATTACTAGAGTTTTTGGTCTCATTCCTGCTGGATTTTGCTGGCTGAGTTCGTGAGGAACCCTCGGAAGATGCAGCTTTCTTCTTCTCATCCGACGGCCGCAGACCTTTGCCAAAGGGCAAGTCACCGTTTTCATCTCTCGTTCCCGGTGTCGGACAGACCAGATCAGAGTGGCCCAATCGGCCACACGAAAAGCAAAAGTGGGGTATGTTTTCATATTGAATGTCATATGGATCTGTACTGCCCCTCCTTGCAGAATTGATCAAAATCCACCTTCTCAATGGTTTGGCTACGTCAAGTGTGACACGAGCTCGCAGGTAGCCTCCCCCATGAGCAAAGAGAATCGAACTAGCCTCCTTGTCTATCTGCTTCGCAATTGCTTTGCACCATGCATCATCACGCAGATTGAAAGGAAGGTTGACAACACGAGCCCAAACTTTCAGTTTGTCGAATTTGAGTTCCGACAGGCACATGCACTCATCAAATTCTGACAACAGAACCGCATTCTTGCTGATATGCCATGGGGATCCGTCCCATACGCGATCTCTATCTCGCTTCGTTGCAAACTCGGCAACGAACGTGTTTTCCCCTACCATGCGAAAGGATAGACCCTTAGGGTTACCCCATGCGGGTCGAAGTGCGTTCGTGATGGTCTGGATATGCAGTGTGTTGCGGTGCAAGATCTTCCCTGCTACCATCCACTTCTCTGGTGCCCCTTCAACGCGATCATCGAGCACCAGGGGCGTCGCCTCTTCCTCAGAGATGTCAAGTTTACCAAGTTGTTCCTCCAGGCGCGCCCTAGCAGTCTCGAGCGACATCGTCGCCCCCGTCTCCCCGCCGCCGCTCCCGGAGGGTGTCACCATCCCCCGTCCGGCGGAACTCCGGTGCGCCCCGCCGATACGATCTGCGGGCGCCGTCAGGTCCGCCAAACATTTTCTATTACTCACTCCGTCCTTAAGGCTACGCTTGGTATGGATGTAATTTAATACACGTGTATTAAATTTCCGGGTGTAATTTACATGCCAAGAGTTATTCCCAGCTGGAAACCAAAACGACGGACAGAGATCTGTAATTTTTACGGGTGTAAGTGGAGGAAAATGAGGATCCAAGCAGGGCCTAAG
Organism: Triticum aestivum; assembly: GCF_018294505.1. Classification (NCBI taxonomy): domain Eukaryota; kingdom Viridiplantae; phylum Streptophyta; class Magnoliopsida; order Poales; family Poaceae; genus Triticum; species Triticum aestivum. Next base: position 201,822,070 of record NC_057814.1, on the reverse strand, counting down.
GCATCTCTAACGCGGATTACATAAAAGATGTTAGAAGAGTAAAAAATTGGTTTTGGTCTTCTGAACCGCACATAGTCGATCCCTTACCGTTGTTAGAGCAGTAAAAAATTACTCCTCGGCCGCCCCGACTATCAAATATACTCGACTGCCCACCCGTGGAGTAAAAGTATCCCCCCCATCCCATGTTGGCACCCTCCCCACCCCGCGCCACATCGTCGTAGGTGTTGCCTCCATGATCATCGTTTGCCTCAATCGATACCCCGCTGCCTCCGTTGCCCGCCTGGCCCCACTTCGAGACGCTCACTGGTTGTTGTTGTCGCCAAAATAAAGCTATATCGCCGTCGTCGCCGTCAATCCCATCGTCGGAAGCACACACCGCATCTTCTCCCTCTGTGCCCCTTCATTGACTGTCGGCCATCTCAGAGCCCCGCCTATCACTAGCATCTTGGGCACTGGCTCAACGCCACCGACCGACCGTGACACCTCCTTCGTCCTTCAAGTGTTCAACAGATTGCTTAGGTGAATTTCTTTGTGATTTTTCATCTCATTTTCTTTTTGGCAATCGAGTTGAACCTGGTCATTTCTAGTGTAGATGAAGAGGCTCAGGGAGATGATCTTCGACGACTCTTCGTCGGAGGGGGAGGAAGAAGACGGTGATGACTTGGAAATGGTTGTTGCCATAATATTCAATGAGGATTTTCAGAGGCCAAGAGTAGGATCACAATTTAGTCGTATGCACATCAATCGAGATAGAGCAGAGGGTCAGACCAAGATTATGAGAGATTACTTCAACCCCAATACAACCTATCTTGAGAAGTATTTTCACCGGTGACTTTGGATGCATAGAAGTCTCTTCCTCGCCATTGCAAAAGTTGTGGAGAAGCATGATGATTGGTTTAAGTTAAGGAGGAATGCATCGGGGAGATAAGTGCAAGCCCATTGATGAAATGTATCACAGCTATTCGAGTGCTTGTGTATGGTTGTTCAGCCGATGTCGCTGACGACTATGTCCGCACTGAAGAAGATACAGTCTTGGATGCGGTTCAAAGGTACACAAAACTCGTGATTGAGATCTTTGGGCCAGAGTACTTGAGGGCACCCACCGATGAAGACACCGAGAGGCTCTTGGGATTGAGTGAAGAACAAGGATGGCCTGGGATGCTTGGATCAATTGATTGCATGCACTAGACATGGAGGAATTGTCCTGCAGGATAGAAAAGTCGGTACAAAGGCCACTGCAAGGTTTTAAAATCATTCTTGAGGTTGTTGCATCGGAGGATATGTGAATTTGGCATTCCTTTTTTGGATTGTCTGGCTCTCATAATAACCTGAATGTGCTTTCGAGATCGCCGTTGTTTCCAAGGCTTGTTGCCAAAGAAACTCCTCCTTGCAACTATGTTATCAATGATCATCAGTAAACGATGGGTTACCACCTTTCAGATGGCATCTTTCCTCCGTGGGCCACATTTGTCAAGACAATGCAACATCCTCAAGGGAACAAGAGATCTCACTTTGCAATGCGTCAAGAGTGGACAAAGAAGGATGTGGAGAGAGCTTTCGGTGTGCTTTAGAAGCGCTTTGCCATTATTCGGGGCCCTGCCGAGTATTGGAACCCCAATGTCCTATGGCAAATAATGACATGTTGCATCATCTTGCATAATATGATCCTTGAAGATGAGAGGGGGTGCAAAAGAATTTTCGGTACATATCCAATGGGGATCTTGTTGAGTCGGAGTACGATGCAAATAGGATATAGAGATTCCTCGTAGCGCATCAAAGCATCGAGAACCTAGAAGTCCATACTCATCTCCAAGATCATCTTATTGAGCATCAATAACAACTCATGGTACTTCATAGTTGTGCTTTTATCATGCTATTTACTTCATTTGAACACTTTTCTATGTTTGACTTTGAATAATTTGGTTTGTAAACTTTGAATTTGTAATATTCATGAATTATGTGAACCTCAATTATTATTTTTGGATTTAATATGTGTGAAAATATGTAGCTAAAAAGTACTATGTAAACTAAAACTAGGATGATTTGGCAAAAAAATAATAGGGAGATAATTTTAGGGGATCGGCTAGGAATCGCTTTTATTTAGCGGACCAAATATAAGGAGTTAAAGGATAAGATGTCGTTTGAGGGGCTAAATCACAAGGGATCGGTTAGAGATGCTCTTATATTTTTTTGTTTTGAAAAGTTTAAAAGCACACAAAATAAGAAAAAGACTCTCAAAAACTTCCAGGTTGTCTCCCATGCCGCACTTTTTTTAAAGCCATTAAGTTAGGCAGAAAGTGCATTTTTTGTATTTTACATTTTTTTTAATTTTTTACTTTCAACCCACAACTAAAAGTAAAATAACAAGAAAATAAAATCTACTCAGTGACATAAGTAAACAAGCATACAAGAAAATATTCGCCCTACGCTGTTGCACCCGGACAATGGCGCCAAAGAGCTTGATAATCCCCAAGTGCAAGGAATCATCATAGAACTTTCCAAAGATGAAAGTGGTAAGTATGGAGTGTCGAACCCACAATGCGCTAAAGGTAAGATCAATAATCTCCGCGCCGATCTGCCACTAATACTAAAGGAAATATGCCCTAGAGGCAATAATAAAGTTGTTATTTTATATTTCCTTATTCATGATGAAGGTTTATTATTCATGCTAGAATTGTATTGATCAGAAACCTAAATACATGTGTGAATACATAAACAAATACCATGTCCCTAGTAAGCCTCTACTAGACTAGCTCGTTGATCAAAGATGGTTAAGGTTTCCTAACCATAGACATGTGTTGTCATTTGATAAGGGGATCACATCATTAGGAGAATGATGTGATGGACACGACCCATCCGTTATGTTAGCATAATGATCGTTCAGTTTTATTGCTATTGCTTTCTTCATGTCAAATACATATTCCTTCGACTATGAGATTATGCAACTCCCGGATACCGGAGGAATGCCTTGTATGCTATCAAACATCACAACGTAACTGGGTGATTATAAAGATGCTCTACAGGTATCTCCGAAGGTGTTTGTTGAGTTGGCATAGATAGAGATTAGGATTTATCACTCCGAGTATCGGAGAGGTATCTCTGGGCCCTCTTGGTAATACACATCATAAGCTTGCAACCAAACGACTAAGGAGTTAGTCACGAGGTGATGTATTACGGAACGAGTAAAGAGACTTGCCGGTAACAAGATTGAACTAGGTATGAAGGTACCGACGATCGAATCTTGGGCAAGTAACATACCAATAGACAAAAAATAACGTATGTTGTCATAACGGTTCGACCGATAAAGATCTTAGTAGAATATGTAGGAGTCAATATGGGCATCCAGGTTCCGCTATTGGTTATTGACCGGAGAGGTGTCTACATAGTTCTCGAACCCGTAGGGTCCGCACACTTAACGTTCGTTGATGATATAGTATTATATGAGTTATGTGATTTGGTGACCGAATGTTGTTCGGAGTCCCGGATGAGATCACGACATGACGAGGAGTCTCGAAATGGTCGATAGGTAAAGATTGATATATAGGACGATGGTATTCGGACACCAAAAGTGTTTCGGAGGGTACCGGGTACTTATTGGGTCACCGGAAAGGAGTTTCGGGCACCCCCGGCAAAGATATGGGCCTTATGGGCCAAGAGAGGGAACACACCAGCCCACAAGGGGCTGGTGCGCCCCTTGTTGGGGAACGTAGTAATTTCAAAAAAAAATCCTACGTACACGCAAGATCATGGTGATGCATAGCAACGAGAGGGGAGAGTGTTGTCCACGTACCCTCGTAGACCGTAAGCGGAAGCGTTATGAGAACACGGTTGATGTAGTCGTACGTCTTCACGATCCGATCGATCGAAGTACCGAACGCACGACACCTCTGACTTCAGCACACGTTCAGCTCGATGACGTCCCACGAACTCCGATCCAGCAGAGCTTTGCGGGAGAGTTCCGTCAGCACGACGGCGTGATGACGGTGATGATGTTGCTACCGACGGAGGGCTTCGCCTAAGCACCGCTACGATATGATCGAGGTGGATTATGGTGGAGGGGGCACCGCACACGGCTTGGAACAATCAACTTGTGTGTTCTAGGGTGCCCCCGCCCCCGTATATAAAGGAGCATGGGGGTGTTGGAAATATGCCCTAGAGGCAATAATAAATGGTTATTATTATATTTCTTTGTTCATGATAATTGTCTATTGTTCATGCTATAATTGTATTATCCGGAAATCGTAATACATGTGTGAATACATAGACCACAACGTGTCCCTAGTAAGCCTCTAGTTGACTAGCTCGTTGATCAACAGATAGTCACGGTTTCCTGACTATGGACATTGGATGTCATTGATAACGGGATCACATCATTAGGAGAATGATGTGATGGACAAGACCCAATCCTAAGCATAGCATAAAAGATCGTGTAGTTTCGTTTGCTAGAGCTTTTCCAATGTCAGGTATCTATTCCTTAGACCATGAGATCGTGCAACTCCCGGTTACCGTAGGAGTGCTTTGGGTGTGCCAAACGTCACAACGTAACTGGGTAACTATAAAGGTACACTGCGGGTATCTCCGAAAGTGTCTGTTGGGTTGGCACGGATCGAGACTGGGATTTGTCACTCCGTGTGACTGAGAGGTATCTCTGGGCCCACTCGGTAATGCATCATCATAATGAGCTCAATGTGACTAAGGCGTTAGTCACGGGATCATGCATTGCGGTACGAGTAAAGAGACTTGCCGGTAACGAGATTGAACAAGGTATTGGGATACCGACGATCGAATCTCGGGCAAGTAACATACCGATTGACAAAGGGAATTGTATACGGGATTGATTGAATCCTCGACATCGTGGTTCATCCGATGAGATCATCGTGGAACATGTGGGAGCCAACATGGGTATCCAGATCCCGCTGTTGGTTATTAACCGGAGAGGCGTCTCGGTCATGTCTGCATGTCTCCCGAACCCGTAGGGTCTACACACTTAAGGTTCGGTGACACTAGGGTTGTAGAGATATGAGTATGCGGAAACCCGAAAGTTGTTCGGAGTCCCGGATGAGATCCCGGACATCACGAGGAGTTCCGGAATGGTCCAGAGGTGAAGAATTATATATAGGAAGTCAAGTTTCGGCCACCGGGAAAGTTTCGGGGGTCACCGGTATTGTACCGGGACCACCGGAAGGGTCCCGGGGGTCCACCGGGTGGGGCCACCTATCCCGGAGGGCCCCATGGGCTGAAGTGGGAAGGGAACCAGCCCCTAGTGGGCTGGGGCGCCCCCCATGGGCCTTCCCCCTGCGCCTAGGGTTGGAAACCCTAGGGTGGGGGGGCGCCCCACTTGCCTTGGGGGGCAAGTCACCCCCCCGGCCGCCGCCCCCCCATCCAGATGGGTTCCTGGCTAGCGCCCCCCTCCCAGGGGGCCTATATAAGGGGGGGAGGGAGGGCAGTAATATAACAGCCTTGGGCGCCTCCCTCCTCCCCTGCTACACCTCTCCCTCTCGCAGAAGCTCGGCGAAGCCCTGCCGAGACCCGCTACGTCCATCACCACGCCGTCGTGTTGCTGGATCTCCATCAACCTCTCCTTCCCCCTTGCTAGATCAAGAAGGAGGAGACGTCGTTGCACCGTACGTGTGTTGAACGCGGAGGTGCCGTCCGTTCGGCACTCGGTCATCGGTGATTTGAATCACGGCGAGTACGACTCCGTCATCCACGTTCATTGGAACGCTTCCGCTCGCGATCTACAAGGGTATGTAGATGCACTCCTTTCCCCTCGTTGCTAGTATACTCCATAGATGGATCTTGGTGAGCGTAGGAAATTTTTAAAATTCTGCTACGATCCCCAACAGTGGCATCATGAGCCAGGCCTATGCGTAGTTACTATGCATGAGTAGAACACAAAGCAGTTGTGGGCGTTGATGTTGCCAATTCTTCTTGCCGCTACTAGTCTTATCTTGTTTCGGCGGTATTGTGGGATGAAGCAGCCCGGACCGACCTTACACGTACACTTACGTGAGACAGGTTCCACCGACTGACATGCACTAGTTGCATAAGGTGGCTAGCGGGTGTTTGTCTCCTACTTTAGTCGGAACGGATTCGATGAAAAGGGTCCTTATGAAGGGTAAATAGAAATTGGCAAATCACGTTATGGTTTTACGTAGGTAAGAAACGTTCTTGCTAGAAACCTATACAAGCCACGTAAAAACTTGCAACAACAATTAGAGGACGTCTAACTTGTTTTTGCAGCAAGTGCTTTGTGATGTGATATGGCCAGAAGATGTGATGAATGATATATGTGATGTATGAGATTGATCATATTCTTGTAATAGGAATCACGACTTGCGTGTCTATGAGTTTGACAACCGGCAGGAGCCGTAGGAGTTGTCTTTATTATTTTGTATGACCTGCGTGTCATTGAATAACGCCATGTAAATTACTTTACTTTGTTGCTAAACGCGTTAGCCATAGAAGTAGAAGTAATCGTTGGCGTGATGACTTCATGAAGACACAATGATGGAGATCATGGTGTCATGCCGGTGACGAAGATGATCATGGTGCCCCGAAGATGGAGATCAAAGGAGCATAATGATATTGGCCATATCATGTCACTATTTGATTGCATGTGATGTTTATCATGTTTTTGCATCTTATTTGCTTAGAACGACGGTAGTAAGTAAGATGATCCCTTATGATAATTTCAAGAAAGTGTTCCCCCTAACTGTGCACCGTTGCGAAGGTTCGTTGTCTCGAAGCACTACGTGATGATCGGGTGTGATAGATTCTAACATTCGCATACAACGGGTGTTGACGAGCCTAGCATGTACAGACATGGCCTCGGAACACACGCAATACACTTAGGTTGACTTGACGAGCCTAGCATGTACAGACATGGCCTCGGAACACGGAGGACCGAAAGGTCGAGCATGAGTCGTATAGAAGATACGATCAACATGGAGATGTTCACCGATCTTGATTAGTCCGTCTCACGTGATGATCAGATACGGCCTAGTTAACTCAGATCATGTTTCACTTAGATGACTAGAGGGATGTCTATCTGAGTGGGATTTCATTGAGTAATTTGATTAGATGAACTTAATTATCATGAACTTAGTCTAAAATCTTTACACTATGTCTTGTAGATCAAATGGCCCACGTTGTCCTCAATTTCAACGCGTTCCTAGAGAAAACCAAGCTGAAAGATGATGGCAGCAACTATACGGACTGGGTCCGGAACCTGAGGATCATCCTCATAGCAGCCAAGAAAGATTATGTCTTAGAAGCACCGCTAGGTGAAGCACCAATCCCAGAGAACCAAGACGTTATGAACGCTTGGCAATCACGTGCTGATGATTACTCCCTCGTTCAGTGCGGCATGCTTTACAGCTTAGAACCGGGGCTCCAAAAGCGTTTTGAGAAGCATGGAGCATATGAGATGTTCGAAGAGCTGAAAATGGTTTTCCAAGCTCATGCCCGGGTCGAGAGATATGAAGTCTCCGACAAGTTCTTCAGCTGTAAAATGGAGGAGAATAGTTCTGTAAGTGAGCACATACTCAGAATGTCTGGTTGCACAACCGCTTATCCCAGCTGGGAGTTAATCTCCCGGATGACGCGGTCATTGACAGAATCCTTCAGTCGCTTCCACCAAGCTACAAGAGCTTTGTGATGAACTTCAATATGCAGGGGATGGAAAAGACCATTCCCGAGGTATATTCAATGCTGAAATCAGCGGAGGTGGAGATCAGAAAAGAACATCAAGTGTTGATGGTGAATAAAACCACTAAGTTCAAGAAGGGCAAGGGTAAGAAGAACTTCAAGAAGGACGGCAAGGGAGTTGCCGCGCCCGGTAAGCCAGTTGCCGGGAAGAAGTCAAGGAATGGACCCAAGCCTGAGACTGAGTGCTTTTATTGCAAGGGAAGTGGTCACTGGAAGCGGAACTGCCCCAAATACTTAGCGGACAAGAAGGCCGGCAACACCAAAGGTATATGTGATATACATGTAATTGATGTGTACCTTACCAGTACTCGTAGTAGCTCCTGGGTATTTGATACCGGTGCGGTTGCTCATATTTGTAACTCAAAACAGGAACTGCGGAATAAGCGGAGACTGGCAAAGGACGAGGTGACGATGCGCGTCGGGAATGGTTCCAAGGTCGATGTGATCGCCGTCGGCACGCTACCTCTGCATCTACCTACGGGATTAGTTTTAAACCTCAATAATTGTTATTTAGTGCCAGCTTTGAGCATGAACATTGTATCTGGATCTCGTTTAATTCGAGATGGCTACTCATTTAAATCCGAGAATAATGGTTGTTCTATTTATATGAGAGATATGTTTTATGGTCATGCCCCGCTGGTTAATGGTTTATTCTTGATGAATCTCGAACGTGATGTTACACATATTCATAGTGTGAATACCAAAAGATGTAAAGTTGATAACGATAGTCCCACATACTTGTGGCACTGCCGCCTTGGTCACATTGGTGTCAAGCGCATGAAGAAGCTCCATGCAGATGGACTTTTGGAGTCTCTTGATTACGAATCATTTGACACGTGCGAACCATGCCTCATGGGTAAGATGACCAAGACTCCGTTCTCCGGAACAATGGAGCGAGCAACCAACTTATTGGAAATCATACATACCGATGTGTGCGGTCCAATGAGTGTTGAGGCTCGCGGAGGATATCGTTATGTTCTCACTCTCACTGATGACTTAAGTAGATATGGGTATGTCTACCTAATGAAACACAAGTCTGAAACCTTTGAAAAGTTCAAGGAATTTCAGAGTGAGGTTGAGAATCAACGTGACAGGAGAATAAAATTCTTACGATCAGATCGTGGTGGAGAATATTTAAGTCACGAATTTGGTGCGCACTTAAGGAAATGTGGAATCGTTTCACAACTCACGCCGCCTGGAACACCTCAGCGAAACGGTGTGTCCGAACGTCGTAATCGCACTCTATTGGATATGGTGCGATCTATGATGTCTCTTACCGATTTACCGCTCTCATTTTGGGGCTATGCTTTAGAGACTGCCGCATTCACTTTAAATAGGGCTCCGTCGAAATCCGTTGAGACGACACCGTATGAATTATGGTTTGGGAAGAAACCTAAGCTGTCGTTTCTAAAAGTTTGGGGATGCGATGCTTATGTCAAGAAACTTCAACCTGAAAAGCTCGAACCCAAGTCGGAAAAATGCGTCTTCATAGGATACCCTAAGGAAACTATTGGGTATACCTTCTACCTCAGATCCGAAGGCAAGATCTTCGTTGCCAAGAACGGGTCCTTTCTGGAGAAGGAGTTTCTCTCGAAAGAATTGAGTGGGAGGAAAGTGGAACTTGATGAGGTGATAGTCACCCCTTCCGAACCGGAAAGTAGCGCAGCGCGGGAAGATGTTCCTGTGGTGCCTACACCGACTGGGGAGGAAGTTAATGATGATGATCATGAAGCTTCGGATCAAGTTACTACTGAACTTCGTAGGTCCACAAGGACACGTTCCGCACCAGAGTGGTACGGCAACCCTGTCCTGGAAATCATGTTGTTAGACAACGGTGAACCTTCGAACTATGAAGAAGCGATGGCGGGCCCGGATTCCGACAAATGGCTAGAAGCCATGAAATCCGAGATAGGATCCATGTATGAAAACGAAGTATGGACTTTGACTGACTTGCCCGATGATCGGCGAGCCATAGAAAACAAATGGATCTTTAAGAAGAAGACGAACGCGGATGGTAATGTGACCATCTACAAAGCTCGACTTATCGCTAAGGGTTATCGACAAGTTCAAGGGGTTGACTACGATGAGACTTTCTCACCTGTAGCAAAGCTGAAGTCCGTCCGAATCATGTTAGCAATTGCCGCATACTATGATTATGAGATATGGCAGATGGACGTCAAAACGGCATTCCTTAACGGCTTCCTTAAGGAAGAGTTGTATATGATGCAGCCGGAAGGTTTTGTCGATCCTAAGAATGCTAACAAAGTATGCAAGCTCCAGCGCTCAATCTATGGGCTGGTGCAAGCATCTCGGAGTTGGAACATTCGCTTTCATGAGATGATCAAAGCGTTTGGGTTTACACAGACTTATGGAGAAGCCTGTGTTTACAAGAAAGTGAGTGGGAGCTCTGTAGCATTTCTCATATTATATGTGGATGACATACTATTGATGGGAAATGATATAGAATTCTTGGAAAGTATAAAGGCCTATTTGAATAAGTGTTTTTCAATGAAGGACCTTGGAGAAGCTGCTTATATATTAGGCATCAAGATCTATAGAGATAGATCAAGACGCCTCATTGGTCTTTCACAGAGTACATACCTTGACAAGATATTGAAGAAGTTCAATATGGATCAGTCCAAGAAGGGGTTCTTGCCTGTATTGCAAGGTGTGCAGTTGAGCACGGCTCAATGCCCGACCACGGCAGAAGATAGAGAAAAGATGAGTGTCATCCCCTATGCCTCGGCCATAGGGTCTATTATGTATGCCATGCTGTGTACCAGACCTGATGTAAACCTTGCCGTAAGTTTGGTAGGAAGGTACCAAAGTAATCCCGGCATGGAACACTGGACAGCGGTCAAGAATATCCTGAAGTACCTGAAGAGGACTAAGGATATGTTTCTCGTTTATGGAGGTGACGAAGAGCTCGTCGTAAAGGGTTACGTCGACGCTAGCTTCGACACAGATCTGGATGACTCGAAGTCACAAACCGGATACGTGTATATTTTGAATGGAGGAGCAGTAAGCTGGTGCAGTTGCAAGCAAAGCGTCGTGGCGGGATCTACATGTGAAGCGGAGTACATGGCAGCCTCGGAGGCAGCACAGGAAGCAGTCTGGATGAAGGAGTTCATTACCGACCTAGGGGTGATTCCCAATGCGTCGGGCCCGATGACTCTCTTCTGTGACAACACTGGAGCTATTGCCCTTGCGAAGGAGCCCAGGTTTCACAGGAAGACCAGGCATATCAAGCGTCGCTTCAACTCCATTCGTGAAAGTGTTCAAAATGGAGACATAGATATTTGTAAAGTACATACGGACCTGAATGTAGCAGATCCGTTGACTAAACCTCTCCCTAGAGCAAAACATGATCAACACCAGGACGCAATGGGTGTTCGATTCATCACAATGTAACTAGATTATTGACTCTAGTGCAAGTGGGAGACTGTTGGAAATATGCCCTAGAGGCAATAATAAATGGTTATTATTATATTTCTTTGTTCATGATAATTGTCTATTGTTCATGCTATAATTGTATTATCCGGAAATCGTAATACATGTGTGAATACATAGACCACAACGTGTCCCTAGTAAGCCTCTAGTTGACTAGCTCGTTGATCAACAGATAGTCACGGTTTCCTGACTATGGACATTGGATGTCATTGATAACGGGATCACATCATTAGGAGAATGATGTGATGGACAAGACCCAATCCTAAGCATAGCATAAAAGATCGTGTAGTTTCGTTTGCTAGAGCTTTTCCAATGTCAGGTATCTATTCCTTAGACCATGAGATCGTGCAACTCCCGGATACCGTAGGAGTGCTTTGGGTGTGCCAAACGTCACAACGTAACTGGGTGACTATAAAGGTACACTGCGGGTATCTCCGAAAGTGTCTGTTGGGTTGGCACGGATCGAGACTGGGATTTGTCACTCCGTGTGACGGAGAGGTATCTCTGGGCCCACTCGGTAATGCATCATCATAATGAGCTCAATGTGACTAAGGCGTTAGTCACGGGATCATGCATTGCGGTACGAGTAAAGAGACTTGCCGGTAACGAGATTGAACAAGGTATTGGGATACCGACGATCGAATCTCGGGCAAGTAACATACCGATTGACAAAGGGAATTGTATACGGGATTGATTGAATCCTCGACATCGTGGTTCATCCGATGAGATCATCGTGGAACATGTGGGAGCCAACATGGGTATCCAGATCCCGCTGTTGGTTATTGACCGGAGAGGCGTCTCGGTCATGTCTGCATGTCTCCCGAACCCGTAGGGTCTACACACTTAAGGTTCGGTGACGCTAGGGTTGTAGAGATATGAGTATGCGGAAACCCGAAAGTTGTTCGGAGTCCCGGATGAGATCCCGGACGTCACGAGGAGTTCCGGAATGGTCCGGAGGTGAAGAATTATATATAGGAAGTCAAGTTTCGGCCACCGGGAAAGTTTCGGGGGTCACCGGTATTGTACCGGGACCACCGGAAGGGTCCCGGGGGTCCACCGGGTGGGGCCACCTATCCCGGAGGGCCCCATGGGCTGAAGTGGGAAGGGAACCAGCCCCTAGTGGGCTGGGGCGCCCCCCATGGGCCTTCCCCCTGCGCCTAGGGTTGGAAACCCTAGGGTGGTGGGGCGCCCCACTTGCCTTGGGGGGCAAGTCACCCCCCTGGCCGCCGCCCCCCCATCCAGATGGGTTCCTGGCCGGCGCCCCCCCTCCCAGGGGGCCTATATAAAGGAGGGGAGGGAGGGCAGTAATATAACAGCCTTGGGCGCCTCCCTCCTCCCCTGCTACACCTCTCCCTCTCGCAGAAGCTCGGCGAAGCCCTGCCGAGACCCGCTACGTCCATCACCACGCCGTCGTGCTGCTGGATCTCCATCAACCTCTCCTTCCCCCTTGCTGGATCAAGAAGGAGGAGACGTCGCTGCAACGTACGTGTGTTGAACGCGGAGGTGCAGTCCGTTCGGCACTCGGTCATCGGTGATTTGAATCACGGCGAGTACGACTCCGTCATCCACGTTCATTGGAACGCTTCCGCTCGCGATCTACAAGGGTATGTAGATGCACTCCTTTCCCCTCGTTGCTAGTATACTCCATAGATGGATCTTGGTGAGCATAGGAAAATTTTAAAATTCTGCTACGATCCCCAACAGGGGGGAGGCCGGCCGGCCCTTGGGGCGCGCCAAGGAGGGGGGAGTCCTCCTCCTAGTAGGAGTAGGACTCCCCTTTCCTAGTCCAACTAGGAAGAGGGAAGGGGGAAGGAAAGAGAGGGAGAGGGAAAGAGGGGCCGCGCCCCCCTCCCCTAGTCCAATTCGGACTCCTCATGGGAGGGGGCGCGCCACCTCCTGGGCTACTGCCCTCTCTCTCCCCTCAGGCCCACTAAGGCCCAATACTTCCCCGGGGGGTTTTGGTAACCCCTCCGGCACTCCGGTTTTCTCCGAAACCACCCGGAACACTTCCGGCATCCGAATATAGCCATCCAATATATCAATCTTTATGTCTCGACTATTTTGAGACTCCTCGTCATGTCCGTGATCACATCCGGGACTCCGAACTACCTTCAGTACATCAAATCACATAAACTCATAATACTGATCGTCACCGAACGTTAAGCGTGCGGACCCTACAGGTTCGAGAACTATGTAGACATGACCGAGACACGTCTCCGGTCAATAACCAATAGCAGAACCTGGATGCTCATATTGGTTCCTACATATTCTACGAAGATCTTTATCGGTCAAACCGGATAACAACATACGTTGCTCCCTTTGTCATCAGTATGTTACTTGCCCGAGATTCGATCTTCGGTATCCTCATACCTAGCTCAATCTCGTTGCTGGCAAGTGTAGGATCGAAAGTATGTCTAGAGGGGGGGTGATTAGACAACTTGACCAGATAAGAATCTAGCCTTCTCCCAATTTTAGTTCTTGGCAGATTTTAGCAACTTTGCACAAGTCAAGCAATCAACCTACACATGCAATTCTAAGAGTATAGCAGCAGAATGTAAAACAATTGCATATGAAGGTAAAGGGAGGAGTTTGAGGGAGCAAACGCAATGTTGACAAAGAGATTTTTATCCGTGGTTCCGATAGGTGGTGCTATCGTACATCCACGTTGATGGAGACTTCAACCCACGAAGGGTAACGGTTGCGCGAGTCCACGGAGGGCTCCACCCACGAAGGGTGCACGAAGAAGCAACCTTGTCTATCCCACCATGGCCGTCACCCACGGAGGACTTGCCTCACTCGGGTAGATCTTCATGAAGTAGGCGATCTCCTTGCCCTTACAAAATCCTTGGTTCAACTCCACAATCTTGACGGAGGCTCCCAAGTGACACCTAGCCAATCTAGGAGACACCACTCTCCAAGAGGTAACAAATGGTGTGTTGATGATGAACTCCTTGCTCTTGTGCTTCAAATGATAGTCTCCCCAACATTCAACTCTCTCTCACAGGATTTGGATTTGGTGGAAAGAAGATTTGAGTGGAAAGCAACTTGGGGAAGGCTAGAGATCAAGATTTATGTGGTTGGAATGGAATATCTTGACCTTAACACAAGTGTAGGTGGTTCGCTCTCAGAAAATGTATGTTGGAAGTGTAGGCATATTCTGATGGCTCTCTCCACGAATGAAGAGTGGGTGGAGGGGTATATATAGCCTCCACACAAAATCTAACCGTTACACACAATTTATCAAACTGGGTGGGACCGAATCATGAAACTCGGTCGGACCGATTTAGTTCAAAATGTGAACGTTAGGATTTCCGGTGGGACCGACATGTCAACTCGATGGGACCGATTTCGTTAGTGTTAGGTCATAACGTAATCTCAGTGAGACCGATTTTGGTAATAGACTAACCAGAGAGTTGGTCAGGCAAACTTGGTGGGACCGATTCGCTCATCTCGGTTGGACCAAAACGTTATGAAAGGGAAACAGAGAGTTTGCATTGCAATCTCGGTGGGACCGATCGCTCATCTCGGTTTGACCGAAAAGTTACGAAGGGAAACAGAGAGATTACAATCCCATCTCGGTGAGACCGAGATCCCTATCGGTGAGACCGAAAAGACTAGGGTTTCTGGCAGTGGCTATGTCAAGTGAACTCGGTGGCGCCGGATAGAAAGTTTCGGTGGGGCCGAGTTTGACTTTTGGTTTGAGACATATGTGGATATGATAAAGTAGTTGAGGGTTTTTGGAGCATATCACTAAGCATTTTGAGCAAGAAACTCATTAAGCAACACCTCACCCCCTCTTGATAGTATTGGCTTTTCCTATGGACTCAATGTGATCTTGGATCACTAAAATGAAAAATGTAGAGTCTTGTGCTTTGAGCTTGAGCCAATCCTTTTGTCCTTGGCATTTTGAGGGGTCCACTTTTCTAATACATGCCATGCCAATCATTGAGCTTTCCTGAAATATTTATCTTGAAATAGCATTAGCTCAATGAGCTATATGTTGTTAGGAATTACCAAAACCACCCAGGGATAGTTGCACTTTCAATCTCCCCCTTTTTGGCAATTGATGACAGCATATAGATCAAAGCTTTGACAAATGATAATAAGATTGAAAAACATCGTCACTTTGAGAAATATGTGATAAACAAGAGCTCCCCCTAAATTTCTGCATTATTTAAAATTTTCTTTTGAATGCAAATGCACAATCGATTAGGATCATGGGTTACTCTTCCATGTCACATACATCTTGGTGGAGCGCTCAAAATGATAGAAATTGAAAGCATGCACTCATCACCAAGCAAGTGAATGATCATATAAAGATATGAAAGATAATATCATCCAACAAGCATTAAGGTAGCATATGATCAAACACATGATCAAACAAATATCTCACAAGGACACAATCAAGAAGTTCAACCAAAAACAAGAGAGATAAAAAGCAACACTCTCTCTCGAAGCCTATGATCTATACATTTTTCTCCCCCTTTGGCAACAAGTTACCAAAAAGTTCAAAAATGCATATTGCTAAACGTCTCTCAGGCTTGATCTTCGGGAGGTGGTGTAGAGAGAACTCCAAGGACGAAGGCATCTGTTGATGTAGGTGGAGCTGGTGGAGTGGCTGCTGGAGGTGGCACTGGAGCTGTAGCTGCTGGTGCTGGTGCTGTAGCTCTAGTATCTATGACTGGCACTGCAGCTGATCTCTGTCCTCTGGGCACTCTAGCAAAAGCATCTGTAGTAGACTTGCCCTTCTTCTCCTCTGCTTCCTCCTGAAGCTGCTCAACTGTTGTTTGAATCTCAGTTACCTTGACATCAAGGTCATAGAATTTCTGCTCAATAATCCTCTCCAAGCTCTCCTGGTTTTGAGTCAGGGTGGCCAAGCCCTTCTCAATCCTCAAAGTGGATTGGATCAGATAGGCAAGCTGGTCTTGCTTACTCTTCAAGAACACTTGAGATGCCTCTTCAGCAGTTGACATCTTTGCAGCTTTCTCTGCCCTTGCCTTCTCTCTCTTCTCATGTGCTTGCACTGATGATGGATATTCCTCAGTCATGACAATAGTGTTGTCCTCAAAGTCTGGCCTGAGGGGTAAATGCTCTTTGTCCAATAGATATCTGCCTGTGCCCATCTTGGAGTTGATGAGCTCCTGAATTTGTGGGGCATACCCACAAGATCTCTTCTGATCTGCAGCTATCCTCTTGATTGTTTCCACAATCAGACTCATGACTTTGAACTTTTGAGGAACATCAAATATATGCAGCAAGTTGATGGAATGTCCTCTGATCATTATGTGATCTCCTGACTTTGGTAGCAAAGTGTGCCTTAGAATCCAATTGATTGTAGGCAGGCCTAACAGTAAGTGCTTTACAGAACCAAATTGATGACACTCTAGGTCTGCATCAGGAATCTCCTTGTACATGTGTGCCATTGAGTTGTGATCCTTCTTCTTCTTGGCATAGACATCCAAGTCATCCTCATGTTCTTCTGGGGCATTGATCAACTGAGCCCATTCTTCCATAGAGGATTGGTACCAAGTACCTTCTGACATCCAAATGATCTTCCCATCTGGGTAGAAGTGGGCAGTGGAGTAAAACTGCATGATCAGCTCATCATTCCACTTGGTGACCTTCCGAGCCACAAATTTATCAACTCCACATGATTTGAAGCTGTCATAAACTCCTGGGAAGTGATCTTCATTCTCCTTGATGTATTCCCAATCAACCCATCTCATGTCACACACTATGTGCTTCTTGTCAAGCAGGATAGTCTCATAAAAGTCTTGTTGTTCCTTTGTCTGGAACCTGTAATCCACAACAGTTCTCCTCCTGACAGCATACGGATCAGACTGTCTCCACAATCTCAGTCCTGAATCCTTCCTGATCTTCATATTTTCCGCAACAGGATGTGCATCATTGTGGTCAGGGATCTTGGGCTTGAGCTTCCTTAGCACTTGGGCTTCATCATCTTCTTCTTCAACTTGAGGCACTGGGGCCTTGTTCTTCTCCTCAACAGGGATGTTCCTGGTGCTTCTCTTGGGTGCAGACTTTTGAGCTGGAGCTTTGGGAGCAGACTTGGGCTTAGATGGAGCAGCCCCTGATCTGATTGCATCTCCCATAAGCTTCTGAGCTTTGGGTGCTGGTGCAGCATCCTCTTCTTCTTCCTCTTCTCCTTCAGAATATCTCTTCATTGAGGGCTTGCCAAGAACTCTGGCAGTAGTGGTTCTTGCCCTGTTCTTCTTCTTGTCCTCACCAGCTGTCTCTTCTATAGATTCAATGGTGAACTTCATAGTTTCACCTGTGGCAACTTTCCTTGGCTTTGACATTATCATTCTCCTTGCTAGAGCCTTTGTTTTCAGTCCTGGCTTACTTGCAGCAGCTGTGCCATATTCCTTTTTCAGCACGTTTTTCTTTGAAGTGGCCTCATCCTCAACAGCCACATAATCCTCATCCTCAGAATCTGAGGTTCTCTTCTTCCTTGTCCTGGTGGCTGCTTTTGGCAAGTTACTTGGTGTGCTCCTGCTGCCCTCATCATAGCTGCTGGAGGGACTAGTGCCCTCACTCAACTGTACCTGTTCCTCAGACTTGTTCTGACTGTCACTTTGATCAGACATCTTCAGGCAAACTATCAGCAGACCCTGTGAATAGGTTGTAGATGAGGTAGAGTAGATGAGCATCACAAAGTGCAGAGGTTTTGCAAAACAATTGAGTCAAAAAGCTTAGTTTTAGTTCTCTACAGAAGTGATCTCGGAGCTACTGAATTGACAAACTCAGTGATACCGAAGCAACACTTGGAACCTAAACTAGTGAACTCGGTTGGGCCGAGTCACAGTTTGGTGGCACCGAGATTGCTAGGGTTTCACAGAATCTTGAACTCGGTCACACCGATTTGCACGTTTTGGTCAGACCGAAAAGCGCATGTGCAATGGCCAAGGCCGAATCGGTGAGACCGATTTTTACATTTCGATCGGTCCGAGATGAGTTCTGCGGAGAGCTAACCCTAAAATTTTCGAATCAATCTAGACCTAAGGAAGTTTTAGCTGGATGGATCAATTTCAATCATGGCAGGAAACACGGCATTGTCCTTGTGCTAGGAATCGGAGTGACAAAGACAGCACAAGGGGTCGAACACTTACCCTAGAGCGGCGAGTGTTCGCTACGGTGGCAACGGCGGAGCAGATTGCCGTTGACGGCGGCAGAGACCAGTGGCGGGAGGTCGCTGGTGGCGAGAGGACGATCCGGAGACCTGAAGAGGCAGAGCAGGTCACACACGGTTGAAGGGTTTCGGAAAAAATTCCAAAATTTGACTCGTCAGTATATATAACCTGACCCTGTCGGTGTGACCGAGTGGAACAACTCGGTGGCACCGAGATGCTCGGTGTGACCGAAAGGTTCTAATCGGTTGCACCGAGATTGAAAACCTAGATCAATTAAGTGATATCGGTAGGACCGAAAAGGATGAATCGGTCAGACCGAAAATCACAAAGAGGTTTTGGAAGTTTAAGTCTATGAAGAATCGGGGACTCCGATTGCTCCTCACACAGAGTGGTTCGAATCCGACTAGATCAAACTTTGTGATGTAGCATGAATAGAGTTTGAGACGAGGAAAGCATAGATAGCTAGAGGGAGTTCTTAGGCATTCTTGTCCATCCATTTGGCAAAAGAGAAAAAGCCAAACAATCAAAGCAACAAATGGATGTCCTCGAATGAGAAAAATATGCATCCAGCATGCTCACACAATAAAATGGCAAATGAAATATGTGACAAAGCATGCACAAACACTCTAGCATCTATCAAGCAATTGGCGATGACTAGGTCATCTATATATGAGTATATTGACTTAGGAGTCAAATGAGAACATTTGATCATAGGTCATACTCATCGTTTAAGCACAAGTGGGGTTACCACTTTTACATAAAGCATTGTTGTGCTCACACCATTAGAGTTGCTTTAGCTCAATTCTTAGAATAAAGCTCCCCCTAGATGTGATATCCCCCTAAGATGGATGAACTAACCTTGGGTTTTGTCGATGATGACTTCATGTAGGTAATGAAGATGTGGATGCTCAATGTTGATGTAGATCATTCGGAGCAATCCATTGGAGTGAGTTGCACTTTCAATACCTACACGGGTTAGTCCCACAAGGAACAAGCAAGGATATCCATAGACATAGAGTGATGTTACACAAGATGATGTCCATGAAAGCATTAGGTTACCTTGTCCCTTGTCTTACCAACAAGAGGGTTTGTGACTCCATGAACTAGTGCAAGATATGGAAGATGTTTGCACTTGTCCTTGCCAAAATGATAAGAGTGAAGTATGTTGGCGGAGTCACCCTCAAGAACTCTCTAGTTCTTCTTCTTAGGGATCCACACCATCTTGATGGGAATCCTTGGAGTTGTAGTCGTACTTGATGAAGTGGAACTTGATGTAGTCTTGGGAACCCACTTGACCAAGGCCTTAGGTGCTTCTTCAAATGCATCAATCTCCTCTTGAAGCTTGTCCTTGCCTTTTTGCTTGTGGTCTTGTGGTGGAAGATCATCTTGAGCTTGTGTTCCTTGGAAAGAAGTAGGATCATACTTCTCTTGTTGAGGAACAAACTTCGTCTTGGGGTATTGATCTTCTTCCCACTCAACTCCATTGGCATTGAACTTTCGTTCAAAACCAACACCTTGATTCTTCCGGTGCCTTCCTTGCTTGCGTACAATTTGCTCAAATTGCTTACTTCCGGCAAGGCTCTTGTAAACAACTTTCTCTATAATTCCCTTCAATAAGCTATTTTCTTGCTCAAGTGTAACTTGGCTAAGAGAATCATTAGTGGAATCAAGAGAACTACTAGAAGCAACAACATTGGATTTAGCATGATTGTTGTTACTACTAGGTGAAGAATCTTTCCTTGTTGCTAGATTTAACTTGTGGCATGTAAGTAGACAAGAGTAAACGCTTGGCAATGTAAGAAGAAGTTTTCTTACGAAGATCATCATTGATTGCCTTTAAAAACTCATGTTCTTGCTCAAGGTTGAGCTTTTCAAAGCGTAGCTTATCATGAGTCTCTAAAAGTTCTCGATGATCTTCCAAGGTAGTTTCATGAGCTAACTTAAGAGTGTTTAGTTCTTTAGTTAGACGCTCAATCTCCTTCTTATCATCGTCATTCGTTTTATCTTGATTAGCATGATTAATAGCAAGTTCATCATAGTTTTCATAACTAGAGTTGTCAACAAGTAAATCATCATCTCCTAGCAAATCATCTTCATCACTATTGAAATCAACATACTCGGGGTGTGTTACCTTTGGACCTTTAGCCATGAAGCATCTCCCAATTCCTTCATTTGGTGAGTCAAATATGTCATAGGAGTTGGTTGTCACAAGTGCTAGTCCGGCAACACCTTCATCTTGAGTATATTCGGAGTCGGAGTGATTGTCGGAGTCGGGACCGGATACCCATTCACCAACATGAGCTTGATGTCTTCCTTTTGTGTATCTCCTTGATGACTTATCCTTCGTTTCCGAATCCTTGCTTCTCCAAGAGGGTCTTCATTCATAACGATCATCTCTACTCCTTCTTTCTCTTAGTGGTGATTCTTCTCTTCTACTCCTTCTTTTGGGAGAATCTTCTCTTCTTTTGTAGGGAGCCATACACTCATTGGAGTAGTGTCCGGGTCTTCCACAATTGTAGCAATTTCTTTTGCGACTTGAAGATCTCTTGTCATTGTAGGATCTTGACTTGGAGCTTCTTTCCTTGCTCCTTATATTGTAGAATTTGTTGAATTTCTTCACCATTAGACTCAATTCTTCATTTAAGGTTTGCTTCTCACTTGATAATGTGGGAGCTTCACATGAGGCTTTGTAAGCACCACTTGACTTGTTGTGGAGCTCTTCCTTATCCTTGAGTGACATCTCATGAGCAACAATTCTTCCAATGACTTCCGTTGGCTTGAGATCTTTGTAATTGGGCATCATTTGGATCAATGTGCACACGGTATCATATTTTCCATCCAAGGCTCTTAGGATCTTCTTGATGATGAATCTATCGGTCATCTCTTCCCTTCCTAAGCCGTCAATCTCATTTGTGATGAGAGCAAGCCTAGCGTACATTTCAACGACGCCTTCACCATCCTTAATTTTGAACTTGTCAAGTTGACTTTGAAGCACATCCAATTTGGATTCCTTGACGGAGTCGGTACCTTCGTGCATATCAATCAAAGTATCCCAGATTTCCTTTGCATTCTCAAGACGACTGATTTTGTTGAACTCTTCGGGGCACAATCCGTTGAAGAGAATATCACAAGCTTGAGCATTGTATTGAAGCATCTTCAACTCTTCCGCGGTAGCTTCACGGTTTGGTTCTCTCCCATCAAAGAATTCACCTTGCAAGCCAATACACACAATAGCCCAAACGGTTATGTCCAAGAATATGCATTTTCATCTTATGCTTCCAACTAGCAAAATTTGTACCATCAAAGTAAGGACATCTACGGTGGTAATTTCCCTCGCTAGACGCCATACTCTCCTAGGTTGTGAAACCAAGGCTGTGACCACCAAAAGCTATGAAATCAAAGCAAATGGAGACCAAAGCTTTGATACCACTTGTAGGATCGAAAGTATGTCTAGGGGGGTGATTAGACTACTTGACCAAATAAGAATCTAGCCTTTTCCCAATTTTAGTTCTTGGCAGATTTTAGCAACTTTGCACAAGTCCAGCAATCAACCTAGACATGCAATTCTAAGAGTATAGTAGCGGAATGTAAAACAATTGCATATGAAGGTAAAGGGAGGAGTTTGAGGGAGCAAACGCAATGTTGACACGGAGATTTTTATCCGTGGTTCCGATAGGTGGTGCTATCGTACATCCACGTTGATGGAGACTTCAACCCACGAAGGGTAACAGTTGCGCGAGTCCACGAAGGGCTCCACCCACAAAGGGTCCACGAAGAAGCAACCTTGTCTATCCCACCATGGTCGTCGCCCACAAAGGACTTGCCTCACTCGGGTAGATCTGCACGAAGTAGGCGATCTCCTTGCCCTTACAAACTCCTTGGTTCAACTCCACAATCTTGACGGAGGCTCCCAAGTGACACCTAGCCAATCTAGGAGACACCACTCTCCAAGAGGTAACAAATGGTGTGTTGATGGTGAACTCCTTGCTCTTGTGCTTCAAATGATAGTCTCCCCAACACTCAACTCTCTCTCACAAGATTTGGATTTGGTGGAAAGAAGATTTGAGTGGAAAGCAACTTGGGGAAGGCTAGAGATCAATATTTATGTGGTTGGAATGGAATATCTTGACCTCAACACAAGTGTAGGTGGTTCTCTCTCAGAAAATGTATGTTGGAAGTGTAGGCATGTTCTGATGCATCTCTCCACGAATGAAGAGTGGGTGGAGGGGTATATATAGCCTCCACACAAAATCTAACCGTCACACACAATTTACCAAACTGGGTGGGACCGAATCATGAAACTCGGTCAGACCAATTTAGTTCAAAATGTGAACGTTAGGATTTTCGGTGGGACCGACATGTCAACTCAGTGGGACCGATTTCGTTAGGGTTAGGGCATAACGTAATCTCGGTGAGACCGATTTTGGTAATAGACTAACCAGAGAGTTGGTCGGGCAAACTCGGTGGGACCGATTCGCTCATCTCGGTTGGACCAAAACGTTACAAAAGGGAAACAGAGAGTTTGCATTGCAATCTCGGTGGGACCGATCGCTCATCTCGATTTGACCGAAACGTTATGAAGGGAAACAGAGAGATTACAATCCCATCTCGGTGAGACCGAGATCCCTATCGGTGAGACCGAAAAGACTAGGGTTTCTGGCAGTGGCTATGTCAAGTAAACTCGGTAGCGCCGGATAGAAAGTTTTGGTGGGGCCGAGTTTGACTTTTGGTTTGAGACATATGTGGATATGAGAAAGTAGTTGAGGGTTTTTGGAGCATATCACTAAGCATTTTGAGCAAGAAACTATTTAAGCAACACCTCACCCCCTCTTGATAGTATTGGCTTTTCCTATGGACTCAATGTGATCTTGGATCACTAAAATGAAAAATGTAGAGTCTTGTTCTTTGAGCTTGAGCCAATCCTTTTGTCCTTGGCATTTTGAGGGGTCCACTTTTCTAATCCATGCCATGCCAATCATTGAGCTTTCCAGAAATATTTATCTTGAAATAGCATTAGCCCAATGAGCTATATGTTGTTAGGAATTACCAAAACCACCCAGGGATAGTTGCACTTTCAGCAAGTCTCTTTACTCGTTCCATAATGCATCATCCTCCAACTAACTCATTTGTCACATTGCTTGGAAGGCTTATAGTGATGTGCATTACCGAGATATACCTCTCCGACAATCGGAGTGACAAATCCTAATCTCGATCTATGCCAACTCAACGAGTACCATCGGAGACACCTGTAGATCACCTTTATAATCACCCAGTTACGTTGTGACGTTTGGTAGCACACAAAGTGTTCCTCCAGTAATCGGGAGTTGCATAATCTCATAGCC
The DNA here is from genome assembly GCF_018294505.1 of Triticum aestivum. Taxonomy (NCBI): domain Eukaryota; kingdom Viridiplantae; phylum Streptophyta; class Magnoliopsida; order Poales; family Poaceae; genus Triticum; species Triticum aestivum. The sequence goes on along the minus strand of NC_057814.1, from coordinate 201,798,420 downwards.
ATAGGAACATGTATAAGTCATGAAGAAAGCAATAGCAGTAAACTAAAACGATCAAGTGCTAAGCTAACGGAATGGGTCAAGTCAATCACATCATTCTCCTAATAATGTGACCCCGTTTATCAAATGACAACTCATGTCTATGGTTAGGAAACTTAACCATCTTTGATAAATGAGCTAGTCAAGTAGAGGCATACTAGTGACACTCTATTTGTCTCTGTATTCACACATGTATTATGTTTCTGGTTAATACAATTCTAGCATGAATAATAAACATTTATCATGAAATAAGGAAATAAATAATAACTTTATTATTGCCTCTAGGGCATATTTCCTTCAGTCTCCCACTTGCACTAGAGTCAATAATCTAGATTACACAGTAATGATTCTAACACCCATCGAGTCTTGATGCTGATCATGTTTTGCTCGTGAGAGAGGCTTAGTCATCGGGTCTGCAACATTCAGATCCGTATGTATCTTGCAAATCTCTATGCCTCCCACCTAGACTTGATCGCGGATGGAATTGAAGCGTCTCTTGATGTGCTTGGTTCTCTTATGAAATTTAGATTCTTTTGCCAAGGCAATTGCACCAGTATTGTCACAAAATATTTTCATTGGACCCGATGCACTAGGTATGGCACCTAGATCGGATATGAACTCCTTCATCCAGACTCCTTCATTTGCTGCTTCCGAAGCAGCTATGTACTCCACTTTACATGTAGATCCCACCACGACGCTTTGCTTAGAACTGCACCAACTGACAGCTCCACCGTTCAATAAAAACACGTATCCGGTTTGCGATTTAGAATCGTCCAGATCAGTGTCAATGCTTGCATCGACGTAACCATTTATGACGAGATCTTTGTCACCACCATAAACGAGAAATGTATCCTTAGTCCTTTTTCACGTATTTCAGGATGTTCTTGACCGCTGTCCAGTGATCCACTCCTGGATTACTTTGGTACCTCCCTGCTAAGCTAATAGCAAGGCACACATCAGGTCTGGTACACAGCATTGCATACATGATAGAGCCTATGGCTGAAGCATAGGGAACATCTTCATTTTCTCTCTATCTTCTGCAGTGGTCGGGCATTGAGTCTGACTCAACTTCACACCTTGTAACACAGGCAAGAACCCTTTCTTAGCCTTATCCATTTTGAACTTCTTCAAAACTTTATCAAGGTATGTACTTTATGAAAGTCCAATTAAGTGTCTTGATCTATCTCTATAGATCTTGATGCCCAATATATAAGCAGCTTCACCGAGGTTTTTCATTGAAAAACTCTTGTTCAAGTATCCTTTTATGCTATCCAGAAATTCTATATCATTTCCAATCAACAATATGTCATCCACATATAATATCAGAAATGCTACAGAGCTCCCACTCACTTTCTTGTAAATACAGGCTTCTCCAAAAGTCTGTATAAAACCATATGCTTTGATCACACTATCAAAACGTTTATTCCAACTCCGAGATGCTTGCACCAGTCCATAGATGGATCGCTGGAGCTTGCACACTTTTTTAGCATCCTTTCGATCGATAAAACCTTCAGGTTGCATCATATACAACTCTTCTTCCTGAAATCCATTCAGGAACGCAGTCTTTACATCCATTTGCCAAATTTCATAATCATAAAATGCGGCAATTACTAACATGATTCGGACAGACTTAAGCATCGCTACGGGTGAGAAAGTCTCATCATAGTCAACTCCTTGAACTTGTCGAAAACCTTTTGCAACAAGTCGAGCTTTGTAGACAGTAACATTACTGTCAGCATCAGTCTTTTTCTTGAAGATCCATTTATTCTCGATGGCTTGCCGATCATCGGGCAAGTCAACCAAAGTCCACACTTTGTTCTCATACATGGATCCCATCTCAGATTTCATGGCCTCAAGCCATTTTGCGGAATCTGGGCTCATCATCGCTTCCTCATAGTTCGTAGGTTCGTTATGGTCTAGTAACATGACCTCCAGAACAGGATTACCGTACCACTCTGGTGCGGATCTTACTCTGGTTGACCTACGAGGTTCGGTACTAACTTGATCTGTAGTTACCTGATCATCATCATTAGCTTCCTCACTAATTGGTGTAGAAGTCACAGGAACAAATTTCTGTGATGAACTACTTTCCAATAAGGGAGCAGGTAGAGTTACCTCATCAAGTTCTACTTTCCTCCCACTCACTTCTTTCGAGAGAAACTCCTTCTCTAGAAAGGATCCATTCTTGGCAACGAATGTCTTGTCTACAGATCTGTGATAGAAGGTGTACCCAATAGTCTCCTTTGGGTATCCTATGAATACACATTTCTCCGATTTGGGTTCGAGCTTATCAGGTTGAAGCTTTTTCACATAAGCATCGCAGCCCAAAACTTTAAGAAACGACAACTTTGGTTTGTTGCCAAACCATAGTTCATAAGGTGTCGTCTCAACGGATTTAGATGCTGCCCTATTTAACGTGAATGCAGCCGTCTCTAAAGCATAACCCCAAAACGATAGCGGTAAATCAGTAAGAGACATCATAGATCGCACCATTTCTAATAAAGTACGATTACGACGTTCGGACACACCATTACGCTGTGGTGTTCCGGGTGGCGTGAATTGTGAAACTATTCCACATTGTTTCAAATGAAGACCAAACTCGTAACTCAAATATTCTCCTCCACGATCAGATCGTAGAAAATTTATTTTCTTGTTACGATGATTTTCCACTTCACTCTGAAATTCTTTGAACTTTTCAAATGTTTCAGACTTATGTTTCATCAAGTAGATATATCCATATCTGCTCAAATCATCTGTGAAGGTGAGAAAATAATGATACCCGCCGCGAGCTTCAACATTCATCGGACCACATACATTAGTATGTATGATTTCCAACAAATCTGTTGCTCGCTCCATTGTTCCGGAGAACGGCGTTTTAGTCATCTTGCCCATGAGGCATGGTTCGCAAGTACCAAGTGATTCATAATCAAGTGATTCCAAAAGTCCATCAGAATGGAGTTTCTTCATGCGCTTTACACCAATATGACCTAAACGGCAGTGCCACAAATAAGTTGCACTATCATTATCAACTCTGCATTTTTTGGCTTCAACATTATGAATATGTGTATTACTACTATCGAGATTCATCAAAAATAGACCACTCTTCAAGGGTGCATGACCATAAAAGATATTACTCATATAAATACAACAACCAATATTCTCAGATTTAAATGAATAACCGTCTCGCATCAAACAAGATCCAGATATAATGTTCATGCTCAACGTTGGCACCAAATAACAATTATTTAGGTCTAAAACTAATCCCGAAGGTAGATGTAGAGGTAGCGTGCCGACGGCGATCACATCGACTTTGGAACCATTTCCCACGCGCATCGTCACCTCGTCCTTAGCCAATCTTCGCTTAATCTGTAGTCCCTGTTTTGAGTTGCAAATATTAGCAACAGAACCAGTATCAAATACCCAGGTGCTACTGCGAGCTTTAGTAAGGTACACATCAATAACATGTATATCACATATACCTTTGTTCATCTTGCCATCCTTCTTATCCACCAAATACTTGGGGCAGTTCCGCTTCCAGTGGCGAGTCTCAGGCTTGGGTCCAGACTTGGGTTTCTTCTCCTGAGGAGCAACTTGTTTGTTGTTCTTCTTGAAGTTCCCCTTCTTCTTCTTCTTCCATTATCCTTTTTCTTGAAACTGGTGGTCTTGTTGACCATCAACACTTGATGCTCCTTCTTGATTTCTACCTCCGCAGCCTTTAGCATCGCGAAGAGCTCGGGAATTGTCTTATCCATCCCTTGCATGTTATAGTTCATCACGAAGCTTTTAGCTTGGTGGCAGTGATTGAAGAATTCTGTCAATGACACTATCATCCAGAAGATTAACTCCCAGTTGAATCAAGTGATTGTTATACCCAGTCATTTTGAGTATATGTTCACTGACAGAACTATTCTCCTCCATCTTGCAGCTATAGAACTTATTGGAGACTTCATATCTCTCAATCCGGGCATTTGCTTGAAATATTAACTTCAACTCCTGGAACATCTCATATGCTCCATGATGTTCAAAACGTCATTGAAGTCCCGGTTCTAAGCCGTAAAGCATGGCACACTGAACCATCGAGTAGTCATCAACTTTGCTCTGCCAGACGTTCATAACATCTGGCGTTGCTCCTGCAGTGGGCTTGGCACCCAGCGGTGCTTCCAGGACGTAATTCTTATGTGCAGCAATGAGGATAATCCTCAAGTTATGGACCCAGTCCGTATAATTGCTACCATCATCTTTCAACTTTGCTTTCTCAAGGAACGCATTACAATTCAACGGAACAACAGCACGGGCCATCTATCTACAACAACATAGACATGCAAAATACTATCGGGTACTAAGTTCATGATAAATTAAAGTTCAATTAATCAAATTACTTAAGAACTCCCACTTAGATAGACATCCCTCTAATCATCTAAGTGATCACGTGATCCATATCAACTAAACCAGGTCCGATCATCACGTGAGATGGAGTAGTTTTCAATGGTGAACATCATTATGTTGATCATATCTACTATATGATTCACGCTCGACCTTTCGGTCGCAGTGTTCCGAGGCCATATCTGCATATGCTAGGCTCGTCAAGTTTAACCCGAGTATTTCTGCATGTGCAAAACTGGCTTGCACCCGTTGTATATGAACGTAGAGCTTATCACACCCGATCATCACGTGGTGTCTCGGCACGACGAACTTTGGCCACAGTGCATACTTAGGGAGAACACTTGTACCTTGAAATTTAGTGAGAGATCATCTTATAATGCTACCGTCAATCAAAGCAGAATAAGATGCATAAAAGATAAACATCACATGCATCAATATAAGTGATATGATATGGCCATCATCATCTTGTGCCTTTGATCTCCATGTCCAAAGCACCGTCATGATCACCATTGTCACCGGCGCGACACCTTGATCTCCACCGTAGCATCGTTGTCGTCTCGCCAACTATTGCTTCTACGACTATCGCTACCGCTTAGCGATAAAGTAAAGCAATTACATGGCGATTGCATTTCGTACAATAAAGCGACAACCATATGGCTCCTGCCAGTTGCGGATAACTTGGTTACAAAACATGATCATCTCATACAATAAAATTTAGCATCATGTCTTGACCAGATCACATCACAACATGCCATGTAAAAACAAGTTAGACGTCCTCTACTTTGTTGTTGCAAGTTTTACGTGGCTGCTACGGGCTGAGCAAGAACCATTCTTACCTACGCATCAAAACCACAACGATATTTCATCAAGTTAGTGTTGTTTTAACCTTCACAAGGACCGGGCGTAGCCACACTCGATTCAACTAAAGTTGGAGAAACTGACACCCGCCAGCCACCTGTGTGCGAAGCACGTCGGTAGAACCAGTCTCGCGTAAGCGTACGCGTAATGTCGGTCCGGGCCGCTTCATCCAACAATACCGCCGAATCAAAGTATGACATGCTGGTAAGCAGTATGACTTGTATCGTCCACAACTCACTTGTGTTCTACTCATGCATATAACATCTACGCATAAACCTGGCTCTGATGCCACTGTTGGGGAACGTAGTAATTTCAAAAAAAAATCCTACGCACACGCAAGATCATGGTGATGCATAGCAACGAGAGGGGAGAGTGTTGTCCATGTACCCTCGTAGACCGTAAGCGGAAGCATTATGAGAACGCGGTTGATGTAGTCGTACGTCTTCACGATCCGACCAATCCAAGTACCGAACGCACGACACCTCCGAGTTCAGCACACATTTAGCTCGATGAGTCCCACGAACTCCGATCCAGCAGAGCTTTGCGGGAGAGTTCCGTCAGCACGACGGTGTGATGACGGTGATGATGTTGCTAACGACGCAGGGCTTCGCCTAAGCATCGCTACGATATGATCGAGGTGGATTATGGTGGAGGGGGCACCACACACGGCTTGGAACAATCAACTTGTGTGTTCTAGGGTGCCCCCCCGCCCCCGTATATAAAGGAGCAAGGGGGAAGGCCGGCCGGCCCTTGGGGCACGCCAAGGAGGGGGGAGTCCTTGATGACCCACAAGTATAGGGGATCTATCATAGTCCTTTCGATAAGTAAGAGTGTCGAACCCAACGAGGAGCAGAAGGAAATGAAAAGCGGTTTTCAGCAAGGTATTCTCTGCAAGCACTGAAATTATCGGTAACAGATAGTTTTGTGATAAGGTAATTTGTAACGGGTAATAAGTAACAAAAGTAAATAAAGTGCAGCAAGATGGCCCAATCCTTTTTGTTGCAAAGGACAAGCCTGGACAAACTCTTATATAGAGAAAAGCGCTCCCGAGGACACATGGGAATTATCGTCAAGCTAGTTTTCATCACGTTCATATGATTCGCGTTCGGTACTTTGATAATTTGATATGTGGGTGGACTGGTGCTTGGGTCCTGTGCTTACTTGGACAAACATCCCACTTATGATTAACCCCTATTGCAAGCATCCGCAACTACAAAAGAAGTATTAAGGTAAACCTAACCATAGCATGAAACATATGGATCCAAATCAGCCCCTTACGAAGCAACGCATAAACTAGGGTTTAAGCTTCTGTCACTCTAGCAACCCATCATCTACTTATTACTTCCCAATGCCTTCCTCTAGGCCCAAACAATGGTGAAGTGTCATGTAGTCGACGTTCACATGACACCACTAGAGGAGAGACAACATACATCTCATCAAAATATCGAACGAATACCAAATTCACATGACTACTAATAGCAAGACTTCTCCCATGTCCTCGGGAACAAACGTAACTACTCACAAAGCATATTCATGTTCATAATCAGAGGGGTATTAATATGCATAATGGATCTGAACATATGATCTTCCACCAAATAAACCAACTAGCATCAACTACAAGGAGTAATCAACACTACTAGCAACCCACAGGTACCAATCCGAGGCTTTGGCACAAAGATTGGATACAAGAGATGAACTAGGGTTTTAAAGGAGATGGTGCTGGTGAAGATGTTGATGGAGATTGGCCCCCTCCCGATGAGAGGAGCATTGGTGATGACGATGGCGATGATTTCCCCCTCTCGGAGGGAAGTTTCCCCGGCAGAACAGCTCCGCCAGAGCCCTAGATTGGTTCCGCCAAGGTTCCGCCTCGTGGTGGCGGAGTCTCGTCCCGAAAGCTTGCTTATGATTTTTTCTCGGACGAAAGACTTCATAGAGCAGTAGATGGGCACCGGAGGGCCACCAGGGGGCCCACGAGGCAGGGGGCGCGCCCAGGGGGTAGGGCGCGCCCCCCACCCTCGTGGCCAGGGTGTGGGCCACCTCTGGTATTTTCTTCGCTCAGTATTTTTTATTATTTCCAAAAATAACTTCCGTGGAGTTTCAGGACTTTTGGAGTTGTGCAGAATATGTCTCTAATATTTACTCCTTTTCCAGCCCAGAATTCCAGCTGCTGGCATTCTCCCTCTTTATGTAAACCTTGTAAAATAAGAGAGAATATGCATAAGTATTTGTGACATAATGTGTAATAACAGCCCATAATGCAATAAATATCGATATAAAAGCATGATGCAAGATGGACATATCAGTCCTCCTCCTAGTAGGAGTAGGACTCCCCTTTCCTAGTCCAACTAGGAAGAGGGAAGGGGGAAGGAAAGAGAGGGAGAGGGAGAGGGAAAGAGGGGCCGCGCCCCCCTCCCCTAGTCCAATTCGGACTCCTCATGGGAAGGGGTGCACCACCTCTTGGGCTGCTGCCCTCTCTCTCCCCTCAGGCCCACTAAGGCCAATACTTCCCCGGGGGGTTCCGATAACCCCTCTGGCACTCTGGTTTTCTCCGAAACCACCCGAAACACTTCCGGTGTCCGAATATAGCCGTCCAATATATCAATCTTTATGTCTCGACTATTTCGAGACTCCTCGTCATGTCCGTGATCACATCCGGGACTCAGAACTACCTTCGGTACATCAAATCACATAAACTCATAATATCGAACGTTAAGCGTGCGGACGCTACGGGTTCGAGAACTATGTAGACATGACCGAGACACATCTCCGGTCAATAACCAATAGCGGAACCTGGATGCTCATATTGGTTCCTACATATTCTACGAAGATCTTTATCGGTCAAACCGCATAACAACATACGTTGTTCCCTTTGTCATCGGTATGTTACTTGCCCGAGATTCGATCGTCGGTATCCTCATACCTAGCTCAATATCGTTACCGGCAAGTCTCTTTACTCGTTCCGTAATGCATCATCCCCCAACTAACTCATTAGTCACATTGCTTGCAAGGCTTATAGTGATGTGCATTACCGAGAGATACCTCTCGGACAATCGGAGTGAAAAATCCTAATCTCGATCTATGCCAACTCAACAAGTACCATCGGAGACACCTGTAGAGCACCTTTATAATCACCCAGTTACGTTGTGATGTTTGGTAGCACACAAAGTGTTCCTCCGGTAATCGGGAGTTGCATAATCTCATAGTCATATGAACATGTATAAGTCATGAAGAAAGCAATAGCAGTAAACTAAAACGATCAAGTGCTAAGCTAACGGAATGGGTCAAGTCAAACACATCATTCTCCTAATAATGTGATCCCGTTTATCAAATGACAACTCATGTCTATGGTTAGGAAACTTAACCATCTTTGATAAACGAGCTAGTCAAGTAGAGGCATACTAGTGACACTCTATTTGTCTATGTATTCACACATCTATTATGTTTCCGGTTAATACAATTCTAGCATGAATAATAAACATTTATCATGAAATAAGGAAATAGATAATAACTTTATTATTGCCTCTAGGGCATATTTCCTTCACCCCTATACAGGCCGGCCCTATGAGAAGGAGAAGGAAAGAGGGGAGGGAAAGGAAAGCGTGGAGTAGGACTCCCCGATCGTTCCCTCTCCCCCCTATTTCCTCCCCCCTTCTTCTTACAAGGAAAGGGGGGCGCAGGGCAAGGCAACAGCCCTAGGGTACCGCCAGGTCTCTTGGGGTGCCCTAGGGTCTGCCTCCTCCCCTCCCACCTATATATACATGGGTAGGGGCGCCACACAAGCACACACAACATTGTCGTAGCCATGGGCAGGGGATGCTTGATACGTCTCCAACGCATCTATAATTTTTGATTGTCCCATGCTATTATATTATCTATCTTGGATGTTTTATATGCATTTATATGCTATTTTATATGATTTTTGGGACTAACCTATTAACCTAGAGCCCAGTGTCAGTTTCTGTTTTTTCCTTGTTTTTTAGTTTCGTAGAAAAGGAATATCAAACAGAGTCCAAATGAGCCGAAAATTTATGGTGATTTTTTATGGACCAGAAGAAGCCCCGTCTAGGACTAAACTATTCCATTTGGACTCCATTTGGTATTCCTTTTCGGTGAAACTCTAAAAGAAGGAAAAAACAGGAACTGGCACTGGGCTCTAGGTTAATAGGTTAGTCCCAAAAATCATATAAAATAGCATATTAATGCATATAAAACATCCAAAATAGATAATATATTAGCATGGAACAATCAAAAATTATAGATACGTTGGAGACATATCAAGCATCCCCAAGCTTAATTCTGCTCGTCCTCGAGTAGGTAAATGATAAAAACAGAATTTTTGATGTGGAAAGCTACCTAACATGTTTATCCATGTAATTCTCTTTATTGTGGCATGAATGTTCAGATCTGTATGATTCAAAACAAAAGTTTAATATTGATATAAAAACAACAATACTTCAAGCATACTAACAAAATAATTATGTCTTCTCAAAATAACATGGCCAAAGAAAGCTTATCCCTACAAAATCATATAGTCTGGCTATGCTCCATCTTCATCACACAAAATATTCAAATCATGCACAACCCCGATGACAAGCCAAGCAATTGTTTCATACTTTTGATGTTCTCAAACTTTTTCAACGTTCACGCAATACATGAGCGTGAGCCATGGACATAGCACTATAGGTGGAATAGACGGTGGTTGTGGAGAAGACAAAAAGAAGGAGATAGTCTCACATCAACTAGGCATATCAACGGGCTATGGAGATGCCCATTAATAGATATCAATGTGAGTGAGTAGGGATTGTCATGCAACGAATGCATTAGAGCTATAAGTTTATGAAAGCTCAAAACGAAAACTAAGTGGGTGTTCATCCAACTCACTTGCTCACGAAGACCTAGGGCAATTTGAGGAAGCCCATCATTGGAATATACATGCCAGGTTCTATAATGAATATTCCCACTAGTATATGAAAGTGATTCATAGGAGACACTCTATCATGAAGATCATGGTGCTACTTTGAAGCACAAGTGTGGTAAAAGGATAGTAGCATTGCCCCTTCTCTCTTTTCTCTCATTTTTTTTGTTTGGGCCTTCTCTCATTTTTTTGGCCTCTTTTTTTCTCGTCTGGAGTCTCATCCCGACTTGTGGGGGAATCATAGTCTCCATCATCATTTCCTCACATGGGACAATGCTCTAATAATGAAGATCATCACACTTTTATTTACTTACAACTCAATACTTAGAACAAAATATGACTCTATATGAATGCCTCCAGTGGTGTACCAGGATGTGCAATGAATCAAGAGTGACATGTATGAAAGAATTATGAACGGCGGCTTTGCCACAAATACGATGTGAACTACATGATCATGCAAAGCAATATGACAATAATGGAACGTGTCATATAAATGGAATGATGGAAAGTTGCATGGCAATATATCTTAGAATGGCTATGGAAATGCCATATTAGGTAGGTATGGTGGCTGTTTTGAGGAAGGTATATGGTGGGTTTATGGTACCGGCAAAAGTGGCGCGGTACTAGAGAGGCTAGCAATGGCGGAAAGGTGAGAGTGCGTATAATCCATGGACTCAACGTTGTTCATAAAGAACTCACATACTTATTGCAAAAATCTATTAGTTATCGAAACGAAGTAGTACGTGCATGCTCCTAGGGGGATAGATTGGTAGGAAAAGACCATCGCTCGTCCCCGACAGCCACTCATAAGGAATACAATCAATAAATAAATCATTCTCCGACTTCATCACATAACGGTTCACCATACGTGCATGCTACGAGAATCACAAACTTTAAAACAAGTATTTCTCAAATTCACAACTACTTACTAGCATGACTCTAATATCACCATCTTCATATCTCAAAACAATCATAAGGAATCAAACTTCTCATAGTATTCAATGCACTTTATATGAAAGTTTTTATTATATCCCTCTTGGATGCCTATAATATTAGGACTAATTTTATAACCAAAGCAAATTACCATGCTGTTTTAAAGACTCTCAAAATAATATAAGTGAAGTACGAGAGTTCATCAATTTCTATAAAATAAAACCACCGCCGTGCTCTAAAAAGATATAAGTGAAGCACTAGAGCAAAATTGCCTAGCTCAAAAGATATAAGTGAAGCACATAGAGCATTCTAATAAATCACGATTCATGCATGTATCTCTCAATAGGTGTGTACAACAAGGATGATTGTGGCAAACTAAAAAGCAAAGACTTGAATCATACAAGACGCTCCAAGCAAAACACATATCATGTGGTGAATAAAAATATAGCCTCAAGTAAAGTTACCGATAGACGAAGACGAAAGAGGGGATGCCTTCCGGGGCATCCCCAAGCTTAGGCTCTTGGTATCCTTGAATATTATCTTGGGGTTCCTTGGGCATCCCCAAGCTTAGGCTCTTGCCACTCCTTATTCCATACTCCATGAAATCCTTACCCAAAACTTGAAAACTTCACAACACAAAACTCAACAGAAAATCTCATAAGCTCCGTTAGTATAAGAAAATAAATCACCACTTTTGTTACTGTTGTGAACTCATTCTTTATTTATATTGGTGTAATACCTACTGTATTCCAACTTTTCCATGGTTCATACCCCCCGATACTAGCCATAGATGCATCAAAATAAGCAAACAACACACAAAAACAGAATCTGTTAAAAATAGAACAGTCTGTAGCAATCTAAATAGTTAGAATACTTCTATAACTCCAAAAATCGTGAAACATTAGGATGACCTGGGAAATTTGTATATCAATCTACTGTAAAAAAATCAGATTTTTTGAACGCTTCTGTGATTTTTAAAAATTCTGGGACTGAGCGCATAAGTTTCTGTTTTTTCAGCAAGATCAAATCAACTATTACCGTAAGCTATCCCAAAGGTCTTACTTGGCACAAACACTAATTAAAACACAAAACCACATCTAACCAGAGGCTAGATGAAATATTTATTGCAAAACGGAACATAAAAAGCAAAAACAAAAATAAAATTGGGTTGCCTCCCAACAAGCGCTATTGTTTAACGCCCTTAGCTAGGCATAAAAACACGAATAGATCTAAGTGTTATCATCTTTGGCATGCAATCCATAAGTGGCTCTCATAATAGATTCATAAGGCAATTTAATTTTCTTTCTAGGGAAGTGTTCCATGCCTTTCCTTAACGGAAATTGGAATCTAATGTTTCCTTCTTTCATGTCAATAATTGCACCAATCATTCTAAGGAAAGGTCTACCAAGAATAATATGACATGTATGATTGCAATCTATATCAAGAACAATGATATCTACGGACACATAATTCCTATTTGCAATAATAATAACATAATTAATCCTTCCCATAGGTTTCTTAATAGTGGAATCCGCAAGATGCAAATTTAAGGAACAATCATCAAATTCACGGAAACCTAACACATCACATAAAGTTTTTGGAATCGTGGAAACACTTGCACCCAAATCACACAAAGCATGGCATTCATAATCTTTAATCTTAATCTTAATCTTAATAGTAGGTTCCCACTCATCATAAAGTTTTCTAGGAATAGAAACTTCCAATTCAAGCTTTTCTTTGAAAGATTGCATCATAGCATCAATGATATGTTTAGTAAAAGCTTTGTTTTGATTATAAGCATGAGGATAATTCAACATGGATTGAAACAAGGAGATACAATCTATTAAAGAACAATTATCATAATTAAATCCTTGAAATCCAAAAGAGTGGGTTCATTGCTACTTAAAGTTTTGACCTCTTCAATCCCACTTTTATCAATTTTTGCATCAAGATATGAAAACTCTGAATCATTGGGGCGCCTTCTAACTAAAGTTGACTCATCTCCAGTCCCATATTTATCAAGATTTACATTGGACAATAAAGATTCAATAGGAGTCACATCAATCACTTTAAGATCTTCATCCTTATTCTCACGGAAACTAGAAGAACACGCTTTTATAAACCAATCTTTTTTAGCACGCATCTTAGCGGTTCTTTCTTTGCACTCATCAATGGAAATTCACATAGCTGTGAGAGACTCATTGATATCATACTTGGGTGGAATAGATCTAAGTTTCAGAGAATCAACATCAAGAGAAATTCTATCCACGTTCTTGGCCAAACTATCAATCTTAAGCAATTTTTCTTCAATCAAAGCATTGAAATTCTTTTGCGAACTTATAAATTCTTTAACACTATTCTCAAATTCAGAGGGCATCTTATTATAATTTCCATAAGAATTGTTGTAGGAATTACCATAATTATTAGAGGAATTACTAGGGAACGGCCTAGGATTAAAATTACCTCTATACGCGTTATTATCAAAATTGTTCCTACCAACAAAATTCACATCCATAGATTCATTATTGCTTTCAATCAAAGTAGACAAAGGCATATCATTAGGATCAATAGGAGCACTCTTACAAGCAAATAATTTCATAAGCTCATCCATCTTTCCACTCAAAACATTAATCTCTTCAATAGCATGCACCTTTTTACTAGTGGAAGATCTTTCAGTATGCCATTGAGAATAATTAACCATAATATTATCTAGGAGTTTGATAGCTTCTCCTAACGTAATTTCCATAAAAGTACCTCCCGAGGTCGAATCTAAAAGATTTCTAGAAGCAAAATTCAATCCGGCATAAATTATTTGTATAATCATCCACAAATTCAAACCATGAGTGGGCCAATTTCTAATCATTAATTTCATCCTCTCCCAAGATTGTGCAACATGTTCATGATCAAGTTGCTTAAAATTCATAATATCGTTCCTAAGGGAGATGATCTTAGCGGGAGGAAAATACTTGGAAATAAAAAGCATCTTTGCACTTATTCCATGAATCAATACTATTTTTAGGCAAAGATGAAAACCAAGTTTTAGCATGATCTCGAAGCGAGAACGGGAATAGCTTCAATTTAACAATATCATTATCCACATCTTTTTTATTTTGCATATCACACAAATCAACGAAATTATTAAGATGGGATGCGGCATCTTCATTGGGAAGGCCAGAAAATTGATCTTTCATAACAAGATTCAGCAAAGCGGTATTAATTTCACAAGATTCCGCATTAGTAGCGGGAGCAATCGGAGTACTAATAAAATCATTGTTGCTGGTATTGGAAAAGTCACACAATTTGATATTATCTTGAGCCATCGTGACAATGCAAGCAATCCAACACATGAGCACACAAAAAGCAAACAAAGGAGAGGAACGGAAGAGGGGCGAAGAAAAGGCGAATCTTTTCAAAAATTGTTTTAGAAGTGGGGGAGAGGAAAATGAGAGGCGAATGGCGAATAATGTAATGCGAAGGATGAGAGTTTATGATGGGTACTTGGTATGTCTTGGCTTGGCGTAGATCTCCCCGGCAACGGCGCCAAAAATTCTTCCTGCTACCTCTTGAGCTTATGTTGGTTTTTCCCTTGAAGAGGAAAGGGTGATACAGCAAAGTAGAGTAAGTATTTCCCTCAGATTTTGAGAACCAAGGTATCAATCTAGTAGGAGACAACACACAAGCCACCGAATACCTGCACAAATAAACACCAACTTGCACCCAACGCGATAAAGGGGTTGTCCATCCCTTCACGGTTATTTACAAAGTGAGATCTGATATAGATGGATAAACGGTAAAGTAATATTTTTGGTATTTTTAGTTTATGGAAAAAAAAGTAAAAGATTGCAAAGAAAGTAAATAGGAAACTATAATTGTAGATCGGAAACTTGTATGATGGAAAGTAGACCCGGGGGCCATAGGTTTAAGTAGAGGCTTCTCTCAAGATAGAAAATATTACGGTGGGTGATAGAACAGTGCAAAGTTATGACGATATCTAAGGCAATGATCATGGGTATAGGCATCACGTCTGTATCAAGTAGCCCGACTCCTGCCTGCATCTACTACTATTACTCCACACATCGACCGACTCCTGCCTGCATCTAGAGTATTAAGTTCATAAGAACAGAGTAACGCATTAAGTAAGATGACATGATGTTGCGGGATAAACTCAAGCAATATGATGAAAACCCCATCATGTTATCCTCGATGGCAACAATACAATACGTGTCAGTTCCCCTTCTGTCACTAGGACCGAGCACCGCAAGATTGAACCCAAAGCTAAGCACTTCTCCCATTGCAAGAAAAACCAATCTAGTTGGCCAAACCAAATCGATAGTTCGAAGAGACTTGCAAAGATATCAAATCATGCATATAAGAATTCAGAGGAGATTCAGATAATATTCATGGATAAGCTAATCATAAATCCACAATTCATCGGATCTCGACAAACACACCACAAAAGAGTATAACATCAAGGAGAACATGGTATTTAGAATCAAAGCGAGAGAAGAAGCCATCTAGCTACTAGCTATGGACCCATAGGTCTGTGGTAAACTACTCACGCTTCATCGGAGAGGCAATGGTGTTGATGTAGAAGCCCTCCGTGATCGAATCCCCCTCCGGAGGACGCCGGAAAAGGCCCCTAGATGGGATCTCACGGGTACAGAAGGTTGCGGCGGTGGAAAAGTGGTTTCGTGGCTCCCCTGGAAGTTTTGGGATATTTGAGAATATATAGGCGGAAGAAATAGGTCGGTGGAGTCACGAGCGGCCCACAAGGGTGGGGGGCGCGCCTCCCGACCTTGTGCCGCCTCGTGGCTTTCCTAACATGCACTCCAAGCCCCCTGGATATCTTCTGGTCCAAGAAAAATCATCGCGAAAGTTTCATTCCGTTTGGACTCTGTTTGGTATTCCTTTTCTGCGAAACTCTAAAACAAGGAAAAAACATGAACTGGCACTGGGCTCTAGGCTAATAGGTTAGTCCCAAAAATCATATAAAATAGCATATTAATGCATATAAAACATCCAAAACATATAATATAATAGCATGGAACAATCAAAAATTATAGATACGTTGGAGACGTATCACCTGTTGGGGAACGCAGTAATTTCAAAAAAATTCCTACGCACACGCAAGATCCATCTAGGTTATGCATAGCAACAAGAGGGGAGAGTGTTGTCTACGTACCCTCGTAGACCGAACGCGGAAGCGTTAGCACAACGCGGTTGATGTAGTCGTACGTCTTCACGATCCGACCGATGCTAGTACCGAAAGTACGACACCTCCGCGATCTGCACACGTTCAGCTCGGTGACGTCCCACGAACGCTCGATCCAGCTGACTGTCGAGGGAGAGCTTCGTCAGCATGACGGCGTGATGACGGTGATGATGAAGTTACCGGCGCAGGGCTTCGCATAAGCACTGCAACGGTATGACCGAGGTGGATTATGGTGGAGGGGGGCACCGCAGACGGCTAAGACAATGTTAACTTGTGTGTCTATGGGGTGCCCCCTCCCCCGTATATAAAGGAGTGGAGGAGGGGGGAGGGCCGACCCTCTATGGCGCACCTTGGAGGAGTCCTACTCCCACCGGGAGTAGGATTCCCCCCTTCCCTAGTTGGACTACGAAGGAAGGGGAACGAAGGAGGAAGGAAAGGGGGGGGGCGGCGGCCCCCCACTCAATTTGGATTGGGCTTGGGGGCGAGCCCCCTCCTAGGATCCCTTCTCCTCTCTCCCACTATGGCCCAATAAGGCCCATATACTTCCCGGGGGGTTCAGGTAACCTCCCGGTACTCTGGTAAATGCCCGAACTCACCCGGAACCATTCCGATGTCCAAACATAGTCATCCAATATATCGATCTTTATGTCTCGACCATTTCGAGACTCCTCGTCATGTCTGTGATCATATCCGGGACTCCGAACTACCTTCGGTACATCAAAACACATAAACTCATAATACTGATCGTCACCGAACGTTAAGCGTGCGAACCCTACGGGTTCGAGAACTATGTAGACATGATCGAGACACGTCTCCGGTCAATAACCAATAGCGGAACCTAGATGTTCATATTGGCCCCGACATATTCTATAGAGATCTTTATCGGTCAAACCGCATAACAACATACGTCGTTTCCTTTGTCATCGGTATGTTACTTGCCTGAGATTCGATCGTTGGTATCTCAATACCTAGTTCAATCTCGTTACCGGCAAGTCTCTTTAATCGTTCTGTAATGCATCATGCTACAACGAACTCATTAGTCTAATTGCTTGCAAGGCTTATAGTGATGTGCATTACCGAGAGGGCCCAGAGATACCTCTCCGACACTTGGAGTGACAAATCCTAATCTCGATCTATGCCAACTCAACAAACACCATCAGAGACACCTGTAGAGCACCTTTATAATCACCTAGTTACGTTGTGACGTTTGGTGGCACACTAAGTGTTCCTACGGTATTCAGGAGTTGCATAATCTCATAGTCATAGGAACATTTATAAGTCATGAAGAAAGCAATAGAAAATAAACTAAACGATCAAGTGCTAGGCTAACGGAATGGGTCAAGTAAATCACATCATTCTCTAATGATGTGATCCCGTTAATCAAATGACAACTCATGTCTATGGCTAGGAAACTTAACCATCTTTGATTCAATGAGCTAGTCAAGTAGAGGCATACTAGTGACACTTTGTTTGTCTATGTATTCACACATGTACTAAGTTTCCGGTCAATACAATTCTAGAATGAATAATAAACATTTATCATGATATAAGGAAATATAAATAACAACTTTATTATTGCCTCTTGGGCATATTTCCTCCAGTCTCCCACTTGCACTAGAGTCAATAATCTAGATTACACAGTAATGATTCTAACACCCATGGAGTCTTGGTGCTGATCATGTTTTGCTCGTGACAGTGGCCTAGTCAACGGGTCTGCAACATTCAGATCCGTATGTATCTTGCAAATCTCTATGTCTCCCTCCTTGACTTGATCACGGATGGAATTGAAGTGTCTCTTGATGTGCTTGGTTCTCTTGTGAAATCTGGATTCCTTTGCCAAGGCAATTGCACCAGTATTGTCACAAAAGATTTTCATTGGACCTGATGCACTAGGTATGACACCTAGATCAGATATGAACTCCTTCATTTGCTGCTTCCGAAGCAGCTATGTACTCCGCTTCACACGTAGATCCCGCCACGACGCTTTACTTAGAACTGCACCAACTGACAGCTCCACTGTTCAATATAAACACGTTTCCGGTTTGTGACTTAGAGTCATCCGGATCAGTGTCAAAGCTTGCATCGACGTAACCATTTACGACGAGCTCTTTGTCACCTCCATAAACGAGAAACATACCCTTAGTCCTTTCCAGGTATTTCAGGATGTTCTTGATTGCTGTCGAGTGATCCACTCCTGGATTACTTTGGTACCTCCCTGCTAAACTAATAGCAAGGCACACATCAGGTCTGGTACACAGCATTGCATACATGATAGAACCTATGGCTGAAGCATAGGGAATGACTTTCATTTTCTCTCTATCTTCTGCAGTGGTCGGGCATTGAGTCTGACTCAACTTCACACCTTGTAACACAGGCAAGAACCCTTTCTTTGCTTGATCCATTTTGAACTTCTTCAAAACTTTATCAAGGTATGTGCTTTGCGAAAGTCTAATTAAGCGCCTTGACCTATCTCTATAGATCTTGATGCCCAATATATAAGCAGCTTCACCGAGGTCTTTCATTGAAAAACTCTTGTTCAAGTATCCTTTTATGCTATCCAGAAATTCTATATCATTTCCAATCAACAATTCCACATATAATATTAGAAATGCTATAGAGCTCCCACTCACTTTCTTGTAAATACATGCTTCTCTGAAAGTCTGTATAAAACCATATGCTTTGATCACACTATCAAAACGTTTATTCGAACTCCGAGATGCTTGCACCAGTCCATAAATGGATCTCTGGAGCTTGCACACTTTGTTAGCATCCTTTGGATTGATAAAACCTTCAGGTTGCATCATATACAACTCTTCTTCCAGAAATCCATTCAGGAATGCAGTCTTTACATCCATTTGCCAAATTTCATAATCATAAAATGCAGCAATTGCTAACATGATTCGGACGGACTTAAGCATCGCTATGGGTGAGAAAGTCTCATTGTAGTCAACTTCTTGAACTTGTCGAAAACCTTTCGCAACAAGTCGAGCTTTGTAGACAGTAACATTACCGTCAGCGTCAGTCTTCTTCTTGAAGATCCATTTATTCTCGATGGCTTGCCGATCGGGCAAGTCAACCAAAGTCCACATTTTGTTCTCATACATGGATCCCATCTCAGATTTCATGGCCTCAAGCCATTTTGTGGAATCTGGGCTCATCATCGCTTCCTCATAGTTCGTAGGTTCGTCATGGTCAAGTAACATGACCTCCAGAACAGGATTACCGTACCACTCTGGTGCGGATCTTACTCTGGTTGACCTACGAGGTTCAGTAGTAACTTGATCTGAAGTTATATGATCATCATCATTAGCTTCCTCACTAATTGGTGTAGGAGTCACAGGAACTAATTTCTGTGATGAACTACTTTCCAATAAGGGAGCAAGTACAGTTACCTCATCAAGTTCTACTTTCCACCCACTCACTTCTTTCGAGAAAAAATCCTTCTCTAGAAAGGATCCATTCTTAGCAACGAATGTCTTGCCTTCGTATCTGTGATAGAAGGTGTACCCAACAGTCTCCTTTGGGTATCCTATGAAGACACATTTCTCCGATTTGGGTTCGAGCTTATCAGGTTGAAGCTTTTTCACATAAGCATCACAACCCCAAACTTTAAGAAGCGACAACTTGGGTTTCTTGCCAAACCACAGTTCATAAGGTGTCGTCTCAACGGATTTAGATGGTGCCCTATTTAACGTGAATGCAGCCGTCTCTAAAGCATAACCCCACAACGACAGCGGTAAATCAGTAAGAGACATCATAGATCGCACCATATCTAATAAAGTGCGGTTACAACGTTCGGACACACCATTACGTTGTGGTGTTCTAGGTGGCGTCAGTTGCGAAACTATTCCGCATTGTTTCAAATGAAGACCAAACTCGTAACTCAAATATTCTCCTCCACGATCAGATCGTAGAAACTTTATTTTCTTGTTACGATGATTTTCCACTTCACTCTGAAATTCTTTAAACTTTTCAAATGTTTCAGACTTATGTTTCATCAAGTAGATATACCCATATCTGCTCAAATCATCTATGAAGGTGAGAAAATAACGATACCCACCACAAGCCTCAATATTCATCGGACCACATACATCAGTATGTATGATTTCCAACAAATCTGTTGCTCGCTCCATTGTTCCGGAGAACGGAGTTTTAGTCGTCTTGCCCATGAGGCATGGTTCGCAAGTTCCAAGTGATTCATAATCAAGTGATTCCAAAAGTCCATCAGAATGGAGTTTCTTCATGCACTTTACACCAATATGACCCAAACGGCAGTGCCACAAATAGGTTGCACTATCATTATCAACTCAGCATCTTTTGGCTTCAATATTATGCATATGTGTGTCACTACTATCGAGATTCAACAAAAATAGACCACTCTTCAAGGGTGCATGACCATAAAAGATATTACTCATATAAATAGAACAACCATTATTCCCATATTTAAATGAATAACCGTCTCGCATCAAACAAGATCTAGATATAATGTTCATGCTCAACGCTAGCACCAAATAACAATTATTCAGGTCTAAAACTAATCCCGAAGGTAGCACATCGACTTTGGAACCATTTCCCACGCGCATCGTCACCTCGTCCTTAGCCAATCTTCGCTTAATCCGCAGTCCCTGTTTCAAGTTGCAAATATTAGCAACAGAAGCAGTATCTAATACCCAGTCACTACTGCGAGCATTAGTAAGGTACACATCAATAACATGTATATCACATATACCTTTGTTCACCTTGCCATCCTTCTTATCCGCCAAATACTTGGGGCAGTTTTGCTTCCAGTGGCCAATCCCTTTGCAGTAGATGCACTCAGTCTCAGGCTTAGGTCCAGACTTGGGCTTCTTCACTTGAGCAGCAACTTGCTTGCCGTTCTTATTGAAGTTCCCCTTCTTGCCTTTACCCTTTTTCTTGAAACTGGTGATCCTGTTGACCATCAACACTTGATGCTCTTTCTTGATTTGTACCTTCGCAGTCTTTAGCATTGCGAAGAGCTCAGGAATTGTCCTATCCATCCGTTGCATATTATAGTTCATCACGAAGCTCTTGTAGCTTGGTGGCGGTGATTGAAGAATTCTGTCAATGACACTATCATCAGGAAGATTAACTCCCAGTTGAATCAAGTGATTGTTATACCCAGCTATTTTGAGTATATGCTCACTGACAGAACTATTCTCCTCCATTTTGCAGCTGTAGAACTGATTGGAGACTTCATATCTCTCAAACTAGGCATTTGCTTGAAATATTAACTTCAACTCCTAGAACATCTCATATGCTCCATGACGTTCAAAACGTCGTTGAAGTCCCGGTTCTAAGCCGTAAAGCATGGCACACTGAACTATCGAGTAGTCATCAGCTTTGCTCTGCCAGACGTTCATAACATATGGAGTTGCTCCTGCAGCGGGTTTGGCACCTAGCGTTGCTTCCAGGATGTAATTCTTCTGTGCAGCAATGAGGATAATCCTCAAGTTACGGACCCAGTCCGTGTAGTTGCTACCATCATCTTTCAACTTAGCTTTCTCTAGGAACGCATTAAAATTCAACGGAACAACAGCATGGGCCATCTATCTACAACAACATAGACATTCAAAATACTATCAGGTACTAAGTTCATGATAAATTAAAGTTCAATTAATCATATTACTTAAGAACTCCCACTTAGATAGACATCCCTCTAATCATCTAAGTGATCACATGATCCAAATCAACTAAACCATGTCCGATCATCACGTGAGATGGAGTAGTTTTCAACGGTGAACATCACTATGTTGATCATATCTACTATATGATTCATGCTCGACCGTTCGGTCTTAGTGTTCTGAGGCCATATCTGCATATGCTAGGCTCGTCAAGTTTAACCCGAGTGTTCTGCGTGTGCAAAACTGGCTTGCACCCGTTGTATGTGAACGTAGAACTTATCACACCCGATCATCACGTGGTGTCTCGGCACGATGAACTTTCGCAACGGTGCATACTCAGGGAGAACACTTGTACCTTGAAATTTAGTGAGAGATCAGCTTATAATGCTACCGTCGAACTAAGCAAAATAAGATGCATAAAGGATAAACATCACATGCAATCAATATAAGTGATATGATATGACCATCCTCATCTTGTGCCTTTGATCTCCATCTCCAAAGCACCGTCATGATCACCATCGTCACCGGCTTGTCACCTTGATCTCCATCGAAGCATCGTTGTCGTCTCGCCAACTATTGCTTCTACGACTATCGCTACCGCTTAGTGATAAAGTAAAGCAATTACATGGCGATTGCATTTCATATAATAAAGCGACAACCATATGGCTCCTGCCAGTTGCTGATAACTCTGTTACAAAACATGATCATCTCATACAATAAAATTGAGCATCATGTCTTGACCATATCACATCACAACATGCCCTGCAAAAACAAGTTAGACGTCCTCTACTTTGTTGTTGCAAGTTTTACGTGGCTGCTACAGGCTGAGCAAGAACCGTTCTTACCTACGCATCAAAACCACAACGATTTTTCGTCAAGTGTGTTGTTTTAACCTTCAACAAGGACCGGGCGTAGCCACACTCGATTCAACTAAAGTTTGAGAAACTGACACCCACCAGCCACCTGTGTGCGAAGCACGTCGGTAGAACCAGTCTCGCGTAAGCGTACGCGTAATGTCAGTCCGGGCCGCTTCATCCAACAATACCGCCGAATCAAAGTATGACATGCTGGTAAGCAGTATGACTATTACCGCCCACAACTCTTTGTGTTCTACTCGTGGATATAACATCTACGCATAGACCTGGCTCGGATGCCTCTGTTGGGGAATGCAGTAATTTCAAAAAAAATCCTACGCACACGCAAGATCCATCTACGTGATGCATAGCAACAAGAGGGGAGAGTGTTGTCTACGTACCCTCATAGACCGAAAGCGGAAGCGTTATGACAGCGCGGTTGATGTAGTTGTACGTCTTCACGATCCGACCGATCCTAATACCGAAAATACTCACCTCCGCGATCTGCACACGTTCAGCTCGGTGACGTCCCATGAACTCTCGATCCAGCTGAGTGTCGAGGGAGAGCTTCGTCAGCACGACGGCGTGATGATGGTGATGATGAAGTTACCGGCGCAGGGCTTCGCCTAAGCACTGCAACGGTATGACCGAGGTGGATTATGGTGGAGGGGGCACCGCACACAGCTAAGACAATGTTAACTTGTGTGTCTATGGGGTGCCCCTCCCTCGTATATAAAGGAGTGGAGGAGGGGGGGCCGGCCCTTTATGGCGCGCCCTGGAGGAGTCCTACTCCCACCGGGAGTAGGATTCCCCCCTTCCCTAGTTGTACTAGGAGAGGAAGGAAGGGGAAGGGAGGAAGGAAAGGGGGCCCCAGCCCCCCACCCAATTCGGATTGGGCTTGGGGGGGAGGGCGCCCCCTCCTAGGCCTCCTTCTCATCTCTCCCACTATGGCCCAATAAGGCCCATATACTTCCCCGGGGGTTCCGGTAACCTCCCGGTACTCCGGTAAATGCACGAACTCACCCGGAACCATTCCGATGTCCAAACATAGTCATCCAGTATATCGATCTTTATGTCTCGACCATTTTGAGACTCCTCGTCATGTCCGTGATCATATCTGGGACTCCGAACTACCTTTGGTACATCAAAACACATAAACTCATAATACCGATCGTCACCAAACGTTAAGCGTGCGAACCCTACGGGTTCGAGAACTATGTAGACATGACCGAGACACGTCTCCGATCAATAACCAATAGCGGAACCTGGATGTTCATATTGGCTCCCACATATTCTACGAAGATCTTTATCGGTCAAACCGCATAACAACATACATTGTTCCCTTTGTCATCGGAATGTTACTTACCCGAGATTCGATCGTCGGTATCTCAATACCTAGTTCAATCTCGTTACTGGCAAGTCTCTTTACTCATTTCGTAATGCATCATCCCGCAACTAACTCATCAGTCACATTGCTTGCAAGGCTTATAGTGATGTGCATTACCGAGAGGGCCCAGACATACCTCTCCGACAATCGGAGTGACAAATCCTAATCTATGCCAACTCAACAAACACCATCGGAGGCACCTGTAGAGCACCTTTATAATCACCCAGTTACGTTGTGACGTTTGGTAGTACACTAAGTGTTCCTCCAGTATTCGGGAGTTGCATAATCTCATAGTCATAGGAACATGTATAAGTCATGAAGAAAGCAATAACAAATAAAATAAACGATCAAGTGCTAGGCTAACGGAATGGGTCAAGTCAATCACATCATTCTCTAATGATGTGATCCCGTTAATCAAATGACAACTCATGTCTATGGCTAGGAAACTTAACCATCTTTGATTCAACAAGCTAGTCAAGTAGAGGCATACTAGTGACACTCTATTTGTCTATGTATTCACACATGTACTAAGTTTCCGGTTAATACAAATTCTAGCATGAATAATAAACATTTATCATGATATTTGTAAATATAAATAACAACTTTATTATTGCCTCTAGGGCATATTTCCTTCATCACCTACCCCCTGGGCGCGCCCTACGTCCTTGTAGGCTCCTCGTGGACCCCCCGTGACGTGAAACTGATGCCAAAAATTCCTATAAATACATAAACCCCCGAAAAGAAACCGAGATCGGGAGTTCCGCCGCTGAGGGGGAAATCATCACCGGTGACCATCTTCATCATCCTGGCGCTCTCCATGACGAGGAGGGAGTAGTTCACCCACGGGGCTGAGGGTTTGTACCAGTAGCTCTGTGTTTGATCTCTCTCTCTCTCTCTCGTGTTCTTGATTTGGCACGATCTTGATGTACCGCTAGCTTTGCTATTATAGTTGCATCTTATGATGTTTCTCCCCCTCTACCTTCTTGTAATGGATTGAGTTTTCCCTTTGAAGTTATCTTATCGGATTGAGTTTTTAAGGATTTGAGAACACTTGATGTATGTCTTGCATGTGCTTATCTATGGTGACAATGGGATATTCACGTGATCCACTTGATGTAGTTTTTGGTGATCAACTTGCGGGTTCTGTGACCTTGTGAACTTATGCATAGGGGTTGGCACACATTTTCGTCTTGACTCTATGGTAGAAACTTTGGGGCACTCTTTGAAGTTCTTTATGTTGGTCTGAAAAGATGAATTTGAGATTGTGTGATGCATATCGTATAATCAAACCCGCGGATACTTGTGGTGACATTTGATTATCTATGTGACATTAGGGTTTTGGTTGATGTGTATCTCAAGGTGTTATTTTAGTACGAACTCTAGGGCTGTTTGTGACACTTATAGGAATAGCCCAATAGATCGATCAGAAAGAATAACTTTGAGGGAAATTGTTACCTTGCTGTTTCTAAGCATTGCAATACCGTTTTCGCTCACTTTCGTTACTAGTTACCTTGCTGTTTTTATATTTTAATATTACAAAAACCTATGTCTACCATCCATATTGCACTTGTATCACCATCTCTTCGCCGAACTAGTGCACCTATACAATTTACCATTGTATTAGGTGTGTTGGGGACACAAGAGACTCTTTGTTATTTGGTTGCAGGGTTGTTTGAGAGAGACCATCTTCTTCCTACGCCTCCCACGGATTGATAAACCTTAGGTCATCCACTTGAGGGAAATTTGCTACTGTCCTACAAACCTCTGCACTTGGAGGCCCAACAACGTCTACAAGGATAAAGTTGCGTAGTAGACATCAAGATCTTTTCTGCCGCGGTTGCCGGGGAGGCTAGGTAAATTGCACCCACACCCCGTCAACTAAGCTCTTTTCTGGCGCCGTTGCCGGGGAGGTTTGTGCTTGAAGGTATATCTTTAGATCTTGCAATCGAATCTTTTAGTTTCTTGTTTTGTCACTAGTTTTGTCTATAAAAGAAAACTACAAAAAAATGGAATTGAGGTTGCTCATATGCTTCATCTTTTTAATGTCTTTCATGAAAATGATGGAAAGGAAAATTGTGCTCAAGTGTTAGAAGAAGAAGAAGTCTATAAAATGTTTGGCACTAAATCTTTGAATGATGAGCATTATTGCAATGTAGTTAGTATGAATTCTTTGAATATCCATGATGCTAATGATAAGCTTGGGGATGCTATGTTTGATGAAGATGATATTTTTTGTCCCCCAACTTTTAATGAGCAAATTTATTATGATGATAGCATGCCTCCTATTTATGATGATTATATTGATGCAAGTGGGTTTGGAAGAGTGTCAACTTTAGGAAGTAATGATCCCACTATTTTGGAGGGTGTTGAATCTTATTGTGATAATTATGAAAGTGGATTTGGAGAGGTCATGACTTTATTTAGTGATGCATCCACTATTGTGATGATTATTGTGATGACATGTATGCCATAAAGAATAATGATAACCATGAAACTTGTCATCATGATTTTAATTTTCAATTGGATTATGCCTCACATGATAGTTATGTTGTTGAGTTTACTCCCACTACTGTTCATGAGAAGAATTCTGCTTATGTGGAGAGTAATAAAATTTCTATGCTTATGAATCATGAAAAGAATGATTTATGTGATGATTATATTGTTGAATTCATTCATGATGCTACTGAAAATTATTATGAGGGAGGAATATATGCTTGTAGGAGTTGCAATAATATCAAGTTTCCTCTCTATGTGTTGAAAATCTTGAAGTTATGCTTGTTTTGCCTTCCTATGCAAGTTGATTCCTGTTCCCATAAGTTGTTTGGTCACAAAATCCCTATGCATAGGAAGTATTTTAGACTGAAATGTGCTTGCCACATATGTTTCATGATGCTCTCTTTGCGTTTCAATTCTTTACTTTTATGCGAGCATCATTGAAATCATCATGCCTAGCTAGAAAGGCATTAAAGAAATGCACTTGTTGGGAGACAACCCAATATTTACCCCTACTATTTTTGCATGTTCACATGATTAAGCTACTGTAGTAATCATGTTTTATAGCTTTTGTTTCAATAAAGTGCCAAGTAAAGCCTTTGGGATAGTGTGGATGATAGTTGATTCAATTCTGTCAAAAAACAGAGACTTTTGCGGCCAGTCACATAATTGTTAAAAATCACTGGAGCGTCAAAAAATTCTGAATTTTCTACAGTATATTTATATACAAATTTCATAGGTTGTCCTAAGTTTTCAGAATTTTTGTAGTAACAGAAGTATGGTTGTTGTTCAGATCATTACAGACTGTTCTGTTTTTGACAGATTCTATTTTCAATGCATAGTTTGCTTGTTTTCTAGTTTCTATGGCTTATATTGGTCAATATAAATTGTAGAAATGATATGGTACATTAGGCATTGTGTGAGAACAATTTTGAATCTTGTCTTGACAGTACTAAAGTGAATGCTTTGTCTTTATCATACTAACCCATCTCACGAAGTTCCATTAAGTTTTGTGTTGTGAAGTTTTCAAGTTTTGGGTAAAGCTTCGATGGACTATGGAATAAGGAGTGGCAAGAGCCTAAGCTTGGGGATGCCCAAGGCACCCCAAGGCAATATTCAAGGACAACCAAGAGCCTAAGCTTGGGGATGCCCCAGATGGCATCCCCTCTTTCGTCTTCGCTCATCGGTAACCTCACTTGGAGCTATATTTTTATTCACCACATGATATGTGTTTTTCTTGGAGCGTCATTTTATTTTATTAGGATTTGCTTGCTGTTATTTAGAGTAAATTTTTCCATCTTTTATTTCAATAAAAAGGTCAAGTATAGCCTTTACCATGCTTATTTTACAAGTCTATATGTTGTTGTTTGAAAACAGAAAGTTTGCTGTTATGTTTTGAATATTTGTGAATAGTCAGAACATGATAAAATCTTGAAATTTTTACACAATGAGTAACAACAAATTATCTATAGTGTGGTAATTTTTCAGAATTTTTGGAGTTACGGAAGTATGATTCCTCTTGCATTCTTTACAGACTGTTC
Source organism: Triticum aestivum (assembly GCF_018294505.1). NCBI lineage: Eukaryota > Viridiplantae > Streptophyta > Magnoliopsida > Poales > Poaceae > Triticum > Triticum aestivum. The sequence continues at coordinate 201,770,166 of NC_057814.1, read as the reverse complement.
TGTTTAGACAGATTGCTGTTATGTTTGCATTGTTTGCATATGTTTTCTTGCTTAATGATTATATTTGAGGATAGGACTATTAAATATGTAGTGGCATTTAGTATGCAATGTCAAATAATAATTTTAGTGATTTTCTACAGTAGAGAATGATAAGGTTTATCCGTTGATTTATAGTAACTTGTCTCACGAGTTCTTGCTGAGTTTTGTGCGGATGAAGTTTTTAAGATTTAGGGAAACCGCAATATGGAAGGAATTAAGGAGACACAAAAGCTCAAGCTTGGGGATGCCCAAGGCATCCCTAATTAATATTTCAAGATGTCTCAAGCATCTAAGCTTGGGGATGCCCCGGTTGGCATCCCTCCTTTCTTCTTCAACAATGATCGGTCAGTTTTTGTTGAACCTAAGTTTTTGCTTCTTCACATGATATGTGCTATCCTTGCAATGTCATTTTATTTTATTTTTTGCTTTCTGTTTGAATAAAATATTAAGATATGAAATTCTTAAATGTCAGAGAGTCTTCACATAGTTACATAATTTTTTGACTACTCATTGATCTCCACTTATATATTTTGGAGTAGTTTGTCATCTGCTCTAGTGCTTCACTTATATCTTTTTAGAGCATGACGGTGGTTTTATTTTGAAGAAATTGTTGAACTCTCATGCTTCACTTATATTATTTTGAGAGTCTCTCTAAACAGTGTGGTAATTTTCTTTGGTTATGAATTTAGTCCTAATATGATAGGCATCCAAGAGGGATATAATAAAAACTTTCATATAAAGTGCATTGAATACTATGAGAAGTATGATTCCTTATGATTGTTTTGAGATATGAAGATGGTGATATTACAGTCATGCTAGTGAGTAGTTGTGAATTTGAGAAATACTTGTGTTGAGGTTTGTGAGTCCCGTAGCATGCACGTATGGTGAACCGTTATGTAACAAAGTTGGAGCATGCGATATTTTTGATTGTCTTCCTTATGAGTGGCGGACGGGGACGAGCGATGGTCTTTTCCTACCAATCTATCCCCCTAGGAGCATGCGCGTAGTACTTTGTTTCGATGGCTAATAGAATTTTGCAATAAGTATGTGAGTTCTTTTTGACTAATGTTGAGTACATGGATTATACGCACTCTCACCCTTCCACCATTGCCAGCCTCTCTAGTACCGCGCAACTTTCGCCGGTACCATACACCCACCATATACCTTCCTCAAAAAAGCCACCATACCTACCTATTATGGCATTTCCATAGCCATTCCAAGATATATTGCCATGCAACTTTCCACCGTTCCGTTTATTATGATACGCATCATCATTGTCATATTGCTTTGCATGATCATGTAGTTGACATCGTATTTGTGGCAAAGCCACCATTCATCATTTTTTATACATGTCGCTCTTGAGTCATTGCACATCCCGATACACCGCCGGAGGCATTCATATAGAGTCATATTTTGTTCTAGTATCGAGTTGTAATTTTTGAGTTGTAAGTAAATAAAAGTGTGATGATCTTAATTAAGAGCATTGTCCCATGTGAGAAAAAAAGAGAAAAGGCCAAAAAAGAGAAGGCCCAAAAAAGGGAAAAAGAGAAAAAAAAATGAAAGAACAAGAGAGAAGGGGCAATGCTACTATCCTTTTACCACACTTGTGCTTCAAAGTAGCACCATGATCTTCATGATAGAAAGTCTCCTATGTTGTCACTTTGATATACTAGTGGGAATTTTTCATTATAGAACTTGGCTTGTATATTCCAACGATGGGCTTCCTCAAATTACCCTAGGTCTTCGTGAGCAAGCAAGTTGGATGCACACCCACTTAGTTTCTTTTTGAGCTTTCATAAGCTTATAGCTCTAGTGCATCCGTTGCATGGCAATCCCTACTCACTCACATTGATATCTATTGATGGGCATCTCCATAGCCTGTTGATACGCCTAGTTGATGTGAGACTACCTCCTTCTTTTCGTCTTCTCCACAACCACCATATTCTATTCCACTTATAGTGCTATATCCATGGCTCACGCTCATGTATTGCGTGAAAGTTGAAAAGGTTTGAGAACATCAAAAGTATGCAACAATTTTGAATATTTTGTGCATGATTTGAATATTTTGTGTGATGAAGATGGAGCATAGCCAGACTACATGATTTTGTAGGGATAAACTTTCTTTGGCCATGTTATTTTGAGAAGACATAATTCCCTTGTTAGTATGCTTGAAGTATTATTGTTTTTATGTCAATATTAAACTTTTGTTTTGAATCTTATGGATCTGAATATTCTTGCCACCATAAAGAAAATTACATGGATAAATATGTTAGGTAGCATTCCACATCAAAAATTCCGTTTTTGTCATTTACCTACTCGAGGATGAGCAGGAATTAAGCTTGGGGATGCTTGATACGTCTCCAATGTATCTATAATTTTTGATTGTTCCATGCTATTATATTATCTATCTTGGATGTTTTATATGCATTTATATGCAATTTTATATGATTTTTGGGACTAACCTATTAACCTAGAGCCCAGTGCCAGTTTTTGTTTTTTCCTTGTTTTTGAGTTTCGCAGAAAAGGAATATCAAACGGAGTCTGAGCTGAAAATTTACGGTGATTTTTTATGGACCAAAAGAAGCCCCCGAAGCAAAAGAGTTGGGCCAGAAGAGCCATGAGGCCTCCACAAGGGTGGAGGGCACGCCCTACCCCCCTGGGCGCACCCTCCGTCCTTGTGGGCTCCTCGTGGATCCCCCTCTGGCGTGAAATCATCACAAGTGGCCATCTTCACCATCCCGGTGCTCTCCATGCACTACAAAAAAAAGACACATCCGTGACATTTTGGGCCAAATGAATTTTTTTCTGTCATACATATGACACTTCTATGACGATAATTGTGACAAAACCCGGTATCATCATAGATGTGGTGGGCTCCTACTTCTATGACAAAAAATCATGACAGAAAATGGGCTTTTCGTCCTGGGCGGGCCGGAGATGCAGCTGCATGACATTCTTTGGACCGTCCATGACGGAAAAAACCGTGGTAGAAGCGAGGGCGAGGAAAATTTTGGGGAGTTCCCGGTTACGGTGGGAGGTCGGGGGCTGAGCGATGCGCGTTTCTCTCGTACACGTACGCGCGTGTGTGTGAGGCGTTGGATCTAACTGAACCCGAGCGAGGCGTTGGGCTCTAACTGAACCCGAGCGATTGCACTGCAGGCTACGCGTTACTGAACCCGAGCGATCGATCGATGGCTGTTAACTGAACCGGATCGAGCGATTCCTTCGATGCTGCTGCTAACTGAAGCCGATCGATGCTGCCTCTGGGATGAACAGTGAGCGTTGCGGGGGGGGGGGTTGGATGAACAGTGAGCGGTGGCGTTGCCTCTGGATAAACAGGACCCCGTGGTGTGGAGGGCTGGATGAACAGGACGGTGGAGGGGTGCCCGTGGAGGGGTGGTTGAACAGGACCCCGTGGTGTGGAGGGCTGGATGAACAATAGACGGTGGAGGGGTTCCCGTGGAGGGGTGGTTGAACAGTAGCCGGTGGAGTAGCGCGCGGTGGAGGCTGGATGAACAGGAGCCCGTGGAGGCTGGAGGAGGTCGGCGGTAGCCCGTGGAGGCTGGAGGAGGTCGACGGTGGAGATGAACAGTATCCCGTGGAGTCCCGTTTTGCGGTACGCCACACCCCTCCCGATGAACAGGACCCCCGTTTCGACCGTAGGAGGTCTGTTTCGTCCGTTTTGCGGTACGCCACACCCCTCCCGATCAACAGGACCCCTGTTTCGACCGTAGGAGGTCCGTTTCGTCCGTTTTGTGGTACGCCACACCCCTCCCGATCAACAGGACCCCCGTTTCAACCGTAGGAGGCCCGTTTCGTCCGTTTTGCGGTACGCCAGACCCCTCCCGATGAACAGGACCCCCGTTTCGACCGTAGGACCCCTGTTTCGACCGTAGGACCCCCGTTTCGACCGTGGAGTCCCGTAGGTGGCCGTATTTTCTTTCTTGCACCCTGGCCGCTGTACGTACGTGTACATGCTACGTGCGCGCCTCTACTACGACACGTGCGTGCCTCTACATCCACCAGTATATATGTACGTACACGTTCACGACCAGAATGACAACGCTACGTACGCTTCGACCAGGTGGGTCCCGACTGTCAGGCACTTCCTTGCGTGCGAAGATGTAGCTGGTGGGTCCCAGCAGTCAGGGGGGCGAATCGTTTTGTCTTTTTTTGCCCGGACGCACTTCCTTGCGTGCGAAGGTGTAGCTGGGGGGTCCCAGCAGTCAGGGGGGAAACGTTTTTTTCACGAAATACGGTGGCCTGTCCGGTGGGTCCCCGCTGTCAGGTGGAGGAATAATTATTTTGCGCGTAATAAGGAGGCACTTCCTTGCTGCGGCCGTGGACCCAGCTGTCAGCGTCTCCACGCACAGTACTCTTCCGATGGAAGTCGGTCGTTGACCACATTGACCACGCCGCGCCGAGAGCACCATGGCGGTGGACGACGGTGAGGCCTAGGAAGGGGACGACACGGAGGCAGGGAAGACTCGGCAGTTGTTTCCCACGCGGAGGGGAGTACGACTGTACGAGGGTTTACTGGTTCGTCTGCCGTCGCCGGAGAATAGCAGCAGGTGTGGGTGAGTAGAGGGATGGCTAGGCCAGCGATGGGAGTACGGTGGGGCGGTGAGGCCTGCGCAGCAGCACAGCCGGCCGCGGGGAGGAGGGAGCAAGCAGTCCCGCCAGCGCTTGTTTGAGCGGCTGGAGCAGGAAGAGCAGAGATTGAAGAAGCACGACGGCCGTTGGATGGACATCCAACAGTCAGTGCTTGTGCGTCAACCTTTTTTTAGGAAAGCCTCAAATCTGTGGAAAACAGCATACAGCCCATCTGCCATTATTTCTAATAATTTACAGCCCATTTGCTAATTCTTAAGGTTTTTTTGGAGCCCATATTCTTTTTGTTAGCATTACAGCCCATATTGTGGCCACGGTTAAAAAATTATACGAATTTTTGCATATTTCGATGCGGTCCGAACTGTTTTTAATCCCGAAATTTTGACTCACATTCAAACTGATTTTAAAAATAAATGTATATCAATATAACATCCAACAAATTCTCCACGCATAAAAATTAATGTAATTTAAAATCTTGAAATGAAAAAAAGATATTTGAAACTAATTGCCGGTTTGATGTGTTTTAAAAATGTACAGCCCATTTCTCATTACTGATTGGCCATTTTCTCGGCCAGCCGAATGAAAGCTCTCCTCGTCTTGAAAGATTTGCAGCCCAACAGGCCTGACAAAGCGACTTACTTGGCAAATCACAAAAAAACTGGGCTGTGGCCGTGGACCCAGCTGTCAGCCTCTCCACGTACAGTACTCTTCCGATGGAAGTCGTTCCTTGACCACGTTGACCACGCCGCGCGGAGAGCACCACAGCGGTGGACGACGGCGAGGCCTAGGAAGGGGACGACGCGGAGCCGGGGAAGACGCGGCAGTGGAAGCCCGCGCGGAGAGGAGTACAAGGGTTCACCGGTTCGGCTGCGGTGTGAGGCTGCCGTCGCCGCAGGGCCTGGCCAGCGGTGGGAATAGTAGGGGCGGTGAGGTCTCTACGGCAGCATAGCCGGCCACTGGAGGCAGGAGCATGCGGCACGACCGACGCTGCTTTGGGCGGCTGGAGCAAGAAGACCAGAGGTTGAAGAAGCACTACGGCCATTGGATGGACATCGTAAGGGCACTGGAGCTAGAATCGTTCATATTGACTAAGTTGACAAAGCCCTTCGTCCCCGTCAACTTAGTAGGCCCACAAGTCAGCCTCCCACCAAGGTGGGTCCCAGCTAGCCGGGGGAGAATTCATTTTTTTGTGCATAATAAGGAGGCACTTCCGATGGGTCTGAGCTGACAGCGAGGGGAACGATTTTTTCGCGAAATACGGTGGCCCGTCCGATGGGTCCCAGCAGTCAGGGGGAAACAATTTTTTTCACAAAATACTGGTGGCCCGTCCGGTGGGTCCCCGCTGTCAGGTGGAGGAATAATTGTTTTCCGCGTAATAAGGAGGCACTTCCTTGCGGCTGCCGTGGACCCAGCTGTCAGCCTCTCCACGTACAGTACTCTTCCGATGGAAGTCGGTCATTGACCACATTGACCACGCCGCGCCTAGAGCACCACGGCGGTGGACGACGGCGAGGCCTAGGAAGGGGACGACGCGGAACCGGGCAAGACGCGGTAGTGGATGCCCATGCGGAGAGGAGTACTAGCATTCACTGGTTCGGCTGCGGTGTGAGGCTGCCGTCGCCGCAGAATAACAGGGGGTGTGGGTGAGTGGAGGGATGGCCTGGCCAGTGGTGGGAGTAGTATGGGGGCGGTGAGGCCTCCGCGGTAGCACAGCCGGCCATGGGATGCAGGAGCAGGCGGCACGACCGGCGCTGCTTTGGGCGGCTGGAGCAAGAAGACCAGAGGTTGAAGAAGCACTATGGCCGTTGGATGGACATCATACGGTCACTGGAGTATTGACTAAGTTGACAAAGCCCTCCGTCCCCGTCAACTTAGTAGGCCCACAAGTCAGCCCAACAATATGGTGGGTCCCAGCTAGCAGGGGGTATTCATTTTTTTGGCGTAATAAGGAGGCACTTCCTTGCGTGCGAAGATATAGCTGGTGGGTCCGACCTGTCAGCGGGGGAATGTTTTTTTCACGAAATACAGAGGCCCTTCCTGTGGGTCCTAGCTGTCAGGTGGAGGAATCATTATTTTGCGCGTAATAAGGAGGCATTTCCTTGCGTGCGGCCGTGGACCCAGCTGTCAGCCTCTCCACGTACAATCCACTTCCGATGGATGTCGTTCATTGACCATGTTGACCAGGCCGCGCCGAGAGCACCAGGGCGTTTGACGACGGCGAGGCCTAGGAAGGGAACGACACAGAGTCAGGGAATACTCGGCAGTTGTTTCCCACGCGGGAGGGTTTACTGGTTCGTCTGCCGTCGCCGGAGAATAACAGCATGTGTGGGTGAGTAGAGGGATGGCTAGGCCAGCGATGGGAGTACGGTGGGGCCGTGAGGCCTGCGCGGCAGCATAGCCGGCCGCGGGAGGAGGGAGCAGGCAGTCCCGCCGGTGCTTGTTTGAGCGGCTGGAGCATGAAGAGCAGAGATTGAAGAAGCACGACAGCGTTGGATGGACATCCAACAGTCACTGCTCTCGTGTGTTGACTAAGTTGACAGGGCGTTGCGTGTGCGTCAACCTTTTTTTATGAAAGCATACGCGTCAACCAGTAGTAGGCGCACAAGTCAGCCTCAAATCTGTGGAAAACAGCATACAACCCATCTGCCATTATTTCTAATAATGTACAGCCCATTTGCTAATTCTTAAGAATTTTTTTGGAGCCCATCTTCTTTTTGTTAGCATTACACCCCATATTGTGGCCACGGTTAAAAAGTATACGAAATTTTGCATATTTCGGTGCGGTCAACTGTTTTTAATCCAGAAATATCGATTCACATTCAAACTATTTTGAAAAATAATTTATATAAATATAAAATCCAAATAATTGTCCACGCATAAAAATCAATGGAATTTAAGATCTTGTAATGAAAAAAATTTGAAACTAATTCCTGGTTTGATGTGTTTTAAAAATGTACAGCCCATTTCTGGGCAAACCGAATGAAACTCTCCTCGTCTTGAATGATTTGTAGCCCAGCAGGGCCGATAAAGCAAGTAGGCCTTGTTTGGGTATTTCTTAAAAAAAAGAACTGGGCTAGCCATTTTCAGCAAGAAAAAAACACAACTGGGCTCATGATGTGGTAAACATAAATAAAACCCTGGCTAGACGGGCCACAACCCCCGCACAGCCCCGTTGTTACCCTGATCCGTCTCTAAAACTAGTATAAATAACAACTGCTTGTTCCTAAAAAAAACTGCGCGACTTGCTGGGTCCCTGGTGTCAGCCGCTCGTAGTGTAATTCTCTCATTTATTGACTACGTTGACAATGGCGTGAGCCCCAGATGTCCAACCATTAGGAGGAACCATATTTTTGGGCTTGTACTATAGAGGCACTTGCTTGCGTACTGCCATGACGCTGGTGGGTCCCTACTGTCATCCTCTCCATGTACAGTCACCTCCTTGTTCCTCTCGGTTGACGACAACGTTGAGAATGCAAGAGGGCGGCGCACCACGCACGGCGAGCAAACCAAGGCCGCAAGGCGGAGGACGACGGCGAGGCCTCAGACGGAACAAACAGGAGCCGTTGAAGATGCGCCGGTCCAGTCGCAGGCGGAGGGGAGTACGAGGGTTGACTGGTTCGGGCGCGGGTGCGTGTTGGGGCTGACGTCGCCGGAGAATAACAGGACGTGTGGGGGAATAGAGGGAGGGACTGGCCAACGTTGGAGGGTACGTACGGTAGGGCGGCGGAGGCGCAGCCAGCCATGGGAGGTGGGAGCGGGTGGAGCCGACGGGGTGGTTTGGTTTGGGTGGCTGGAGGAAGAAGAAGACAAGAGATAGAAGATACACGACAGATGTTGGATGTCAATCCAACGGCTCGTAGGCAGAATTGTTTGTTGACTGGCTAGTAAGTCGACACCACCTTGGATAGGCTATTTCCTCGTGGGTCCCAAATGTCAGAATCCAAATCTGTCACGGTCATGCAGCCTTTCCTATGAAAATTTACAACCCATTTGATGTGCTAGTTCGAAATAAGTTTGTGGGTGCTGGTGGGGGCTAATCACTTGGCTTCTGTAATGCACAGTGAGCTCAAGCAGCCGGCGAGAGTGATGTTATTTCCCTTGGTTGGGATTTGTTACAATATTTCACTCTACATTAAACGAATGGCAAGCCATTTGCCTTGTTTCAAAGAAAAGATGACAGTCACAGCCGAGTTGAAAAGGGCAGGAACATCTAACTCCAGCTTACAAAGTGTACAAAAGCACGAGGGTTAATTGTTCATCAGGTTTACAAAAAAAACCAGATTGAAAACGGCAACAACATCTAACTCTAGCACTGTTTTCGGCAGTCATAGTCAAATGGATCGGTCAGGTCCATAGAATGAACATCCTGGGTCGTAAAATTTACTGGATTATGACCACAATATGTTGTAAATAGAAGCCCGGCACATTCAGCAGCTCTTTTGCCTACCTAAAACTCCTTTTTTTTCTCTTTGACATACCCATCCGTCAAAACCATGCTGCTGATAAACTTAAGCCTGATGGACAATAGTAACCTCGCATTCAGTAGGAAGAATGTGACAAATCTTGTGTTTGCACGGTTGGCTACATATTGTTCTAGCGTTATTGTCTTCAATCGAATCTCATGAGAAGTGAGAAAATCCCAATGCTTACGAATCCACCGATTGGTTATAACTTTCTTACCCCGTCCTGTTGCCTAAATAGACATGAAGATTGAAAACAGTTAAGGTCTAAAAGAAGAGTGTCGAAAGAGCAACAACTGAACGGCTAATTCTAGTACACTATATGCGGGCTTCCAATGTGCGTGAAATTATCACCTTTATATACAACTTCTCCAGACATGGAAAGCATTGCAGCAAGCCAATAATCTTGTTCAGATCAAAACTATTCATTTGGATATATAAGATCTTGACAGAATCCAGCACCATTGATAGGCCATCCATGGAGAAACTCTTCATTGAGCATAGAACATAATATTAGTACAAAATGTGTGCTCCAAGATGATATATAAATTATGCGCAGAAATTAAAAATGCAGCTTATGGTTACAAGTGTAGATGATAATATAAAGTACCTGAAGAACAGTGGAGCCAAACACCATATTGAAATGAGCACAGAGATCATGTATTACACCCAAGGTCTCCATTTTAGGCGCAGAGAGGACGGTTATTTGCAACGGTGAATAACTAGAATCAAAGATCAACCTTTGAAGTGAAGGGGCATCTTGGATGATGAGCTGCCTTCCGTCAAAAGGAATTCCAATTCTTACAAGGTTAGGCGACTTTATTTGGAGACAACCGATTCTAACTGTGAAAACAAGCACCAAACACTCCAGCGCAGGGCAACTGGAGTGGATGATGCTGTGCAATGAGGCCTCCAATATACGAACCCGCATAAGTGAAAGTTTCTTGAGAAATGGGAGTCGAAGGTTTAGTACCAGATTGTCTGGTAGGTAGCACAGCGCAAAGGTGGCGGTGTGGAGAGAGGACGAAAACCGCGAGATGGACATCGGTGCTGAGGGCACAAGTTCATGGCGTTCGGTATGTGGTATGTGATTTCCAGGGGAATAGTAGAACTCAAGCAGCTGTAGTTCTGTGAATTCAGGGGATTTCAGCCAGGCGTCCACCGTGCACGGCATGGTATGCTTGCTTAGGTAGCATGACGGGATGCAGAGGCTTTGAACGGAGCCCTGGTGGGAGGAGATGATGGCTCTAGGGATTTCAAAATCATTGAAGAGAGATAGATGATGCCAGTCGAGATTAAGGGGCACGGCGCGCCATAGAGGGCGCCACCGAATTGAGAGGACTTGGGTCCTTGGTGGGGAGAAGCGAGATGATCTCCCCAAGGACGGTGTCCGGGAGATCGCTGATGCGGTCCACCCGAGATTCTACGGGTTCCTGGGATCCGGTGGGGGCGGGGTCGCCGCTTCTCCCCGTGCTGCCGGGTGCGGGATCTACAACAAGCGTCGCCGCTGGCGGGAGCCTCATCTTCTTGGCGCTGGGGTCAGCCGACTCCATTTTCCTCGAGGGCGTCGCATCGCGCTCACGGATTTGAGCAGAGTAACGAATGACGAGCCTAGTTGTAGTGCGAGCGAAGAAGAAGGGGAGCTGGGGGTTTTCTGTAGGAGTGAGGAAGAAGGGGAGCTGGGGTTTTCTGTAGGAGTCAGGTGAGGAATTTGGGGGTACGAGTGGAGCGAGCTGACGTGTGGTGGGTGGGAGCGAGGAGGAAGAAGAGCACCCAGGTTTTTTTTGGGGGGGGGGGGCGGTGTGCTGGGTGTGGGTAGCGCCTCTCATTCAGTAAATATATGGGCTTTTGAATTGATTTTACTACTTACTAGTGTGGATGGGCTGTTTTTTCTTGGGCCCAGAGAAACAATTACTACTAGTACAGTGGAGACACTCTACAGCTACCCAGAAAAAGAATTACTACTAGTACAGTGGAGACACTCTACCGCTTCTGGCTCCTCCTAGGTCACTGAAACGTCTCCCTCTACTGAATGCCGTTATACTTTTGTTCACCGACATGCAGCGCACGGGCCCAAATGCCATCCACCAAATTAGAAGGCAGTATGCAGGTGGAGAGTCACCCCGGTCGTAGTGCGGCAGTAACGAGCCATCGTATCACAAAACCCCACCTCCCCGCAGTCTAAGTTTGACGGACGAAGCAACCATCATTTCACTCTTCGCTGAATCCCCTTCTCCCTCACCGTCTTCAAGAAAGGCAACACTCGCATCTGCCACTGTTCTTCTCTCCGAACGAAGGGAAGGTAAGCGGATCCGTGATGTTGGTATATTTTTGTTCAGAGAAAAAAAAAGAACTTTTGCAAAGCAGTAACCTATCCTCACTCTTTTTTTGTTTCATTGTCATTGTGATTGTGTTTTCCTTTCAGTGGTTTCCTAGTATTCGTCAGTTTCATGATGGACCAATGAGAACCAGGCAAATATCTGCCGATATTGGAGCAGACGCGGGAGGCTGATCCCCACGAGACAGAGAGCTCCAAGAAGATGGAGGCAACCACCGAGCCGACCCCAGATACGCTCACGGCCACTACTGAGATGGTCAACGCCCCGTTTGAGGTTACAGCCCCTGTGGCACTGCAGGAGCAGTTTTCCCACTTCGAGGATGTATCCCCCCCCCCCCGCTGAGCTGCCCAAGGTGATTTCCTTCTTTGCCGATCTCGATTGTGGTTTTTCATCCAAGTATGTGGTGATTTTTATAGAAAAGGAAGTATGTGGTGATTAATAATGCAAAATTTTATTAGCTTCGATGCCATGCTATACATAGTGGTTTAAATAACTTGTGTTTCTTATACTGAAAAGTAGTTCAGAATTTGTTTCTGTTTCAATTAGAGCCCTGATGCAGACAAGGATTGTGTGGTTGTACATGTCACTCGCTATGAGGCGGACGACCTGAATATACGCACTGGGAAAACAGAGTTCTTAGGCTGTTGGATCCTGGAAGCCATTTGCGGTTATACCAATGAAGAGTTGTATTCCAGCCTCACTGTTGTCAGGCATGTTGTCCAGGGTGTACTGAAGCACAAGAAGTTCAAAGCTACTCCTTCGTTTGTGAGGCATACTGTTCTTGTCAAGCTTACGCAGGAAGATGACGTGGCATGCCTCCACAAACAAGTTTATCAGTGGCAAGGCCACAAGGTTGTCTTCATGAAGGTTCACAGGATTGAGCTGCCGCGGGACGTCCTCGATGATGTTCATGGCAAGGTCCGTCTTGTGTCCAGCCCAAATTATATCGAGGCATGAAATAGTTGCCCTAGCTAGTGTTTAATAGTAGTTTGGATTGTGTCTAATTATTCGAACCTTGCCTATTATCGACCCCTCTGGGGCTAGTACTCTGTTTGAATCCGTCTATGGGAACTGCTGCTACTTTTGTGAGCCCGTGAATCATGTGAGAACCATCGTAATTGTTGCCGAAACAGATGCGTCCTCACTAGTTTTTTCATGAATATGGCATGGTAAGACATAAGTTGTCAGGGTTTATCATACAAGCAGTGTGTGTTTTGATGAAATAGAGCACTCGTTCGAGAACCGTGCGCTGACGTATACATAAGTACTTGTAAACACTGTTGGTGCTACCCCACTTGTAAGCAGTTGTGCAAAACATGGCACATTGGCTCAGCTCGCTTCAACACTAGGCTATCGACCAGCTAACAATCAACAATCTACTGTCTGACATATAAGCAACTATGTATCTTGTTACAGTGGTTCATGCAGTTAATTGATGCCACAATGTAATAAATTCGAAACGTTCACATGCTAGTCCAGCGCTCATGTGGAACACTCACATTAAACTCGTCTTCATAAAAAACTTGAAAAGCATAAGTTAAGAAATTTTATACATCTCAATGATTCATAGAACATAACAAACATATACTAGTTCACAGCAAAAGACAAAGTTGTGAGAAGGTTTACAAATCAGGAAAAAACAAGCAGGGCTTCTCTGAGCAAAGGGCCTCCCGGCAGGCTTAAATTTCCTGGAGTTCACTCTGGTTTTTTCTTGTTGCCACCATCCAGGGTTAGGTTCTCTCATTCCAGAATAACCAATTATAATTGTGGTCTCAGCTGGAATGCTGAACTGAACCATGCAGTGTACTGACCAGCTGAAATGCTTGTGCATTCCACTAAATTTAAGCACCGCTATTTGGAGAAATAAGAAGACCACAATGCCTCTTGTCCGCGCACCTATCCAAAAAACCGCCATGCAGCCGTGCCAGCTAGTCCTCCGTCCATGGATGAACTGGTAGAAAGTGCATTCCGGACTAGGATGCAGTTGTTTTCGCTCGTCCCTGCACTGCAATCAGGAAGTAAAACGTACAAATCAGCTTCTTTTAGATTGCGTTGGTCATTCTACCTTAGTTACTACCAATGTAGGGATACCTTGAAGACGGGAGGTTAGACGACAGCAACGAGGGATAGCCATCTCATTTTGTGCAGTTGTACTAAAACTGAGGTGTGTGCTTTTAATTGCGTGGATAGAAACGATACGGAGACAGACATCCCAAAACAATATGGATACAGACATCCCTGTTTGCGCAAATACGAAATACGGTTATTTAAACAGTGACAGATATTACTACTTTCCCCCGTTTCCTCTTAGAACCAAGTCCTAGATTCATGCTACAGCTTTCCCACTTTCTTCCCTGTTTGAACCAACGCTTTGAGTCGACTGTATGAACTAGCTTTACTTCTAATAATAGTAGAAGTCTAGGTGGCTTTGGAACAGCGGAAGGAAGTAGAAAAGGATCCACACGAAGGGAGCTGGGGCAGTAGAGCAAGGCCGGTTTCGAAGGAATATATACCTGAGGGTCGTTGGCATGTGGCAAAGACGGCGTCGGGAGGCCGCATCTTGGCCACAATACCGCAGGGAGGAAGAAGGGGTCGGAGGCCCTCCCGAGCCGGCGCTCTCTCGGAGAGAACGGCATGGCCGCCGATCGGGACGCGCAGGCAGCCGTTGGTCTCCTCCCTCGCCGCCGACGACAGCGTTAACGATGCACCTACACCCCTGCCCCGGTCGAGGTTGTCCGACCGGATTTGTGACCAGCCATGAGCTGAGAGAGAGTGTGGCCACCTATGTGTTGCTTAGATCTGGAGAGCATGAGAGAGTGAACGAGAGGAACCCTAGTAAAGCAAGTGCTAAGGCTCCTGCTTTTATATATAGTGGAGTGATTTTGTTGTACCAGCTTCAAAAAATGCGCTCCTACGTGTACCCGCGAGTGGGTGTGAGAGAACTAGTGCGTGCGTGCACCGCTTCTCTTCGTGAGAGTACAATATACTATGCCCAAAGAACGTTCGCCGCAAGAGTAACAGTATAAGTGTGTGACGTGTGAGCTAAAATAAAATGTGCCCACCGTCTTTTGTTTTTTAGAAGTTCTGAGGGTAGGGTGTGAAGAGCACATATGTGCGTGACATCTACCTGCAGATAGACGGTGGGTGCGACGTGCGAGTCTGCGAGAGGACTCGGGAGAGTCGTGACTCGTGAGGGTGCGTGTGCGTGAGAGAGAGGGGGACACGTATCAATGCAATGCATGTGTCCGTAAATCATTATCCGACAAACGTTCGCCACAAGCCTTTTCCTGATGAACGCCGTAAGAACCGTTAGATCGGCATCCGACAGTGTCAGTTTTGCCATGTCATTTAACAGAACAGCCACTCCTCCTACACACAAATCTTCCACGTGAGTGTTAGCAACTGCCGTATGCTCCCTCCGTTCATAGGAATAGATTCATATACTCCACGTTTCAAAGGAAATAAACATGATATCATTTCTATAGCTTTAGATCCACTTGGTTCATATGAATGGATTCCTATACTCCCTTAATTTCAAAGGAAAATAAACATTAGCGTATATTCAATAGAAAAGTTCCTATGATATGAACCAAATTACATCTCTTTTCTAATCCCTCCTCATAGGGATTGAGATACATGTCATCTCTAGATTCAATAGAAAAGTTCCTATGATGTGAACCAAATGACATCTCTTTTCCAATCCCTACTCATAGGAATTGAGATGCTCCATGTCATCTCTTTCCCTACAACTTCCATGTATACATCTTCTATTCCTAAATAGATAGTACAACCCACTAGTAGCTTTTTTCCAAAACATGCAACTATGGCACAAGAACTATATAGTGTGCCAATAACTTTGAAAGATGGTCGCTGGATGAAGCTAACCCGACAGTGCAGAGATAGGCAAATCCAAGCACTACTGGCCGTTGGATATCATCAACATTCCACCAGATCTGCCACATGTACAATTTAGAAGACTCCATGGTTGAACTTAAGCATAATGCACAAACCTCAAACACAAGCACTTCTCCTTTGTTCTAGAATCTTCTGTATCATAATTGATTATTTTTTTCTAAATGAATTGCCATTATTTGTTTTTTACTTTATGATTTACAATGCACAACCCCATGAATCTTAAGATTTTTATAAAACTAATTGATTTTGAATGAGATGAACTATCAGAACTAAACGAACATCTACATCATGCATATATGACTCAAAGCTTTACATGCTATAGTGTGTATTTATTCATAATTTGGTTTCGAAATCTCATGCGTTCAATACATGTGTACCTTACTAGTTTTGAGTAGAGTAGCAAATTTCACGCGGCCCCGGGTATATCAAAATGCAGGGCCCATGCATCATTGCCTTTCGGTCGAACCTACGTCCACAATTTTTTGTACGTACTATATCTCCACTGGTCCTCGAACCCAAAATGCTGCCTCATTTCCGTAAAACCAAGCGACCCACACCTATTTAAGGCGTCGACTGGAACTCGTTTACTACGACGTGGCCCCGCACGCCGTAGTACTCCTACAAACCCTACCGCCGCACTCATCATCGGTTTTCTTCAAGAGGACGAGGGAGAAGCCGATTTGTAGTGGAGGCGCTTTAAAAAAAAGGATCTGTAGTGGAGACCCCTACCCTAGGGTGCCCTAGGTAGCTGCCGCACGCATCATTGTTTTCTCTTTTCTTTATGCTCTTGCGCCCTAGAGTGAAATGATGGTTGCTTCGTCTGTCCATCTTAATGCCGAAAAGGTGGGGCTTTGTGATTTGACCCCTCATCGCTCATTTTCTACTACTGCGGCGCTACGACCGGGGTGCCTCCAATTCCAACCGCTGCTCCGAACTGTAATTTGGTGCATCGCATGTGGAACAAGACGGTGGATGAGCTACATGTCGGCCAAAGGGGTCCTGTTAAGTGTGTCGCCATTTCGTGTGCGGACCCTGCTTGAGTTGCTACACCAACACGACATGAGAAGCCTACCACTTGGTTTTGCTCCTTGGTGAATCCCGACTATATTGATCTAAAAAGATACGTGCTGAACTACCCTCTCTGTCTCGGTTTTTTTATTTTTAGGCGTCTCGGTTTATAGGGCCTGCACGTAGTTCTAGGTCATCCATTTGACTAACTAAATATGAGTTACTATGCCACAAAAAGTATATCATTGGATTCTTAAGCGGATGTAGTCGTATTTAAAAGTCGAGGGCGGGGCTTTTCCTACGCGGTAGGCGAGGCAGTTCTGCCTAGTCAGTTCGACAGAGACGCGAGAAGACGAGGGAGTAGGTTGCTACAAACATAGGGCTGTGTGATTTGACAGCGAGTTACTGCTGGATAGGTGGGGCCCCGTGATTTGACTTGCCATTATCATTTTAACTGCGGCGCTACGACCGGCGTGAGTCTCCCGATTCCTGACCACCTCCATACAGGTGCCTCTCCCAATGCTCCACCATGTAGTAGAGGCTGGCTCTTGCATGAGAGCCCACTTCTCCACTTTTTCCTTGCCTCTCTTTCCTCCACATATGCAAAAATGCCATGTAAAGCGCACTATTGTACTTACTTTTACTTGCTCCTACAGGTGCTTAAGCTTGCCACATAGGCATAAAGTCTGATGTGGCAAGTTAATAAAGAAGAGAGAGACTAGTTTGGTGACCCAAGGAAGAAACGGTGCTAAGCGCGTGTACCTAGGTGAAAAGACAATTTTGAGTCTATAGCTAATTAAATGAAGCAAACTTAGCAACACCATTTCATTGGAAGAGGTCACTCCTTGGCAAATGCAATAAATACTAGTACTCCCTATATCCCATAATATAAGAACGTTTTTGGCACTACACTAGTGTAAAAATGTTCTTATATTATGGGACGGATGGAGTACGAAGAAAGAGATAGAGAGGGGTAAAAAAATACACTTATAGCCAACCTTATAGCCAACCTTGTTGTAGTATGAGTGACTAAGTGATGACTATGTATGACATGCCAACATCAGATAGCCAAACGCACCGTGTTAAATCTCCAAGGGCGTGACCGCACGAGCGATGCGACAGTCGTGGTAGGCGCGACCATGATACGGGCTGCTGGCAGCCCTTGGATCTGAGATCAAACGGTCGCATGCTAAGTTGCTGAAAATTTGCAGAATAACCCTCCAGATAGGATATTCACCCATAGGTCTAGAATCACGCCATGCAACCGTTCGATCTCAGATCCAAGGGCTCTCGGAAGCCCGTATCATGGGAGAATGGAAAGCCACTACCCTGCCGTTCGCACGCTGGCAGTTCGCTCCTACTCGTCCCCGCACGTCCTTCAATACTACGGCGGTTCGCTCCTAGTCGTCCCGTCCATTCACATTACGGCAGTTCCACTAATCCTAACCCTCCTCCCAAATCCATGGCGTCCCAAATCTCCACGATCGGCGGTGAGTACAAGGTTAGAACCATCACCGGCGATGAGTTTGATGTCATCTACACCCGTTCTTCCGCGACGGTGAAAGGATGCCTTTCTTGCTTCAGACGCATGTTCGAAAACTCAGATGATGAGTGGGTCGCTGGGCTAGATGTTGAGTACACCACAGTCCTGGGACGAGAGAAGGATCTAAAGGACGAAGAGAGGAAGAAGCCCGCCATGATCCAGGTTTGCGTACATAACGTTTGCTTGGTCTACCACATATGCCATGCCGACGTTGAGTGCCAGGATTTTAAGAACTTCCTCAAGGACAAAATAGTGAAATTCGTTACTGTAGACTTTAACAACGACAAAGAAGTCCTGGGTCGGATAGGCCTCGTTGTAGGCAACCCCTTCGACCTCCAGAAGAATCGGCTGGTGCCCTCTCATCAGCCTTGAATGCTGACCCTGGCAGGAGCCATGGTTCATCCTTCGTACCGTAAACTGGAGAAACCTCATTACACGTTTCATCGTCATGCATGGCAGCGGAATGTACTAGATATAGACCACATCCACTACGTTGCAATGGATGGCTACCTTTGTTTCAATATCTACAAGGGTTGGATGAAGAGCAACAGCCAAGTGTGCGGTTCAAGCAAAGAAGTATCGGCCAAGAGGAACAGGGACAAGGAGGAAGTCGAGGACGTGGACGAGGACTCCGAGTAAGGTGGCAGTGTCGTTGCTCATGGTGGTTCTAAACTTCTAGTGCAGTGTCTACCGGATTAGTTGCATAGTTTAATTTCAGGTGTGCTTAGTTTAATTTGAGGGGTGTGTTGTGCTGAGCCCCTAGCAGAACTATGTTATGTTTCTTCTCGTTACTTTAACTCTTCAGTATGTACATACTACTAGTATTTCTTTAATAGAATTTAGCACCCCAATTAAGCACGTACTAGCTTTTTTAATAGTACTATATGCATAATTTGGCGACGAGCGCTCTCTATATGTACCACCTTTTTTTTAATTTCAATTTTTGCTCCATGGCGCAATCCATCGATAGTACTACTGTACAAAAGTATACATTTTTTAAAAGGCTAGAGTACTGTTCATCACATATATAGCCAGTTAAATTCTCAACCTAGAACGACGTGCATGCCATGTAGTAAACTGATACGGAGGAAGTATAGTAAAAATGAGGTGATTTTACCGAGCGATCGGCGGGGGAGCATGGCCTGTCATGCGGTCCCACGTGTCATGATGTACCAAGGTGATGCGCGTGTCCCTCTTGAGGCAGAAGCAATACTACGTGGTTTGAGATGATGGCGAACCGAAGTGTGAAATAATGGTTGCTTCGTCCGTCTGGGAAGGTGCGGCATTGTGATTTGACGTCTCATTGCTCATTACTACTACTGGGCCGGTACGAGTGGGGTGCGTCCCCCCTGCTGTTCTACACTGTTATTTGGTGCTTGACACGTCGACCCGGTTGCTATATGTCCCACATGTCGGCGACAGGAAGTACAGAATTCATGAAAGGGAGCGTCGACGGAGGAGTATACTACAGAATTCATGAAAGGGAGCGACTTAGTTTTGGAAAAAACTATTTTTACGGAGTACGTACCCACTAGGGTTTATAGGGCTCATCTAAAAAACATTCGTTTTTCCGTTTGATAAGTCTCAATTCTACTATACTAGTAGTAGTACCATTACATGTTGGATTTCGAGGTGCGTTAGATCACCCGATGCAAGCAGTGTCAAGAGGAAACTAACCAATGCATGTACAAGTTCATGGAAATTTAGTGGTCATTCATGCATTCGTTCTAATTAATGCCTCGGTAAACATAACTTCTTGAGAAAAACGAGCGTACTAATTACTTGTGCAAACTACAAAATTAATTCGACCACTCACCGTCTACCTTGGTTGGAGAGATTTTTGAAATTGAGCCATAAACTGGAAAGGAGGGAGTAGTAACTTTTGTCTTGATTACTATTTGTGGCCTTGTATAGATGCAAAATGTATTTTTTTATAGTGGCCTTGTATAAGTAAATGGAGGGAGTACTAACCAAAGTACGTAGTAGGGACGAGGAGTAAACGGAGGGAGTAGTAAAATTTTCTCCTCCTGCTGTGAGCCACCGCGCGCGTGGGCGAGGGAGCGGGCGTAAGGGCGTACAGTAGTAGTAGTAGTAGTACTACTACTACTACTCGTAAGCAAGCTTCACCTCATCCTGCGAGCCACCGCGCCCGTGGGCGGGGGAGACGGCGTACTAAGCAAGCTTCTCCTTGTTTTGCGAGTTGACGGGACACATCAAAAGTACTCCAGTGTATAGATCCTTGCCTCTAAGGTAGGCCCCACATGGTTTGCCTCTTTTTTTAATTTAACATAACGCGTCAAGTCGCAATTTGTTTGTTCACCCGTGGTAGACGATCCTCCCTCCACCAAGTGGACAACCAGTACACGTGCCAAATTACCACGTGGGCTGCCTTTTTCGTACAGAAATGAGCTCCACCGTGTACCCGCGCGGGTGTGGTTGGGAAAAAGACGGGAGTATGTGCGCCGTGCGTGCACCTCTTCTCTTCGTGCACGTCCCCCACCTACGTGGGTGTGTGTGAGAGAGATACAAACCTAGACATAATGCGCCGTCCATCCCCATGCCTCCGCCCAGTCCGACCACCAGTCACCACCACGCCCCACTCCTCCTCACCTTATCTCTCATCTTTCTCCCTCCATTTTTATATACAAGGGGCCACTATCAAAATTACAATTTGCAGATATACAAGGCCACTAGCACTAATCGATGCAATATTAATGGTGTTTGCCTCGTGGTACTAGCAAAGGAGGACATTAATTATCCCTTGCATGCATGCGGGAGTTTGTAAAAAAATGCATCTTGATGTTCCGTGCAATGCACGGGCATCTTGCTAGTCCATGAAAACAACACATGGCAAAATTCCACGGCGAACAAGGGATTTGAATCTGTTGGGAGGGGCTGTTTGGATCTTGCCCGGGGTAGCCAAAAT
Organism: Triticum aestivum; assembly: GCF_018294505.1. Taxonomy (NCBI): domain Eukaryota; kingdom Viridiplantae; phylum Streptophyta; class Magnoliopsida; order Poales; family Poaceae; genus Triticum; species Triticum aestivum. The sequence goes on along the minus strand of NC_057814.1, from coordinate 201,749,325 downwards.
ATTGGCGACCCTTTTGTCCACCGGTGCCTTTGCCACCGACGAACGAGGAATGGCTCGGGTGCTCATGCTGTCATGCATCCTCCAGCGCGCACGTTGGAGACGAGCTCGCACGAGCTGTGTTTTTTGTCCCACAACGCCGCCCGAGCCGCCCGCAGACCGACCGACGACCCGCAAATTACGCCATCCAACCGTAGCCGCACACATTATGACAGCAACTCAACCAACCGGACGAAATTCACGCAAACACGTAGACAAACTGATATTTCATATAAACAACGACGGAAATCATATAAAATACCGGATTTTCATACAAACATGACGGATTTCATTACATTCAAATGAACTACGCGGTGCTAGTTCTGGACAGCACGGGTATATAATACCTGGCCTAAATGGTCGCCCGCCGATCGATTTGTGTTCCTCATGTCCGACAGCACGATCACCGGACTGCCGGGAGCCCCGGAGGTATATGCTTCAGCGTAAAGGACGGCTCGCTTCCCCACTGCCCAACTGATATCATTGGTTGGTGCCGAATATGATGGTGGCCGGCACCGGTTCGAGTTCATCACCAGCCACTACTTCGCCATGGCCGGCACCGGCTACTCCTAACATTCCCCTCTTCCGTGGAGCCCATGTGGGGTCGACGAAGGTCCTCGCAACAAAAGGATCCGGCAAGACACCTGCTGTGTACGCCGGCGTCACCTCCGCGGTGGCCTTCATGGGACCCAAGCGGCGGCGGCCTCCCGTGTTCTACTTCTCCTCGATGATGGCGGCGGACGCGGAGGCGCTGGCCACCAACTCATCGCTCTCCGCGCACCCGGCTTCTGTCGCTGCTTGCATGGCGCGGCCGCCGGCATGGGAGTCTCGGCCACAGAAACGGGAGGCGCGGTACGAGTCGGTGGCGTGGACGGCAGCAACAACGCCCGTGCGCCGCTCCTCGTCGAGCTGGTCTGGAGCGGCGAATTGCTGAACCGCGCGCCGGCTTGGGGCGGCAACTGGCTCCGTCGGGCGAGGGGAGGGAGGTGGATCAGCGAGCTGCATAGCTCGCATTCGGCGGGCTACCCAGCCGGCTTGGATGCGGAATAACTACTCTTCATAAGCCATTGTAAGAGTGGACAAAATGGTGGAGGAGATAGGGGAGCGGCGGGGGTGTGCGATTCTTGGCCGGCGTTTGGCCTCGTTTAAATAGGAGATTAAATAGACAGCGGACGGGAGGAGCTCGGCCGGCGTTGCGTCTAACGCCGGCCCGGTCATGAACGGACGTGTGTCCAGAGTGGGTTTCTCGGCTTCCACACGGGCGGGTTTCATGGAGGCGTTTGAATGCGGCACGGAGGCGTGTTCAGCCGGGCGTGCCGCGAGTGGCGCCCTCGACTCTGACCTAGGACACCGCGCCGTTCTTCCACTGACGTGTGGGCTCTTTGGGTGCATGGCCTGCATGTCAGTGACCCAACGCAGGCAGCGCACAGCAGAGGAACCTTTGGTGGGCCAGGGCGGTCAGAAGCGGGCATTTCGTAAACTGATGATTGTTCATTGAGTGTGACGTCATCTTTTTCATGTAGATAAGCCTACTATGTTGATAGCCCGTTCGATACTTTGTGATTCATAAAGACCGCTGCAAACATCAATGTTCTGCTTATCACAGATAAGATTGATTAATACCCGTAACAATCCATGTCCTTAACAAAGGGTGCATGCACGTATAGGTTGAGCGTGTGTCTTGCGTCGTGTGCTGTGTGCATGCAGGCGTGCGAGTGTTGCGTGCGTGCAAGGGTACGTTTCAGTGTTGCATGCATGGGTGCGTACGTGCTTGTGTTCGTGAGTGCATGTGTACGTGTCAGTGTTGCACGCCAGCATGCGTGCGTGTTGGGGAACGTAGTAATTTCAAAAAATTTCCTACGCACACGCAAGATCATGGTGATGCATAGCAACGAGAGGCGAGAGTGTTGTCCACGTACCCTCGTAGACTGAAAGCGGAAGCGTTATCACAACACGGTTGATGTAGTCGTACGTCTTCACGATCCGACCGATCAAGTACCGAATGCACGGCACCTCCGAGTTCTACACACGTTCAGCTCGATGACGTCCCTCGAACTCTGATCCAGCCGAGTGTTGAGGGAGAGTTTCGTCAGCACGACGGCGTGGTGACGATGATGATGTTCCACCGACGCAGGGCTTCGCCTAAGCTCCGCAACGGTATTATCGAGGTGTAATATGGTGGAGGGGGGCACCGCACACTGCTAAGAGATCTCAAGGATCAATTGTTGTGTCTCCGGGGTGCCCCGCTGCCCCCGTATATAAAGGAGCAAGGGAGGAGGAGGCCGACCCTAGGAGGGGGCGCACCAAGTGTGGAGTCCTACTAGGACTCCCTAGTCCTAGTAGGATTCCACCTCCCATATGGAATAGGAAAAGAGGAAGGGAAAAAGAGAAGGAAGGAAGGGGGTGCCCCGCTTCCCTAGTCCAATTCGGACCAGACCAAGGGGAGGGGTGCGGCCACCCTTGAGGCCCTTTTTCTTCTTCCCCGTATGGCCCAATACGTATTCCCGTAACTCTCCGGTACTCCGAAAAATACCCGAATCACTCGGAACCTTTCCGAAGTCCGAATATAGTCGTCCAATATATAGATCTTTACGTCTCGGCCATTTCGAGACTCCTCGTCATGTCCCCGATCTCATCTGGGACTCCGAACTCCTTCGGTACATCAAAACTCAATAAAACTATCATCGTAACGTTAAGCGTGCGGACCCTACGGGTTCGAGAACTATATAGACATGACCGAGACACGTCTCCGGTCAATAACCAATAGCGGGACCTGGATGCCCATATTGGCTCCCACATATTCTACGAAGATCTTTATCGGTCAGATCGCATAACAACATACGTTGTTCCCTTTGTCACCGGTATGTTACTTGCCCGAGATTTGATCGTCGGTATCTCGATACCTAGTTCAATCTCGTTACCGGCAAGTCTCTTTACTCGTTCCGTAACACATCATCCCGCAACTAACTCTCCGACAATTGGAGTGATGTGCATTACCGAGTGGGCCCAGAGATGTGCATTACCGAGTGGGCCCAGAGATACCTCTCCGACAATTGGAGTGACAAATCCTAATCTCGAAATACGCCAACCCAACAAGTACCTTTGGAGACACCTGTAGAGCACCTTTATAATCACCCATTTACGTTGTGACGTTTGGTAGCACACAAAGTGTTCCTCCGGTAAACGGGAGTTGCGTAATCTCATAGTCATAGGAACATGTATAAGTCATGAAGAAAGCAATAACAACATACTAAACGATCGAGTGCTAAGCTAACGGAATGGGTCAAGTCAATCACGTCATTCTCCTAATGAGGTGATCTCGTTAATCAAATGACAACTTATGTCTATGGCTAGGAAACATAACCATCTTTGATTAACGAGCTAGTCAAGTAGAGGCATACTAGTGACACTCTGTTTGTCTATGTATTCACACATGTATTATGTTTCCGGTTAATACAATTCTAGCATGAATAATAAACATTTATCATGATATAAGGAAATAAATAATAACTTTATTATTGCCTCTAGGGCATATTTCCTTCAGTCTCCCACTTGCACTAGAGTCAATAATCTAGTTCACATCGCCATGTGATTTTAACATCACTAATTCACATCACCATGTGATTAACACCCATAGTTCACATCTCTATGTGACCAACACTCAAAGGGTTTACTAGAGTCAATAATCTAGTTCACATCGCTATGTGATTAACACCCAAAGAGTACTAAGGTGTGATCATGTTTTGATTGTGAGATAATTTTAGTCAACGGGTCTGTCACATTCAGATCCGTAAGTATTTTTGCAAATTTCTATGTCTACAATGCTCTGCACGGAGCTACTCTAGCTAATTGCTCCCTCTTTCAATATGTATCTAGACCGAGACTTAGAGTCATCTAGATTTAGTCTCAAAACATGTATCGACGTAACCCTTTACGACGAACCTTTTGTCACTTCCATAATCGAGAAACATATCCTTATTCCACTAAGGATAATTTTGACCGCTGTCAAGTGATCTACTCCTAGATCACTATTGTACTCCCTTGCCAAAATCAGTGTAGGGTATACAATAGATCTCATACACAGCATGGCATACTTTATAGAACCTATGGCCAAGGCATAGGGAATGACTTTCATTCTCTTTCTATCTTTTGCCGTGGTCGGGCTTTGAGTCTTACTCAATTTCACACCTTGTAACACAGGCAAGAACTCTTTCTTTGACTGTTCTATTTTGAACTACTTCAAAATCTTGTTAAGGTATGTACTCATTGAAAAAACTTATCAAGCGTCTTGATCTATCTCTATAGATCTTGATGCTCAATATGTAAGCAGCTTCACCGAGGTCTTTCTTTGAAAAACTCCTTTCAAACACTCCTTTATGCTTTGCAGAATAATTCTACATTATTTTCGATCAACAATATGTCATTCACATATACTTATTAGAAATGCTGTAGTGCTCCCACTCACTTTCTTGTAAATACAGGCTTCATTGCAAGTCTGTATAAAACTATATCCTTTGATCAACTTATCAAAGCGTATATTCCAACTCCGAGATGCTTGCACCAGTCCACAGATGGATCGCTAGAGCTTGCATATTTTGTTAGCACCTTTAGGATTGACAAAACCTTCTGGTTGCATCACATACAACTCTTCTTTAATAAATCTATTAAGGAATGCAGTTTTGTTTATCCATTTACCAGATTTCATAAAATGCGGCAATTGCTAACATGATTCGGACAGACTTAAGCATAGATACGAGTGAGAAACTCTCATCGTAGTCAACACCTTGAACTTTGTCAAAAACCTTTTTCCGACAATTCTAGCTTTGTAGATAGTAACACTACTATCAGCGTCCATCTTCCTCATGAAGATCCATTTAATCTCAATGGCTCGCCGATCATTGGGCAAGTCAATCAAAGTCCATACTTTGTTCTCATACATGGATCTCATCTCAGATTTCATGGCCTCAAGCCATTTTGCGGAATCTGGGCTCACCATCGCTTCTTCATAGTTCGTAGGTTTGTCATGGTCTAGTAACATAACCTCCAGAACAGGATTACCGTACCACACTGGTGCGGATCTTACTCTGGTTTACCTACGAGGTTTGGTAGTAACTTGATCTGAAGTTACATGATCATCATCATCATTAACTTCCTCACTAATTGGTGTAGGCGTCACAAAAACTGGTTTCTGTGATGAACTACTTTCCAATAAGGGAGCAGGTACAATTACCTCATCAAGTTCTACTTTCCTCCCACTCACTTCTTTCGAGAGAAACTCCTTCTCTAGAAAGGATCCATTCTTAGCAACGAATATCTTGCCTTCGGATCTGTGATAGAAGGTGTACCCAAGTGTCTCCTTTGGGTATCCTATGAAGACATATTTCTCCGATTTGGGTTTGAGCTTTATCAGGATGAAACTTTTTCACATAAGCATCGCAACCCCAAACTTTAAGAAACGACAACTTTGGTTTCTTGCCAAACCACAGTTCATAAGGCGTCGTCTCAACGGATTTTGATGGTGCCCTATTTAACGTGAATGTAGCTATCTCTAATGCATAACCCCAAAACGATAGTGGTAAATTGGTAAGAGACATCATAGATTGCACTATATCCAATAAAGTACGGTTATGACGTTCGGACACACCATTATGCTGTGGTGTTCCAGGTGGCGTGAGTAGTGAAGCTATTTCACATTGTTTTAACTGAAGTCCAAACTCGTAACTAAAATACTCTTCTCCACGATCAGATCGTAGAAACTTTATTTTCTTGTTACGATGATTTTCTGCTTCACTCTGAAATTATATGAACTTTTCAAATGTTTCAGACTCTTGTTTCATTAAGTAGATATACCCATATCTGCTCAAATCATCTGTGAAGGTCAGAAAATAATGATACCTGCTACGAGCCTCAATATTCACCGGACCACATACATCTGTATGTATGATTTCAAACAAATCTGTTGCTCTCTCCATAGTTCCGGAGAACGGCGTTTTAGTCATCTTGCCCATGAGGCACGGTTCGCAAGCATCAAGTGATTCATAATCAAGTGATTTCAAAATCCCATCAGTATGGAGTTTCTTCATGCGCTTTACACCAATATGACCTAAACGGCAGTGCCACAAATAAGTTGCACTATCATTATTAACTTTGCATCTTTTGGCTTCAATATTATGAATATGTGTATCACTACGATTGAGATCCAACAAACCATTTTCGTTGGTGTGTATGACCATAGAAGGTTTTATTCATGTAAACAGAACAACAATTGTTCTCTAATTTAAATGAATAACCGTATTGCAATAAACATGATCAAATCATATTCATGCTCAACGCAAACACCAAATAACACTTATTTAGTTTCAACACTAATCCCGAAAGTACAGGGAGTGTGCGATGATGATCATATCAATCTTGGAACTACTTCCAACACACATCGTCACCTCGCCTTTTACTAGTCTCTGTTTATTCTGCAACTCCCGTTTTCGAGTTACTACTCTTTAGCAACTGAACCAGTATCAATTACCGAGGGGTTGCTATAAACACTAGTAAAGTACACATCAATAATCTGTATATCAAATATACCTTTGTTCACTTTTACTAGTCTCTGTTTATTCTGCAACTCCCGTTTCGAGTTACTACTCTTAGCAACTGAACCAGTATCAATTACCGAGGGGTTGCTATAAACAGTAGTAAAGTACACATCAATAATCTGTATATCAAATATACCTTTGTTCACTTTGCCATCCTTCTTATCCACCAAATAGTTGGGGTAGTTCCGCTTCCAGTGACCAGTCCCTTTGCAGTAGAAGCACTTAGTCTCAGGCTTAGGACCAGACTTAGGCTTCTTCACTTGAGCAGCAACTTGCTTGCCGTTCTTCTTGAAGTTCCCCTTCTTCCCTTTGCCCTTTTCTTGAAACTAGTGGTCTCGTCAACCATCAACACTTGATGTTTTTCTTGATTTCTACCTTCGTCGATTTCAGCATCACGAAGAGCTCGGGAATTACTTTCGTCATCCCTTGCATACTATAGTTCATCACGAAGTTCTACCAACTTGGTGATGGTGACTAGAGAATTCTGTCAATCACTATTTTATCTGGAAGATTAACTCCCACTTGATTCAAGCGATTGTAGTACCCCAGACAATCTGAGCACATGCTCACTAGTTGAGCGATTCCCCTCCATCTTTTAGCTATAGAACTTGTTGGAGACTTCATATATCTCAACTCGGGTATTTGCTTGAAATATTAACTTCAACTCCTGGAACATCTCATATGGTCCATGACGTTCAAAACGTCTTTGAAGTCCCGATTCTAAGCCGTTAAGCATGGTGCACTAAACTATCAAGTAGTCATCATATTGAGCTAGCCAAACGTTCATAACGTCTGCATCTGCTCCTGCAATAGGTCTGTCACCTAGCGGTGCATCAAGGACATAATTCTTCTGTGCAGCAATGAGGATAATCCTCAGATCACGGATCCAATCCGCATCTTTGCTACTAACATCTTTCAACATAATTTTCTCTAGGAACATATCAAAAATAAAACAGGGAAGCAACAACGCGAGCTATTGATCTACAACATAATTTGCAAAATACTATCAGGACTAAGTTCGTGATAAATTTAAGTTCAATTAATCATATTACTTAAGAACTCCCACTTAGATAGACATCCCTCTAATCCTCTAAGTGATCACGTGATCCATATCAACTAAACCATGTCCGATCATCACGTGAGATGGAGTAGTTTCAATGGTGAACATCACTATGTTGATCATATCTACTATATGATTCACGCTCGACCTTTCGGTCTCCGTGTTCCGAGGCCATATCTGTTATATGCTAGGCTCGTCAAGTTTAACCTGAGTATTCCGCGTGTGCAACTGTTTTGCACCCGTTGTATTTGAACGTAGAGCCTATCACACCCGATCATCACGTGGTGTCTCAGCACGAAGAACTTTCGCAACGGTGCATACTCAGGGAGAACACTTATACTTTGATAATTTAGTGAAGGATCATCTTATAATGCTACCGTCAAACAAAGCAAGATAAGATGTATAAAAGATAAACATCACATGCAATCAAAATATGTGACATGATATGGCCATCATCATCTTGTGCCTTTGATCTCCATCTCCAAAGCATCGTCATGATTTCCATCGTCACCGGCATGACACCATGATCTCCATCATCTTGATCTATATCAATATGTCGTCACATGGTCGTCTCGCCAACTATTGCTCTTGCAACTATTGCTATCGCATAGCGATAAAGTAAAGCAATTATTTGGCGCTTTGCATCTTATGCAATAAAGAGACAACCATAAGGCTTCTGCCAGTTGCCGATAATTTCAACAAAACATGATCATCTTATACAACAACTTATGTCTCATCACGTCTTGACCATATCACATCACAACATGCCCTGCAAAAACAAGTTAGACGTCCTCTACTTTGTTGTTGCAAGTTTTACGTGGCTGCTACGGGCTTAGCAAGAACCGTTCTTACCTACGCATCAAAACCACAACGATAGTTTGTCAAGTTGGTGTTGTTTTAACCTTCGCAAGGACCGGGCGTAGCCACATCGGTTCAACTAAAGTGAGAGAGACAGACACCCGCCGGTCACCTTTAAGCAACGAGTGCTCGCAACGGTGAAACCAGTCTCGCGTAAGCGTACGCGTAATGTCGGTCCGGGCCGCTTCATCTCACAATACCGCTGAACCAAAGTATGACATGCTGGTAAGCAGTATGACTTATATCGCCCACAACTCACTTGTGTTCTACTCGTGCATACCATCAACGCATAAAACCTGGCTCGGATGCCACTGTTGGGGAACGTAGTAATTTCAAAAAAATTCCTACGCACACGCAAGATCATGGTGATGCATAGCAACGAGAGGGGAGAGTGTTGTCCACGTACCCTCGTAGACCGAAAGCGGAAGCGTTATCACAACGCGGTTGATGTAGTCGTACGTCTTCACGATCCGACCGATCAAGTACCGAACGCACGGCACCTCCGAGTTCTACACACGTTCAGCTCGATGACGTCCCTCGAACTCTGATCCAGCCGAGTGTTGAGGGAGAGTTTCGTCAGCACGACGGCGTGGTGACGATGATGATGTTCCACCGACGCAGGGCTTCGCCTAAGCTCCGCAACGGTATTATCGAGGTGTAATATGGTGGAGGGGGGCACCGCACACGGCTAAGAGATCTCAAGGATCAATTGTTGTGTCTCTGGGGTGCCCCCTGCCCCCGTATATAAAGGAGCAAGGGAGGAGGAGGCAGGCCCTAGGAGGGGGCGCACCAAGTGTGGAGTCCTACTAGGACTCCCTAGTCCTAGTAGGATTTCACCTCCCATATGGAATAGGAAAAGAGGAAGGGAAAAAGAGAAGGAAGGAAGGGGGCGCCCCCTTCCCTAGTCCAATTCGGACCGGACCAAGGGGAGGGGTGCGGCCACCCTTGAGGCCCTTTTTCTTCTTTCCCGTATGGCCCAATAAGGCCCAATACGTATTCCCCTAACTCTCCGGTACTCCAAAAAATACCCGAATCACTCGGAACCTTTCCGAAGTCCGAATATAGTCGTCCAATATATCGATCTTTACGTCTCGGCCATTTCGAGACTCCTCGTCATGTCCCCGATCTCATTTGGGACTCCGAACTCCTTCGGTACATCAAAACTCAATAAAACTATCATCATAACGTTAAGCGTGCGGATCCTATGGGTTCGAGAACTATGTAGACATGACCGAGACACGTCTCCGGTCAATAACCAATAGCGGGACCTGGATGCCCATATTGGCTCCCACATATTCTACGAAGATCTTTATCGGTCAGACCGCATAACAACATACGTTGTTCCCTTTGTCACCGGTATGTTACTTGCCCGAGATTTGATCGTCGGTATCTCGATACCTAGTTCAATCTCGTTACCGGCAAGTCTCTTTACTCGTTCCGTAACACATCATCCTGCAACTAACTCTCCGACAATTGGAGTGATGTGCATTACCGAGTGGGCCCAGAGATGTGCATTACCGAGTGGGCCCAGAGATACCTCTCCGACAATTGGAGTGACAAATCCTAATCTCGAAATACGCCAACCCAACAAGTACCTTTGGAGACACCTGTAGAGCACCTTTATAATCACCCATTTACGTTGTGACGTTTGGTAGCACACAAAGTGTTCCTCCGGTAAACGGGAGTTGCATAATCTCATAGTCATAGGAACATGTATAAGTCATGAAGAAAGCAATAGCAAAATACTAAACGATCGAGTGCTAAGCTAACGGAATGGGTCATGTCAATCACGTCATTCTCCTAATGAGGTGATCTCGTTAATCAAATGATAACTTATGTCTATGGCTAGGAAACATAACCATCTTTGATTAACGAGCTAGTCAAGTAGAGGCATACTAGTGACACTCTGTTTGTCTATGTATTCACACATGTATTATGTTTCCGGTTAATACAATTTTAGCATGAATAATAAACATTTATCATGATATAAGGAAATAAATAATAACTTTATTATTGCCTCTAGGGCATATTTCCTTCAGTGCGTGTGTACGTGTCAGTGTTGCACGCCTACATGCATGCGTGTCTTGTGTGCGTGCATGTGTACGTGCGGGGTGAGGCTACATGTCAGTCGACTGACTTTTTCATCTCTGGTCATTAGATTTTCCAGCCATTGGATACGAAATCAAGGGCCTCCAGTTTATCATCAAACTCCACCCCCTGAGCCGCCAGCCACCACCGGCCGAACTGCCAGCCCCCGCCGCCCGCGGCCGGCCCGCCCTCCCTGAAACCACTCCCCACCGCCGGTCCGCCGCCGCACCGCCCATCCCTCTAGCCCCCCCGGCCGATTGCGTGTGTGGTGTGGTGGGCACATCATTTCTAGTTGTGGTGGGTCAACATGAAGACTCATGGGTCGGTTCCATCCTGCGCCACATATAGGTTGGACCGAGACGTGTTATACGAAGACCCATGTGGAGGACTCGGCGTACAACACGAAGCTACCAGAGTCGCGGAGGACTCTATCCCCACTGGTGATAAGCCGACTATATATGATTTGTAACCCTAGGCCCTTAGTATGTTATACAAGCTTGGGGGCTAGTTCGTCGATAGTATACACACACGCACAATGCATGGTATTCACGTGTACTTTGTACACACCCCTATCACTAATATACAGTACCAGGAGTAGACTCTTTCTTCAACTGCAAGGGTCCGATCCGAACTAGGGTAAAACTTTGCCTCGTATTACCATCCAGCCTAACAGCCAGGGATATCCTACCGAATGATATGATGAAATCATATCTGCCAACTACTAAGAGAGAGGTGTGTCGGGGGGGGCAATGTGTGCGAGAGAGGCCTAAAGATAATGTGCGTGCGGGAGACACGTAGGCACATATATGTGCGTATAGAGGGCTAGTAGAGACCGTGCATGTGTATATATGCATGTGAGAGAAATAGTGTTTTCCAACTGAGATTAGTGAAAAGAGTGGTACATAGTAGTCAGAAAGAGAGAGAGAAACAGAGAGAGCATGTGCGTGAGACACCCCGACACCCTGAGAGAGATTGTGAGCATGTGTGAAAGAGAAATGCCGATGCATATAAAGTGTGTGCACTTATGCGTTAGATAGAGAGATATATAACGCGTTTGTGAGAACGGGGCGAGGCATAGTGCATCTACGTGTAAAAGGCGGTTCTACGCATTAAATTAAAATATAAATGGCATTATTATTTTTGGATGAGATCATGAATTTTGCAAATTGCGTATGGACGAAAATCGGTCTATCAGACACCCATACTCTATTGAATTCTAGCATGTGCATGTGTTTATTTCATATTATCGATCCATAGAGTGAGAGCGGTTTGAAATACAGGCAATGGATGCTTTTGCAATTCATATATAAACATTAATTAGTGCACTCCATGTTGTTAGTGTGAAGCACTTTATACATTTGTCACTTGCATGGATACATTCCAAATTGCTAGCTACGAAATAGAATACATGTCGAATTCAACATAAAGGGGGTTTCGAAGATTCGAATTCATAGGAAGTGCATTCATCTATTTGAACCCGAGATAATGGCATTTGTAAATCAGATGTAAAAGGGGGCATCAATCTTTGTTGTGAGTTTGAACATGCTATATATATTCATACGCATATCTAACTTTTTTTTGCAACCAAGGAGATTATATCTGGAACCATGCATGAACTGAGGTAAGTTGCATATTTTTTAATATATACTCGTGTACAATGTATATTCAAATGTACCCCCTCCATTCCAAAATAATCGTAGCTTTAGGATTTTCAAGAGTAAAGATTTGTGAAGTTTGACAAATCCTGAAAGTTCAATTCAAGAGAACCGAAAACGTTAATGCTTCTGCTCCCAAATATTGAACGAAGCGCCAAATAGGCCTCTGGTCACCCGAAACCGCGCGAGACTAATGTTTTGGTGGTAGGAAATTACTGTCCTGACTCTGGCCCGTGTAGCCTATCGGCCCAATGTCCAAAGGTCTAAACCGGGGTAGGTTTGTAACTTCACCAAGACGCCAGTCTCAACCGCCTCCGAGAAGCATTCATACGCCGTGGGCGCCTACCCATGCGCTCGGCCGAAATCTATCCCGCCCACATTTGGGACACCTGACATGACTGTCCTACCCCCAACCCGCAATATGTCCGAAATTTTAGATGGGGGCAAAGTTTGTAACTTTCCCCAAATTTCAAACAAGCGCGTCTCAAACCGAAACATTGTTCCCCCTTAGTTCCCCGCCTCCCTCCGTTTCCCCATTCATACTCCTTGGGCGCGAAAACGCCCTCTCCACCAGCCGCGAAACCCCAGCCTCCTCCGTCATCCACCCCATAGCGGCCAATCCACCGCCGCCCTCCTCCATCACGCCGGAGCCGGTACCCCGACGTCGTCGTCCAATGCAACCGCAACCGCAACACCCTCAAGGACTTAGCAGCTGAAGCCGAGGCAGAGCTGCCTCCACGACGCCGACGTGCGCCGTACCAGAACCACTCCGACCACACCGTCCTGTGCCTCACTGCTGCGGCTCCACTGTCGCAACCGTTCAGCGCACCGGAGTTGTTCCCGCTACGCCGTCGTTCGCCGCCTCGGATCTGCTTCCCCGCCGCCGACAGATGGCCACCGCACCACACTCAACAACTTGGCCATGGGTTCGTCCAAGGCTGCACCGTCCTTCACAACTTCTGGTTTCTGGCGAACAACAAGAAGATCCTCGGAAAAAGAGAAGGAGGACACAGCACTGCCAGCAGAAAGAGGTACTCCTCTTCCCTCATTCGTGCAAATCTTATGTCTCCGGTCACACCGTATTCATCCCACGAAAGAAACTAGTTGAGCGCTTCTTACTGCATCTTCTTCGTGATACTAAATGCACAAGGTTTCCTCCCTTTTACTATTTCACCTTTGCTAGAGGTCAGTAGCCCACCTGGATTTCAATTCAGGGTCAGTCGAACCGCAATTAAAAGAAGCAGCACCCGCTTAGGCGCGCGGAGCACCTAGTCCGCCTGTTCCCCGGGGAAGCGGCGCATCGGTGTCTATCATAGGGGTGTGGGGCGCAGGAGCTGCTTGCGCCTGATCTGGAGGTCGGCGGGGCTTGAATGGATGGCCGGGGGGCGGTGCCAAGCACGGCGGTGCGGTGAGGTCGAGGGGAGGGCGCAGGCAGGGGAGGAATACTGGGCCGGTGGTCGCTGGCGTTTCGAGGAAGATCGTCAACACTGACTGGCTGGAGGTAGATGAAGGCGATCTGCCCGTTCTTTGTACATCGGACGGTGCAGAAAAAATGGACTGACCTATTTGCTTTCAGTCGACTGTTATTTTCATAGAATCCTGTAGTAATTTAGTGTGCCATGCATGTTGTAGAGCTATCATATGTCTCCCGTCATTTATTTCTCACCGACCTGCTATCTGCTACCTTTACACTGTACTAATTGTGCACACACTTCACCCATACTCACACTATTGTTTTTTTATGCATGGGTATTTCAGACTCTGACGCAGTGTTGATGAATGCAGAAAAGAAAAGACAGAAGTCGCTCCAGTGTAATTCGAAGATAAGCACTAAGCGTTTCAGCGCTCTAATGGGTGCAGTGTCAGCAGTTGGAGACAGTAAACGTAGCTCTGCAGTTGATGATCTCAATTGCCACACACAACCATCCCAGGTGCTTGCTTTAACTTCGCGCTGTCAAATGTGGTTGCATGTTGCATATGGTGTCTAGCTTGTATTGCTTCCAATTTGGTTAAATTGCATCTGCTTACTTTACACATTATACCTTTGATAATGACATGCCTTCCTGTTTTTGATACATACTACATATGTCTATTAACCATGTTCGTACATCAAACTAATGCTCTTTTGTATCCCTCGTCAATCACTTATGATGAGACAGTCACCCGAGTGGGTTACTGTGAGACGCCCTACTCGTTTAAAGAGTGCAGTGTCATCCTCCCCACATGATTCTCAAGAAACAGCAAGGCTAAATGAAGATAGTCAACGTAGCTCTCTAGTTGATCACCGCAATTCCCCCACACCACCATCGCAGGTGCTTGCTCTTACTTGGCAGTGTGATATGTGGTTGCATGTTGCATATGGTGTCTACCTTGTAATGCTTCTAATTAGGGTAAATTGCATCTGCTTAGTTAACACATTATACCTGTGAATATGACATGCCTTCCTGTTTTTGGTACATACTACGTCTTTCTATTAACCATGTTCTTACATCAAACTACTTTTCTTGTGTATCCCTCATCAATGCTCCTAATTTGTTAAATTGCATCTCCTTAGCTTACACATTATACATGTGAATATGACACGCCTTCCTGTTTTTGGTACATACTACATCTGCCTATCACACCATGTTCTTACATCAAACTACTGTTCTTGTGTATCCTGCGTCTATCGCTTATGATGAGACAGTCACGCGCGTGGGTTAATATGAGACGCAATACTCTTATAAAGAATGCAATTTCATCCTCTCCACATGATTCTCAAGAAACAGCAAGCCTAAATGAAGATATTGAACGTAGCTCTGTACCTGAAGACCGCACTTCCCCTACACCACCATCACAGGTGCTTGCTCTAACTTCGCAGTGTGATATGTGGTTGCATGTTGCATACGGTGTCTAGCTTGTAATGCTTCTAATTAGGGTAAATTGCATCTGCTTAGTTTACACACTATACCTGTGAATATGACATGCCTTCCTATTTTTGGTACACACTACATCTATGTGTTAACCTTGTTCTTACATGAAACTACCTCTCTTCTGTATCCTGCATCAATCACTTACGATGAGTCACCTTTATTCGTTGCATATTGCATATTATTTCTAGCCTGTTGCCATGTATTGCTTCTAATTTGGTCAAATACATTTGTTAGGGCACCCTTTTAATTTGGCAGAGTGATATTGGTTTCATCTTTCATATGGTTTCTAGCTTGCATCGATTCTAACAAGTTCAAGCACCTTGTGCTTAGTTTACACTTTATACATCATACATGTCAATATGTCACGCCGTCCTGTTTTTCATACATATTCCATCCTCCTATCATGCGGCTGCCTTACATGAAAGTAGTGTTCGTCAGTATCATGCATCAATGAGTTCTGAAGAGCAAATTTTATTCCTTTTTCTTGTGGGTTTGACTTGACAAGGCAAAATCAAGAAAGAGGAAGGAAAAGAGTAAGGAAGGCGATGATGGTGGTCCTCTGCAGCAACGTAAACGGAGCATCTGTACCGATTCTCCTTGTACTGATAGTGCATTACAAGGTCCAAGTCTCCGCTCCCCTACTCCACCATCCAAGGTGCTTGCTCTAACTTGGCAGTGTGATATCTGGTTGCATGTTGCATATGGTGTCTAGCTCGTATTGCTCCTAATTAGTGTAAACTGCATCTGCTTAGCTTACACATGATACATGTGAATATGACACGCTTTCCTGTTTTTGGTACATACTATATCTGTCTATCACACCATGTTCTTACATGAAACTACTCTTCTTGTGTATCCTGCATCAGTCACTTATGATGGGACACCTTTAAGTTGGCAGTGTGATATTGGTTTGCGTCTTGAATATGATTTCTAGCATGTATTGCTTCTAGTTTGATGAACGCCACCTATGACGAGACAGTTTTAACTTGGCAGAGTGATATTGATTGCACCTTCCATATGGTGTCTTGCAGTGTTTCTAATTTGTTGAAGTGCCTTCTGCTTAGTTACCACATCATAGGTGTGAATATGTCAAGCCGTCCATTTTTTCGTACATATTCCATCCTCGTATCATGACTTTGCCTTTCATCAGAGTAGTGTTCGTCAGTATCATGCATGAATGAGTTCTGAAGAGCGAATGATATTCCTTTTTCTTGTCGGTATGACCTCACAATGCAAAATCAATAAAGCTGAAGGAAATTGGCAAGGCATTGGATGATGGTGGTCCTTCCGAGCAACTGAAACGGAGGTTCTCTACAGATTCTACTCCGCCATCCTCCCAACAAGATTCGCAAGACAACGCAAGGCTAGACAGTCAACGTAGCTGTGTAGATGATGAGCACATCTCCCCTACTCCACCATCACAGGTGCTTGCTCTAACTTGGCACTATTATATGTGGTTGCATGTTGCGTATGATGTCTAGCTTGTATTGCTTCTAACTTTGTTGAATTGCATCTGCTTACTTTACACATAATGCCTGTGAATATGACATGTGTTCCTGTTTCTACATCAGACTACTATTCTTGCATATCCCGCATCAGTCACTTATGATAAGGCACCTTTAAGTCGCCACTGTGATATTGGTTGTGTCTTGCATATGATTTCTAGCATGTACTGCTTCTAATTTGTTGAAACGCCATACAGTTTGAACTTGGCAGAGTGATATTGGTTGCATCTTTCATATGGTGTCTAGCTTGCAGTGCTTCTAATTTGTTGAAATGCCTTCTGCTTAGTTACCACATCATAGGTGTGAATATGTCACACCATCCTGTTTTTCATACATATTCCATCCTCGCATCATGTGTTTGCCTTTCATCCGAGTAGTGTTCGTCAGTATCATGCATGAATGAGTTCTGAAGAGCGAATTTTATTCCTTTTTCTTATCGGTTTGACTTCACAATGCAAAATCATTACAGCTGAAGGAAATTAGTCCGGCAGTGGATGATGGTGGTCCTTCGGAGCAACTCAAACAGGGGGTCTCTACAGATTCTACTCCGCCATCCTCCCAACAAGATTCGCAAGACAACACAAGGCTGGACAGTCAACGTAGCTGTGTAGATGATGAGCACATCTCCCCTACTCCACCATCACAGGTGCTTGCTCTAACTTGACACTATTATATGTGGTTGCATGTTGCGTATGATGTCTAGCTTGTATTGCTTCTAACTTGAATTGCATCTGCTTACTTTACACATAATGCCTGTGAATATGACACGTGTTCCTGTTTCTAGAACATACGTGTACATGATGAGCACATCTCCCCTACTCCACCATCACAGGTGCTTGCTCTTACTTGGAACTGTTATACGTGGTTGCGTTTTCCGTATGATGTCTAGTTTGTATTGCTTCTGATTATGTTGAATTGCATCTGCGTAGCTTACAACTTATACCTGCAACGATCACTTACCCATAAGACACATTTAACTTGGGACTGTGATGTAGGTTGCATCTTGCATTGTCTTCTAGCTTGTACTGCTTCTAATTTCTTGAAATGGCACTTACGACGAGACACTTTTTACCTGATAGAGTGATATTGGTTGCATGTTCATATGGTGCCTAGCTTTCATTTCTTCTAATTTTGTTGAAATGCCTTCCGCTTACTGTTTTTCATACATATTCCATCCTCCTATCGTACGTGTGAATATGAAACGCTGTCTTTTTTGTATATATTCCATCCTCCTATCCTGCGCTTGCCTTACATCAAAGTAGTGTTCGTCTGTATCATGCATCAACCAGTTATGCAGAGCTAATTTTATTCATCTTCTTGTGGTTTTGACTTCATAAGGCAATATCAGAAAATAGGAAGGAAAAGAGTAAGTTAGGGGATGTTGGTGGTCCTCCGCACCGACGCAAACAGAGACTCTCTAGATTTGCCACTGCTACTGCTAATGAAGTTGAAGTCCCAAGTCTACATGATGAGTTCATCTCCCGTACTCCACCATCGCAGGTGCTTGCTCTAAGTTGACAGTGTGATAATTGGTTTCATGTTGCATATGTTGTCTAGCCTGTATTTCTTCTATTTTGATTAAATTGCACCTGCTGAGTTTATACGTTATACATGTGCATATGACATGGCTTTCTGTGTCTAGAATACACTGCATCTATCTATCATACCATGTTCTTACATCAAAGTACTGCTGTTGTGTATCCCGCATCAGTCACTCATGATTGGACGCTTTTAACATGGCAGTTTGATAGTGGTTGCATCTTGCATTGATTTCTACGTTGTACTGCTTCTAATTTTTCGAATTGCCACTTATGACAAGACACTTTTAACTTGGCAGAGTAATATTGGTTGCATCTTTCATATGGTGTCTAGCTTGCATTACTTCTATTTTCTTGAAAATCCTTCTGCTTAGTTTGCACATCGTAGCTGTGAATATGTCATGCCGTCCTGTTTTTCTTACATATTCCATCCTCATACGGTTGTCTTACATCAAAGTATTGCTTGTCTGTATCATGCATCAATGAGTTCTGAAGAGTGATTTTATTCTTTTGTGTTGTGGGTACAGCTTGACATGGCAAAGTCAAAAAAGAGCAAGGAAAATAATATAGTAGGGAGTGCTGTTACTCGTCGGGTGAAACGGAAAAGGTTCTGCCGTCGAGATTCTGCTGGTACTTATAGTGCAGTAGAAGGTCCAAGTCCACCGGCTAAATCTACAAACACAGTATCACCTGCTCCACCAGCTGCAGCATCCGCTTCAACTGTACCAGCATCTCAACCAGTTACTCGTTCGTTTGCTCCGGAACTGGCCAGTTCCCAAGCTGCCTTCACACCTAACACTACTTCCGAAGCACTGCTGACACAACAGGACTTGGCAAGATCAGATGAACCTCATGAGCATCAACACCAAGACGGTACCTGACCGAGTCAAGTTGCAGTTGCATGCTCCTTTATATGTACTCTCACAGTTTGATGTACACTAACACTTTCCATATTCGTTGTTGAACTAGCACCACGGCGCAAGCGGAAACAGACATCAGGGATAATGCTTGACAGATTAACAAAATCTAAAGGAGGAAGAATGGAGATCCATTTTGAGGCAGGTTTAAAAAGGCCACGTGATGCTACAGAGTCAGCCAAGTTAGTATCAGAGGCAGCCGTTGCCGTTAGGTGTCATGCACGTATCCTCCCAACGTGGATCCAGTACAGGAATGAGAAAGACAATACCCAGTTTAACACCTTCCTTGACCATTTATCCGTAAGTAATGTTATTCATCGCAATTAGTAATATTGTCTTGCTCTGTCCCATACTTTCTAGCTTCCTCCTAATAAGACTCACATTCTTTTTTCAACAGATGAGGTTCAAGTTGGATCCGAAAGATGATGCAACTAAACAAGCATGCACTCATGTTTTTCAGTCTGCTCTGCGACAGTATCGGTACCACCTTAGAAAATCTCACTTTGAAGGCAAGGCTAACAATGAAATCGCCCAAACATCTCCAGTGGAATATATTACAGATGAAGACTGGACAGCCCTCGTTAAACACTGGTCTGATCCAAAGTATCAGGTAGGCTATATGTATTTGATCAGACCACATATTGAACTTGTATTTATGTATGTGCCTTACAAGTGTATCTTCTTCTAGGCTAACTGTTTGAAGAACAAAACCAACCGTTCTAAAGTGAAATTCCAACAGACAACAGGATCTCGTAGCTATATTGCACACTGCGAGGCTCTTGTAAATAGCTGCTACTTCCTTCTTTTTTTGTGCCATATTATCGTATCTATATTGACTTGTTCCAAATACAGAGGAAAGCCCGTGCGGACCAAAAAGAACCTGAACCGAATGCAGTGCAAATCTTCAAGGATTGCCACACCAGCAAGATGAAGGGCATGAGCACACCAGTTCAAGCCGCTGTTGTAAGTCCTTACTCCTCCTGCCTTGAACTGATTGGTACTGTGATGTGTTCATTTAACTACTTGGTTTGCAGCCAATGTCAGTTACTCTGTTCACTTTTATTCACAGTTGTCTTAACGTATCATTTCACCTTACATGGTTTAAAAGAGATGAAGGATATTCTTTTGGTCTTGATCTGTAATCTAGTTGTTATGTTCACGTGCGCACACAATGATAAAATAGCCTGTTTGTTTTATATCTGTTTGCCCATGATATGAATGATGTCATACTATGTTCATCCTACTTTAAACCATGTCTCTTTATCCTTAGATGTCAACGAATGTGAGGAAATAGACAATACAGTAGGCATGCTACATGGACATATGTTCCGAAAGTGATTTTATTATGTAGTTGGCACTACAATACATGCTAATGTATTACAGTAGTTCACCAAAATAAGTTATGTATAAACGTTTAACCTACTTTGTTTGTTTTTGTCTCATTAGTAACTTATCTGGTACACTAATCTACAAGTTCAAACTTTCAGGAAGCTATGGAACAAATGATTGAACAGCCACAACCACCTGAAGGTGACGAGGCTACTACAGGCACAATGTCACCTCTTGCTGCAGTGCGTCAGTATCTCTCCACTAACAGTGCAAAAAGCACCTTCCTGCGTAATTCTGGGTTGGTTGTCAAGGTAACCTCGTCCAAATCGCCTACTGAACAAAATCTTCCTGCTAGACAGAGTGATATATCTGTGCTCCAGACACAAGTCCAATCCCTAATGGACGTTGTTTCGGAAACAAGAATAGTGGTTGAGAAATGTCGTCAAGATATGAATGGTTTTGAAACCAGACTATCAGACATTCGCTTCGTTGTTCAAGAGCAATGGCGGAAAAAAGGTGGAGATCGTGCTGCTCCATCAGATTCTACAGCCTGAAACATTAGCACTCAGGTCAAATGATCTGTGCTTCTATACATCTGATGGTGCTTTTATCTGGAAGGACTGTAAACTTTATGCCAACAGGCCTTTTGTTGTATGGTTGGAATTTATTTTGTTGTGATACAACATTTATGATGCTGCCTCAGGCTGCAGTAATTACGACGCTATTTTTGTATAGTGTAGGTTTATCTTAGTAATGTATTCGGCCGAAAGCTTCGTAGGAGCCCAACATGCCAACATTCGTCGGGCCCATTCCAATTGGGCTAAAAACGATTACGGGCCGAAATTGGCATGTAGCCCACTAAAAATATCTGGGCCTAAATCAGCATAAGCTTTCATATTTTTCTGGTAGGCCTGTGCCCATAGTGGGCCTTTAACAGGCCTAAACATAATTTGGGCCCTCAGTAAAAATAGGCCGTTTACAGGTGTAAATATCTCGAGCCCATAAAAACATGGGCCTTTAATAGACCGAAAGTGAGATTGGGCCCTGATTGTGCCAAATAACCCACTGGACTTAGCAGGCCGAAATGGTGGCCCATTTACGATGCGGATCTTTGACAGGCCGAAATTCGGACGGGCCGTAAATGCGCCGACCTAATACACGGGCCTTTAACAGGCCGGAACTTCGGTCGGGCTAGATTATCGTCATTTTTATATGGGCCGTTAATGGGCCCGATATGACGTTGGGCCACATATGGCCCATGGTTTACGTCCGGCGTTAACAGGCCGAAAATGACAACAGGCCGAAAGTGGCCCAAAGCTATAGTGGGCCTCTAACAGGCCGAATGTCAGACATGGCCGAATATGACCCAAATCCTTCACGGTCGTTTATGGGCCGAAAGTTTTGATGGCCTGTAAATGGGCCCAAATGAAGCCGGACCTTTAACAGGCCGGAAATACACCGGGCCGTAATTCGGCCCAATTACTTAGCGGACTGTTAACGGGCCAGAAGTGACCATGGGCCGCGTTGATGACAAGTTTAGGACAGGCCGTTGACGGGCCGATTTGACAGAGAATGTTGGGCCTTTAGCTGGGCCGGCCCATTATGGTCTGCAGAATCTTGTGGGCCTTTAGCTGGACCGGCCCATTGTGGTCCGCAAAATCTTGTGGGCCTTTAGCTGGGCCGGCCCATTATGGTCTGCAAAATCGTGTGGGCCTTTAGCTGGGCCGGCCCATTATGGTCCGCTAAATTTTGTGGGCCTTTAGCTGGGCCGGCCCATTATGGTCCGCTAAATCTTATGGGCCTTCGGTTGGGCCGGCCCATTTAAACTTTGTGGGCCACTTTTGGGCCGGTCCACGTGTCAACATATCATAGGCCCATCTCGACCGTTGGATGAGTGACACCTGTGCCAACGTGGAGCTGACGCGTGGATCCGTCAGCCAATGAGAATTTTACACGTGGAAAATCGGCATTGGTCGTGGCTGTTAACGGGTTATCGGATCCAAAATCCGTCCCGATAGCTTAACGGCGTTCTGTTACGGTGGATGCCACGTGTCGGTCACCCTTGACGAAAGCACTTCTGTGATGCGCGATTTATCGTCATGGAAGTGGACACTTCCATGATGATAATTTTGGCAATGTCATGGAACACTTCTACGACAGCACAGGTATGACTATCTTGATTCTGTCATAAATTTGTCATGGATGTACATGCATCACAGAAAACGCGACCTACTGTGACAAACACGTATCATCACGGAAGTGTATTTTTTTGTAGTGATGACGAGGAGGGAGTAGTTCACCCTCGGGGCTGAGGGTATGTACCGGTAGCTATGTGTTTGATCTCTCTCTCTCTCGTGTTCTTGATTTGGCACGATCTTGATGTACCGCGAGCTTTGCTATTATAGCTGGATCTTATGATGTTTCTCCCCCTCTACCTTCTTGTAATGGGTTGAGTTTTCCCTTTGAAGTTATCTTATCTGATTGAGTCTTTAAGGATTTGAGAACACTTGGTGTATGTCTTGCATGTGCTTATCTATGGTGACAATGGGATATTCACGTGATCCACTTGATGTATGTTTTGGTGATCAACTTGCGGGTTATGTGACCTTGTGAACTTATGCATAGGGGTTGGCACACGTTTTCGTCTTGACTCTCCGGTAGAAACTTTGGGGCACTCTTTGAAGTTCTTTGTGTTGGTCTGAATAGATGAATCTGAGATTGTGTGATGCATATCGTATAATCAAACCCGCGGATACTTGTGGTGACATTGGAGTATCTAGGTGACATTAGAGTTTTGGTTGATGTGTATCTTAAGGTGTTATTTTAGTACGAACTCTAGGGCTGTTTGTGCCACTTATAGGAATAGCCCAATAGATCGATCCGAAAGAATAACTTTGAGATGGTTTCGTACCCTACAATAATCTCTTCATTTGTTCTCCGCTATTAGTGACTTTGGAGTGACTCTTTGTTGCACGCTGAGGGATTGTTATATGATCTAATTATGTTATCATTGTTGAGAGAACTTGCACTAGTGAAAGTATGAGCCCTAGGCCTTGTTTTTAAGCATTGCAATACCGTTTTCGCTCACTTTCGTTACTAGTTACCTTGCTGTTTTTATATTTTCAGATTACAAAACCTATATCTACCATCCATATTGCACTTGTATCACCATCTCTTCGCCGAACTTGTGCACCTATACAATTTACCGTTGTATTATGTGTGTTGGGGACACAAGAGACTCTTTGTTATTTGGTTGCAGGGTTGTTTGAGAGAGACCATCTTCTTCCTACGCCTCCCACGGATTGATAAACCTTAGGTCATCCACTTGAGGGAAATTTGCTACTGTCCTACAAAACTCTGCACTTGGAGGCCCAACAACGTCTACAAGGATAAAGTTGCGTAGTAGACATCAATCAACCGCGTTGAGAAACGCTCCCTCTTATGGTCTACGAGGGTACATAGACACACTCTCCCCCTCGTTGCTATGCATCTCCATGGATAGATCATTGCGTGTGTGTAGAATTTTTTTGTTTTCCATGCAACATTTCCCAATAGTGGCATCATGAGCCATGTTTATGTGTAGATGATATGCACGAGTAGAACACAAAGAGTTGTGGGCGGTGATAGTCATACTGCTTACCACCAACGTCTTATTTTGATTCGGCGGCATTGTGGGATGAAGCGGCCCGGACCAACCTTACATGTCCACGCACATGAGACCGGTTCCACCGATAGCCATGCAACTAGTTTTGCATAAAGGTTGCTGGCGGGTGTCTGTTTCTCTTACTTTAGTTGAATCGAATATGACCGCGGCCGGTCCTTGAAGAAGGTTAAAATAGCAAACTTGACGAAACACCGTTGTGGTTTGATGCGTAGGTAAGAACGGTTCTTGCTAGAAGCCCATAGCAGCCACGTAAAACTTGCAACAACAAAGTAGAGGACGTCTAACTTGTTTTTGCAGGGCATGTTGTGATGTGATATGGTCAAGACATGATGTGATATATGTTATTGTATGAGATCATCATGTTTTGTAAAAGTTATCGGCAACCGGCAGGAGCCTTATCGTTGTCTCTTTATTGTATGAAATGCAAACGCCATGTAATTGCTTTACTTTATCACTATGTGTTAGCGATAGTTGTAGAAGCAATAGTTGGCGAGATGACCACGACGCAAAGATGGAGATCAAGGTGTCAAGCCGGTGACGATGGAGATCATGACGATGGAGATCAAAAGCACAAGATGATGATGGCCATATCATGTCACATATTTTGATTGCATGTGATGTTTATCTCTTATGCATCTTATTTTGCTTAGTACGGCGGTAGCATTATAACATGGTCTCTTAACTAAATTTCAAGGTAAAAGTGTTCTCCCTGAGTATGCACCATTGCTACAGTTCATCGGGTTGAGACACCACGTGATGATCGGGTGTGATAGACTCTACGTTCACATACAACGGCTGCAAGACAATCTTGCACATGCGGAATACTTGGGTTAAACTTGACGAGCCTAGCATGTATAGACATGGCCTCGGAATACTGAAGACCGAAAGGTCGAACATGAATCATATAGTAGATATGATCAACATAGAGATGTTCACCATTGATGACTACTCCATCTCACGTGATGGTCAGACATGGATTAGTTGATTTGGATCACATGTCATTTAGATGACTTGAGGGATGTCTATCTAAGTGGGAGTTCTTAAGTAGTTTGATTAACTGAACTTAATTTATCATGACTAAGTCCTGATAGTATTTGTCTATGTTGTAGATCAATGGCCCGTGCTACCGTTCCCCTGAATTTTAATGCGTTCCTAGAGAAAACTAAGTTGAAAGACGTTGGTAGCAACTACACAGATTGGTTCCGTAACTTGAGGATTATCCTCATTGCTGCACAGATGAATTATGTCCTTGATGCACCGCTAGGTGAAAGGCCTGCTGCGGGAGCAGATGCTGATGTTTTGAACATCTGGCAAGCTCGATCTGATGACTACTCGATAGTTCAGTGCGCCATGCTTTATGGCTTAGAATCTGGACTTCAAAGACGTTTTGAATGTCATGGACCATATGAGATGTTCCAGGAGTTGAAGTTAATATTTCAAGCAAATGCCCGAGTTGAGAGATATGAAGTCTCCAACAAGTTCTATAGCTGCGAGATGGAGGAGAACAGTTCTGTCAGTGAACACATACTCAAAATGTCTGGGTATCATAATCTCTTGACTCAGCTGGGAATTAATGTTCCAGATGATAGTGTTATTGACAGAGTTCTTCAATCACTACCACCAAGTTACAAAGGCTTCGTGATGAACTACAATATGCAAGGGATGGACAAGACAATTCCCGAGCTCTTCGCAATGCTCAAAGCTACGGAGGTAGAAATCAAGAAGGAGCATCAAGTGTTGATGGTTAACAAGACCACTAGTTTCAAGAGAAAGGGCAAGGGAAAGAAGGGGAACTTCAAGAAGAATGGCAAGCAAGTTGCCAGTCCCGGGAAGAAGCCCAAAGCTGGACCCAAGCCTGAAACTGAGTGCTTCTACTGAAAAGGGACTGGTCACTAGAAGCGGAACTGCCCCAAGTATTTGGCGGATAAGAAGGATGGAAAAGTGAACAGAGGTATATTTGATATACATGTTATTGATGTGTACCTTACTAATGTTCATAGTAGCGCCTAGGTATTTGATAATGGTTCGGTTGCTCATATTTGTAACTCGAAACAGGAGCTACAGATTAAACGAAGTTTGGGTAAGGACGAGGTGATGATGCGTGTCGAGAATGGTTCCAAGGTCGATGTGATCGTCGTCGGCATGCTACCTCTACATCTACCTTCGGGATTAGTTTCAGACCTGAATAATTGTTATTTGGTGCCAGCGTTTGATGTCTGCTAGGACTACGTTGGTATTTCCCCAAAGAGGAAGGGATGATGCAGCACAGCAGCGGTAGGTATTTCACTCCGATATGAAACCAAGGTTATCGAACCAGTAGGAGAACCAAGCAACACAACGTAAACAGCCCCTGCACACAGATAACAAATCCTCGCAACCCGACGTGTTAAAGGGGTTGTCAATCCCTTCCGGGTAACGGCGCCCAAGATGGCAAACGGACATGAGATAAAATTATAGTAGATTGATAGATCGAACACCAAATAAAATAAATAATAATAAAGCGCGGCAAGGTATTTTTGTATTTTTGGTTTAATAGATCTAAAAATAAATGCAAAAGAAAAGTAGATCGCAAAGGCAAATATATGAGAAAGGGACCCGGGGGCCGTAGGTTTCACTAGTGGCTTCTCTCGAGAAATATAGCAAACGGTGGGTGAACTAATTACTGTTGGGCAATTGATAGAACTTCAAATAATCATGACAATATCCAGGCAATGATCATTACATAGGCATCACATCCAAGATTAGTAGACCGACTCCTGCCTGCATCTACAACTATTACTCCACACATCGACCGCTATCCAGCATGCATCTAGTGTATTAAGTTCATGGAGAAATGGAGTAATGCAATAAGAACGATGACATGATGTAGACAAGACCTATCTATGTAGAGATAGACCCCATCGTTTTATCCTTAGTAGCAACGATACATAGGTGTCGGTTCCCCTTCTGTCACTGGGATCAAGCACCGTAAGATCGAACCCACTACAAAGCACCTCTTCCCATTGCAAGATAAATAGATTGAGTTTGCCAAACAAAACCCAAATATCGGAGAAGAAATACGAGGCTATAAGAGATCATGCATAAAAGAGATCAAAGAAACTCAAATACTTTCATGGATATAAAAAGATATAACTGATCATAAACACAAAGTCCATCAGATCCCAACAAACACACCGCAAAAAGAGTTACATCATATGGATCTCCAAGAGACCATTGTATTGAGAATTTAGCGAGAGAGAGGAAGCCATCTGGATACTAACTACGGACCCGAAGGTCTACAAAGAACTACTCACGCATCATCGGAGAGGCACCAATGGAGGTGGTGAACCCCATCCGAGATGGTGTCTAGATTGGATCTGGTGGTTCTGGACTCTGCGGCGGCTGGATCAATATTTCGTCGACTCCCCTAGGGTTTTGGGAATATTGAGGTATTTATAGAGCAAAGAGGCGGTTCGGGAGGCACCCGAGGTGGGCACAACCCACCAGGGCGCGCCTGCGCCTCTTAGCGCACCCTGGTGGGTTGTGCTCTCCTCGGAGCACCCCCCCAGGTGCAGCCAGGGCCAATTATGTGTCTTCTGGTCCATAAAAAATCTCCGTGAAGTTTCGTTGCATTTGGACTCCGTCTGATATTGATTTCCTGCGATGTAAAAAACATGCAGAAAACAGCAACTGGCACTTGGCACTATGTCAATAGGTTAGTAGCAAAAAATGACATAAAATGATTACAAAACATCCTATATTGATAATATAATAGCATGGAACAATCAAAAATTATAGATACGTTGGAGACGTATCAGCGTTGAGCATGAACATTATATCTAGATCTTGTTTAGTACGAGACGGTTATTCATTTAAATCAAAGAATAATGGTTTGTCTATTTATATGAGTAATATCTTTTATGGTAGTGCACCCTTGAAGAGTGGTTTATTTCTATTGAATCTCGATTGTGGTGATACACATATTCATAATATTGATGCCAAAAGATGCAAAGTTGATAATGATAGTGCAACATATTTGTGGCACTGTCGTTTAGGTCATATTGTTGTAAAGCGCATGAAGAAACTCCATGCAGATGGGCTTTTGGAATCACTTGATTATGAATCATTTGATACTTGTGAACCATGCCTCATGGGCAAGATGACTAAAACTTCGTTCTCCAGAACAATGAAGCGAGCCAATGACTTATTGGAAATAATACATACCGATGTATGTGGCCCGATGAATGTTGAGGCACGCGGTGGGTATCGTTATTTTCTAACCTTCGAAGATGATTTGAGCAGATATGGGTATATCTACTTAATGAAACACAAGTCTGAAATTGAAAAGTTCAAATAATTTCAGAGTGAAGTGGAGAATCATCGTAACAAGAAAATAAAGTTTCTACGATCTGATCACGGAGGCGAATATTTGAGTTACGAGTTTGGCCTTCATTTAAAACAATGTGGAATAGTTCACAACTCACGCCACCTAGAACACCACATTGTAATGGTGTGTCCGAACGTCATAATCGTACTTTATTAGATATGGTGCGATATATGATGTCTCTTACCGATTTACCACTATCGTTTTGGGGTTATGCATTAGAGACAGCTGCATTCACGTTAAATAGGGCACTGTCTAAATCCGTTGAGACGACACCGTATGAACTATGGTTTGGCAAGCAACCCAAGCCATCGTTTCTTAATGTTTGGGGTTGCTACACTTGTGTCAAAAGGCTTAAGCCTGATAAGCTCGAACCCAAATTGGAGAAGTGCGTCTTCATAGGATACCCTCAGGAAACAATTGGGTACAGCTTCTACCACAGATCCGAAGGCAAGATCTTTGTTGCCAAGAATGGAACCTTTCTAGAGAAGGAGATTCTCTCGAAAGAAGTGAGTGGGAGGAAAGTAGAACTTGATGAGGTAATTGTACCTTCTCTCGAATTGGAAAGTAGCACATCAGAGAAATCTGTTCCCGTGATGCCTACACCAACTAGAGAGGAAGCTAATGATGATGATCATGATACTTCAGATCAAGTTACTACTGGACCTCGTAGGTCGAACAGAGCATGTTCCGCACCAGAGTGGTACGGTAACCCTGTTCTAGAAGTTATGTTACTAGACCATGGCAAACCTACGAACTATGAAGAAGCAATGATGAGCCCAGATTCCGATAAATGGCTTGAGGCCATGAAATCTGAGATAGGATCCATGTATGAGAACAAAGTGTGGACTTTGGTGGACTTGCCCGATGATCGGCAAGCCATAGAGAATAAATGGATCTTCATGAAGAAGACTGACACTGATGGTAATGTTACTGTCTACAAAGCTCGACTTGTCGCGAAAGGTTTTCGACAAGTTCACGGAGTTGACTACGATGAGACTTTCTCACCTATAGTGATGCGTAAGGTTGTCCGAATCATGTTAGCAATTACCGCATTTTATGATTATGACATCTGGCAAATGGACGTCAAAACTGCATTCCTTAATGGATTTCTTAAAGAAGAATTGTATATGATGCAACCAGAAGGTTTTGTCGATCCTAAAGGTGCTAACAAACTGTGCAAGCTCCAGCGATCCATCTATGGACTGGTGCAAGCATCTCGGAGTTAGAATATACGCTTTGATGAGGTGATCAAAGCATATGGTTTTATACAGACTTTCGGAGAAGCCTGTATTTACGAGAAAGTGAGTGGGAGCTCTATAGAATTTCTAATATTATATGTGGATGACATATTGTTGATTGGAAATGATGTAGAATTTCTGGATAGCATAAAAGGGTACTTGAATAAGAGTTTTTCAATGAAAGACCTCGGTGAAGCTGCTTATATATTGGGCATCAAGATCTATAGAGATAGATCAAGACACTTAATAGGACTTTCACAAAGCACATACCTTGACAAAGTTTTGAAGAAGTTCAAAATGGATCTGTCAAAGAAAGGGTTCTTGCATGTGTTGCAAGGTGTGAAATTGAGTCAGACTCAAATCCCGACCACTGTAGAAGATAGAGAGAAAAAAGTGGAAGTCATTCCCTATGCCTCAGCCATAGGTTCTATCATGTATGCTATGCTGTGTACCAGACCTCATGTGTGCCTTGCCATAAGTCTGGCAGGGAGGTACCAAAGTAATCCGGGAGTGGATCACTGGACAGCGGTCAAGAACATCCTGAAGTACCTGAAAAGGACCAAGGATATGTTTTTTCGTTTATGGAGGTGACAAAGATCTGGTCGTAAATGGTTACATCGATGCTAGCTTTGACACTGATCCGGATGACTCTAAGTCACAAACCGGATACATATTTATATTGAATGGTGGAGCTGGCAGTTGGTGCAGTACCAAGCAAAGCGTCGTGGCGGGATCTACGTGTGAAGTGGAGTACATAGCTGCTTCAGAAGAAGTAAATGAAGGAGTCTAGATAAAGGAGTTCACATATCCAATCTAGGTGTAATACCTAGTGCATCGGGTCCAATGAAAATCTTTTGTGACAATACTGGAGCAATTGCCTTGGCGAAGGAATCCAGATTTCACAAAAGAACCGAACGCATCAAGAGACACTTGAACTCCATCCATGATCAAGTCAAGGAGGGAGACATAGAGATTTGCAAAATACATATGGATCTGAATGTAGCAGACCTGTTTACTAAGCCTCTTCCACGAGCAAAACATGATCAGCACCAAGACTCCATGGGTGTTAGAATCATTACAATGTAATCTAGATTGTTGACTCTAGTGCAAGTGGGAGACTGAAGGAAATATGCCCTAGAGGCAATAATAAAGTTGTTATTTTATATTTCCTTATTCATGATAAAGGTTTATTATTCATGCTAGAATTGTATTGATCGGAAACCTAAATACATGTGTGAATATATAAACAAACACCGTGTCCCTAGTGAGCCTCTACTTGACTAGCTCGTTGATCAAAGATGGTTAAGGTTTCCTAACCATGGACATGACTTGTCATTTGATAACGGGATCACATTATTAGGAGAATGATGTGATGGACAAGACCCATCCATTAGCTTAGCATTACGGCCGTTCAGTTTATAGCTATTGCTTTCTTCATGTCTACATATTCCTTCGACTATTAGATTATGCAACTCTCGGATACCGGAGGAATACCTTGTGTGATATCAAACGTCACAATGTAACTGGGTGATTATAAAGATTCTCTACAGGTATTTCCGAAGGTGTTTGTTGAGTTGGCATAGATCAAGATTAGGATTAGTCACTCCGAGTATTGGAGAGGTATCTCTGGGCCCTCTCGGTAATACACATCATAAGAAGCCTTGCAAGCAAAGTGACTAATGAAGTAGTTGTAGGATGATGTATTATGGAATGAGTAAAGAGACTTGCCGGTTACGAGATTGAACTAGGTATGAGGATACCGATGATCGAATCTCGGGCAAGTAACATACCGATAAACAAAGGGAATAACGTATGTTATCATAACGGTTTGACCGATAAAGATCTTAGTAGAATATGTAGGAGACAATATGGGCATCCAGGTTCCGCTATTGGTTATTGACCGGAGAGGTGTCTCGGTCATGTCTACATAGTTCTCGAACCGTTAGGGTCCGCACGCTTAACGTTCGATGACGATATTATATTGTATGAGTTATGTGATTTGGTGACCGAATGTTGTTCAGAGTCCCGGATGAGATCCCGGACATGAAGTGAAGTTTCGAAATGGTTGAGAGGTAAAGATTTATATATAGGACGATAGTATTCGGACACCAGAAGTGTTTCGGGGGTACCGAGTACTTATCGGGTCATCGAAAGGGGTTTCGGTCACCCCCAACAAAAGATATGGGCCTAATGGGCCAAGAGGGGAAATGCACCAGCCACCATGGGCTGGTGCGCCCCCCATATGGGCCGAACCAAAGGGAGAAGGAAAGGGGGAAGATAAAGGAAACGGGGGGATTCGGCCTTGATACATCTCCAACGTATCTATAATTTTTTATTGTTCCATGCTATATTATATTCTGTTTTGGATGTTTAACGGGCTTTATTATACACTTTTATATTATTTTTGGGACTAACCTATTAACCGGAGGCCCAGCCCGAATTGCTGTTTTTTGCCTATTTCAGTGTTTCGCAGAAAAAGAATATCAAACGGAGTCCAAACGGAATGAAACCTTCGGGAACATGATTTTCGGAACAAACATGATCCAGAGGACTTGGAGTCTACGCAAAGTAATCAACATGGAGAGCACGAGGCAAGGGGGCGCGCCTACCCCACCAGGCACGCCCTCCATCCTCGTGGGGCCCACGTTGCTCCACCGACGTACTTCTTCCTCCTATATATACCTACGTACCCCCAAACTATCAGATACGGAGCCAAAAACCTATTTCCACTGCCGCAACCTTCTGTACCCGTGAGATCCCATCTTGGGGCCTTTTCCGGTGCTCTGCCGGAGGAGCATTGATCACGGAGGGCTTCTACATCAACACCATAGCCTCTCCGATGATGTGTGACTAGTTTACCTCAAACCTTCGGGTCCATAGTTATTAGCTAGATGGCTTCTTCTCTCTCTCTTTGGATCTCAATACAAAGTTCTCCTCGATCTTCTTGGAGATCTATTCGATGTAATCTTCTTTTGCGTTGTGTTTGTCGAGATCCGATGAATTGTGGGTTTATGATCAAGATTATCTATGAACAATATTTGAATCTCCTCTGAATTCTTTTATGTATGATTGGTTATCTTTGCAAGTCTCTTCGAATTATCAGTTTGGTTTGGCCTACTAGATTGATCTTTCTTGCAATGGGAGAAGTGCTTAGCTTTGGGTTCAATCTTGCGGTGCTCGATCCCAATGACAGTAAGGGAAACAACACGTATTGTATTGTTGACATTGAGGATAAAAAGATGGGGTTTATATCATATTGCATGAATTATCCCTCTACATCATGTCATCTTACTTAAAGCATTAATCTGTTCTTATGAACTTAATACTCTAGATGCATGCTGGATAGCGGTCGATGTGTGGAGTAATAGTAGTAGATGCAGAATCGTTTCGGTCTACTTGTCGCGGACGTGATGCCTATATACATGATCATACCTAGATATTCTCATTACTATGCTCAATTCTATCAATTGCTCGACGGTAATTCGTTTACCCACCGCAATACTTATGCTATCTTGAGAGAAGCCACTAGTGAAACCTATGGCCCCCGGGTCTATTTTCCATCATATTAATCTTCCAACACTCACTACAAAAAAAGACACATCCGTGACATTTTGGGCCGAACGAAAAAAAATTCTGTCATACATATGACACTTCTATGACGATAATAGTGACAAAACCCGGTATCATCATAGATGTGGTGGGCTCCTACTTCTATGACAAAAAATCATGACAGAAAATGGGCTTTTCATCCTGGGCGGGCCGGCGACGCAGCTCCATGACATTCTTTGGGCTGTCCATGACGTAAAAAACCGTGGTAGAAGCGAGGGGAAGGAAATTTCGGGGAGTTCCCGGTTACGGTGGGAGGTCGGGGGCTGAGCGATGCGCGTTTCTCTCATACACGTACGCGCGTGTGTGTGAGGCGTTGGCTCTAACTGAACCCGAGCGAGGCGTTGGGCTCTAACTGAACCCGAGCGATTGCACTGCAGGCTACGCGTTACTGAACCCGAGCGATCGATGGCTGTTAACTGAACCCGATCGAGAGATTCCTTCGCTACTGCTGCTAACTGAAGCCGATCGATGCTGCTTCTGGGATGAACAGTGAGCGTTGCGGGGGGGTTTGGATGAACAGTGGGCGGTGGCGTTGCCTCTGGATGAACAGGACCCCGTGGTGTGGTGGAGGGCTGGATGAACAGTAGACGGTGGAGGGGTGCCCGTGGAGGGGTGGTTGAACAGGACCCCGTGGTGTGGAGGGCTGGATGAACAGTAGACGGTGGAGGGGTGCCCGTGGAGGGGTGGTTGAACAGTAGCCGGTGGAGTAGCGCGCGGTGGAGGCTGGATGAACAGGAGCCCGTAGGGGCTGGAGGAGGTCAACGGTAGCCCGTGGAGGCTGGAGGAGGTCGACGGTGAAGATGAACAGTATCCCGTGGAGTCCCGTTTTGCGGTACGCCACACCCCTCCCGATGAACAGGACCCCCGTTTTGACCGTAGGAGGTCCGTTTCGTCCGTTTTGCGGTACGCCACACCCCTCCCGATCAACAGGACCCCCGTTTCGACCGTTTTGCGGTACGCCACACCCCTCCTGATCAACAGGACCCCCGTTTCGACCGCAGGAGGTTCGTTTCCTCCGTTTTGCGGAACGCCACACCCCTCCCGATCAACAGGACCCCGTTCCGAACGTAGGAGGTCCATTTCCTCTGTTGTGCGGTACGCCAGGCCTTGTTTCCATCGCCTGTTCCGTCCAAGCCCTCCCGATGAACACGACCACGCATTCCGTTCCGACCCAGCCGGTTGGCTCCCACGCGTTCCGTTGCCTCCCGATGAACACGACGTATTCCGTTGCCTCCCCATGAACACGATGCATTCCGTTGCCTCCCCATGAACACGACGACGACGCTGTTTCTCCGTTCCGACCCAGCCATGTACACGATCCCTGGCCGTACGTATGCGCGAGTAGGCGTTCGAGACCCCGCCCGTATGTACACATACGTGGCCGTATTTTCTTTCTTGCACCCTGGCCGCTGTACGTACGTGTACATGCTACGTGCGCGCCTCTACTACGACACGTACGCGCCTCTACTACGACACGTGCGCGCCTCTACATCCACCAGTATATATGTACGTACACGTTCGCGACCAGAATGACAACGCTACGTACGCTTCGACCAGGTGGGTCCTGACTGTCAGGCACTTCCTTGCCTGCGAAGATGTAGCTGGTGGGTCCCAGCAGTCAGGGGGGCGAATCATTTTTTTTGCCCGGACGCACTTCCTTGCGTGCGAAGATGTAGCTGGTGGGTCCCAGCAGTCAGGGGCAAACTTTTTTTCGCGAAATACGGTGGCCCGTCTGGTGGGTCCCCGCTATCAGGTGGAGGAATAATTATTTTGCACGTAATAAGGAGGCACTTCCTTGCTGCGGCCGTGGACCCAGCTGTCAGCCTCTCCACGTACAGTCCACGTCCGATGGAAGCCGTTCCTTGACCACGTTGACCACGCCGCGCCGAGAGCACCAGGGCGGTGGACGACGGCGAGGCCTAGGAAGGGGACGACGCGGAGCCGGGGAAGACGCGGCAGTGGATGCCCACGCGTAGAGGAGTACGAGGGTTCACTGGTTCGCTGCGGTGTGAGGCTGCCGTCGCCGCAGAATAACAGGGGTGTGGGTGAGTAGAGGGATGGCCTGGCCAGCGGTGGGAGTAGTAGGGGGCGGTGAGGCCTCCGCCGCATCGCAGCCGGCCACGGGAGGCAGGAGCACGAGGCACGACCGGCGCTGGTTTGGGCGGCTGGAGCAAGAAGACCAGAGGTTGAAGAAGCACTACGGCCGTTGGATGGACATCGTACGGTCACTGGAGCTAGAATCGTGCATATTGACTAAGTTGACAAAGCCCTCCGTCCCCGTCAACTTAGTAGGCCCACAAGTCAGCCTGCCACTATACTGGGTCCCAGCTAACAGGGGGAGTATTCATTTTTTTGTGCGTAATAAGGAGGCACTTCCTTGCGTGCGAAGATATAGCTGGTGGGTCCGAGCTGTCAGCGGCGGTAACGTTTTTTTCGCGAAATACAGAGGCCCTTTCGGTGGGTCCCTGATGTCAGGTGGAGGAATCATTATTTTGCGCGTAATAAGGAGGCATTTCCTTGCGTGCGGCCGTGGACCCAGCTGTCGGCCTCTCCACGTACAGTCCACTTCAGATGCATGTCGGTCGTTGACCACGTTGACCAGGCCGCGCCGAGAGCACCAGGGCGGTGGACGACGGCGAGGCCTAGGAAGGGAACGACACGGAGGCAGGGAAGACTCGGCAGTTGTTTCCCACGCGGAGGGGAGTACGACTGTACGAGGGTTTACTGGTTCGTCTGCCGTCGCCGGAGAATAACAGCAGGTGTGGGTGAGTAGAGGGATGGCTAGGCCAGCGATGGGAGTACGGTGGGGCGGTGAGGCCTGCGCGGCAGCAGAGCCGGCCGCGGGGAGGAGGGAGCAGGCAGTCCCGCCGGCGCTTGTTTGAGCGGCTGGAGCAGGAAGAGCAGAGATTGAAGAAGCACGACGGCCGTTGGATGGCCATCCAACAGTCACTGCTTGTGCGTCAACCTTTTTTTAGGAAAGCCTCAAATCTGTGGAAAACAGCATACAACCCATCTGCCATTATTTCTAATAATTTACAGCCCATTTGCTAATTATTAAGGTTTTTTTGGAGCCCATATTCTTTTTGTTAGCATTACAGCCCATATTGTGGCCACGGTTAAAAAATTATACGAAATTTTGCATATTTCGGTGCGGTCCGAACTGTTTTTAATCCCGAAATTTCGACTCACATTCAAACTGATTTTAAAAATAAATGTATATCAATATAAAATCCAACAAATTCTCCACGCATAAAAATTAATGTAATTTAAAATCTCGAAATGAAAAAAAAGATATTTGAAACTAATTGCCGGTTTGATGTGTTTTAAAAATGTACAACCCATTTCTCATTACTGATGGGCCATTTTCTCGGCCAGCCGAATGAAAGCTCTCCTCGTCTTGAAAGATTTGCAGCCCAACAGGCCTGACAAAGCGACTTACTTGGCAAATCACAAAAAAACTGGGCTGTGGCCGTGGACCCAGCTGTCAGCCTCTCCACGTACAGTACTCTTCCGATGGAAGTCGTTCCTTGACCACGTTGACCACGCCGCGGAGAGCACCACGGCGGTGGACGACGGCGAGGCCTAGGAAGGGGACGACGCGGAGCCGGGGAAGACGCGGCAGTGGAAGCCCGCGCGGAGAGGAGTACGAGGGTTCACTGGTTCGGCTGCGGTGTGAGGCTGCCGTCGCCGCAGGGCCTGGCCAGCGGTGGGAATAGTAGGGGGCGGTGAGGCCTCCGCGGCAGCACAGCCGGCCACGGGAGGCAGGAGCATGCGGCACGACCGGCGCTGCTTTGGGCGGCTGGAGCAAGAAGACCAGAGGTTGAAGAAGCACTACGGCCGTTGGATGGACATCGTACGGTCACTGGAGCTAGAATCGTTCATATTGACTAAGTTGACAAAGCCCTTCGTCCCCGTCAACTTAGTAGGCCCACAAGTCAGCCTCCCACCAAGGTGGGTCCCAGCTAGCCGGGGGAGTATTCATTTTTTTGTGCGTAATAAGGAGGCACTTCCGGTGGGTCCGAGCTGACAGCGGGGGGAACGTTTTTTTCGCGAAATACGGTGGCCCGTCAGGTGGGTCCCAGCAGTCAGGGGGCAAACGTTTTTTTCGCAAAATACGGTGGCCCGTCCAGTGGGTCCCTGCTGTCAGTTGGAGGAATCATTATTTTCCGCGTAATAAGGAGGCACTTACTTGCTGCGGCCGTGGACCCAGCTGAGACTCTCCACGTACAGTATACTTCCGATGGAAGTCGTTCCTTGACCACGTTGACCTCGCCGCGTTCCGTTGCATGCATGCGTCCATGGGCGTGGTGCGTCCCCACTGTCAGCCTCTCACGTACAGTCATCTTCCGATGACTCTCGGTTGTTGACCACGTTGACCACACCGTGCCGAGCGCACCCAGACTGGAACGACCCGGAGATGGGGAAGACGGGGCAGTGGAGTCGCAGATGGAGAGGAGTGGGAAACTTCACTGGTTCGGGTGCGCGGCAGCACAGCCGCGGTGCCGCCCACGGGAGACAGGAGCAAGAACAGAGGTTGAAGAAGGAGCACGGCTGTTGGATTAACATCCAACGGTCCAGCTGCTAGAATCATTTGTTGATTAAGTTGACAAAGCCGTGCGTACACGTCCGCTTAGTAGGCCCACAAGTCAGTCACCAAATCTGACGGGTCCCAGCTGTCAACGGGATGAATAATTTTTTTCGCAAAACAAGGAGGCACTTCCTTCCGTGCGAAGATACAGCCGGTGGGTCCCAGCTGTCAGGTGGAGGAAACATTTTTTTCAGCTTAATAAGGAGGAACTTTCCTTGCGTGCGACCATGGACCTCGTGGGTCCCAGCCGTCAGGCTCTCCACGTACAGTCCTCTTCCGATGACTCTCGTTTGTTGACCACGCCGCACCGAACGCAGCGAGGCGGTGGACGACGGCGAGGCCCCGGACGGGAACGACTCGGAGATGGGAAAACGCGGCAGTGGAGTCGCAGATTGAGAGGAGGAGAAGGGTTATAACTGGTTCTGTTGCGGCGTGGGGCTGTAGTCTGTGGAGAATAACAGGAGGTGTCGAGGGGTGGAGGGATAGCCTGGCCGGCGGTGGGGTAGCGCTTCGCAGCGATGCGTGCTAAGCAGAGCCGCTAGCCGCCGGAGGCCGGACCAGGCGGTCCCGGCGACGCTGGAGGAAGAAGACGAGAGATTGAAGGTGCATGCCGGCCGTTGGATATAAATCCAATGGCTGTGGATGACACAATCATTTGTTGACCAAGTTGACAACGCCCTGCGTAGGCTTCGACCTATTGGCCCACATGTCAGCCTGCAAAAATGTGGCATATATTTAACCCATGTTTTCTAGAATGTACAGTCCATTTGCTGGGCTGGGTGAACAAATAATTTCGCGTCAATCAGGCCCATTTATATTTTCTAAGAAATCCCAGCCCATTTGCACTTCCTTGAAATACACGTATTAGGTGGGCTCGTTATATATATAATGTTATGTTAGAAGGAGCAATTAATATCAAAGAATAAACCGGAGAGGCACATTTATATATATATATAATTAAGAAATTAGCGAGTTATTGCTCAAAATAAAAATGAGCGCGTTATTATTAAATTGGTCCTTAAAATCTTCGCAAGCTTTTGTACGCAATCACCAGGATTTTCCTTGCCTGTGAGTCAAAAACAACCAGGATTTTCCTTGCCAACTTCCGTTAAACATTTACTTTTATAAGTTAATAACACGTGGGATGTTTTTATAATGTATATATAAGTCTCTATAAAATATACGATAATAGTAATAATATAAATATATATAATGTGGTTAGAAGGGAAAACATAAATTGGACACAACATTACTTTTATAAGAGACCTGCGTTTTATACCCCACAGTAGGCATACTAACAAGTTCACACACAAATACAACAGAAAAGGTAAACATTCATATCAAACTCAGGTTCACAGGACACGTTCATATTCATAGCCAACATTCACTATCAACAACTCAAAAGATTCATATATACACAAGCTCAGCATATCTATGCATCCAAATGATTGATAGATCACACGACAATATTCATACATAATTCACAAAAAGATTCAGATATACACATGTTCAGTATGTTTATGCATCCAAATGATTGAGATCACAGCCAATATGATCCATGGACGAACTTTAATTACCTAGGGTACAGACTGGTAAATGGTGTTCAATCGGAGGTACTTCTTGCTAAAATTAGTTCTTGTACGAGTAAACTTTCGAGTACATAAGAGGCAGCACAGACAATCTGAACTTTGCTTGTAGGTTTATCCTCAAATAGTGGCCTCGTGCCGAGGGAGGTTTGAGCAACTTGGCCACTACTTTCATCCAACTAGTTTACTGGCTCATCTTGGTCCTGTATCTCGCCAAAATTCTACATTGCAGACGAGAAAGGAGGCGGTTGAGAAAATGAACCACCCAAATTTTTTGTGCAGTTCAACTGAAATGGAGCATCCTTGGCGTGCAGACTGATTAAGTGCCAGATGAATATACGCGTCAACCAACTTGTCTGGAATCTTTAGACTCCATGCCATATAGTTCGCTACCATATGTGCCGATAACCAAAAGGCACAAGTTGGGACCAAAGACTGGACTGCGTTTTTCTGGGCTATGCACCAAGCAATATTTTTGGCGTTCACTCTCCTAATACTTGGAGTTTGACAATTGGTTGACGCCGGTTGATACTCGAATGAATATAGGCACTTCTTGTCAACATCGATGCTTGTCTGAGTGAACTTTGGAGTACATAGCAGCAGCATAAGTACCTGTCCATCTGATCATTTTGTGCAGTTCTACTGAAATCACCCGATGTAATGATTTGCCTGCGAGTTCAGGCTCCAAATTACTCCTTTATGAAATCGGCAAACAGTAGCACAATACCAAATTACCAATACATATGACAGGCACAATAATCAGGATAAAGACCAGTACCAACCTGTGTGAGGTAGCATATCAATTACTATTTCCTTTGACTGGAAGCCGAGATAAGCCAAGCGACTGACAGCAAAGGAAGAAAGCAAGCGGAGATTAGCGACTGACAGGAAAGGACGGAAGCTGTCGAGGCAATGAAGCACCCAAAGTTTTTGTGCAGTTCCACCAAAATCGAGCATCCCTGTTGGCACATATATTGAGAGAGTGAGATTACTGTAATAGTGGGACTAGTTGATGAAACATACACTAACAAATAGAAGCACCCTCATTATCTTAATGGGTAAAGTTAGCAACATAGTAGTCTTGCTTAAAGAGAGGTATTAGTTTATTTAATCAGTGCCAATTAGCTCAACTCAACACTCAAAGCATTGCCATTTATCATAGGTTGCAAAACTTTAACGTGCAAAGATAAAGGAGTTTCTCATGACAGTAGCACGATACAAATAGAGATGACAGCAAACTAATATGGATGAAGGCCTTAGGCCCGTACCAACCTGAGAAAAAAAGCTTATTCATGTAGTCCCATAAGAGATGATAAAGCACTCACTGGAATCACACAATAGTATATATTTTTGTGCACTTCAAATGTATGGTTGAAATCACTCTTGTTTACCAGTGCTGAGATTATATCGAAAGATTATCAAGAACTTCCAGCAGAGTTAAAGCACTGGCTGGGATACAGTTCATTGTATTGTCTTGTGTAGTTCCACTAAAATGTATGATTGGCACAACATGATCCCTGTTTGCACAAGTAGGAACAAGGTGAAACCTTCATTAGCTTAGTGAGAAAGGATAGGAAGACATTAGCATATTACTCAAACAGTAGCATCAAATTCATGATGGACAATACGCAAAACATTGCCTCATTGAACCAATGGCAATAAATTGACATGCAAAACAATAGCACTATTATGTCATGACACTAATAATATTCCCTCCCTGCTCCACCACATGATTCACCTCCATAGACAAACATACACACGTACATGATTCAGCATAGGGTCCTACTAAAGATTTGTTTAACTCCAACAGGAAAATTAGGCAGTAATAAATTAGTGGTACTTAAGTACTCCTAATTAATTAAGTGAGACAGCAGAAGTGGAAGGGCTCCCTGGAGGATCGTCTCACATGTAAGGTAGTCGTTGCCGGAGCCCTTGAATGGCCTCGACTGAGGCCTCTGGCTTCAGCAAGATCGCCTTGGCACTGTTTATTCTTCTTCTTCTTCCTCTTCATGCTCTGTTTCTCTTTCTCCTCACCAGTTGGTGAAACCAAGTACATGATTGGCCTTCTAATTCAGAATTGGTTTTGTCAGTGAGGGAGTACAAGTGTACTAGTAAAAAACAGCATTATTTTCTCATGGCAGTCGGAAAATAGAGATGAACACATGCATTAAATATCATTCTTACCTAAAGGAAGGTTATGGCGCCAATATGGATGATGAGGATTGGAACACAGATCTCCCTTTGTGCAGTTCCACCAAAATGAACCAACTGTTCCATTCTGACATTCCAGTTAAACAGCACAAAAGTCACTTCTTTTAAGAAGAGTTTTGTGCAGTGCACCAAAAGGTCACAACAGCAACCAGGTGAATTGGATATCCCTGTTTGCACAAAAAGGCACAGAGGAAACAGTCAGAGTCTCAAACAATTACAGGCAAAAACATTTGGCTAAACTTGTCATGGCTTATAACAGTGGCATGGCTTCATTTTTACCAGGGACATTAGATTAAGAACAGCTAAGGCTGCGTTCGGTTCACAGGTTTGGTGCAGGATTTTCGTAGGAACACAATTCCTACGGTATTCTTTCCCTTCCAACCGTTCGGAACACGGGAAAGGTGAATAGTGTTTCATAGGAAAGCTGGTCTGGTAGTACTGATTCCATAGGATTAGAAACATCCACGCGCTGCTCATTTTTTGGGCGGAAGCCCGAGGCAGGCGCTCGCTGCCATGCGTTAGACAGGTTGCTGTGCTGTGTTGCCGGAATAAAAAAATCAACCTATGTGTGGTACGTGAGGTGAGGACAAGAGTAGTCACTGTGCAGCTGAATAAACAAATAGCATCTCATACTGCCAAGCATGCTACTCTAAAAAAACAAATCTGTACATTTCGTAGTCCATCCGAACACATTCTCTTGAGAGTTTCCTCCGGTTCGCTGTTCCATAGTTTTATACCTACATTCCTTTCCTATTCCTCTATTTTCATCAAGACCTATGTTTTCTGCCCCTTTATTCCGAACGGAGCCTAAATATTTGGTATAAGGGCATGGGACAGTGGGTGCACCAGCAGTCCAGCACCATGTACGTAAACAGGGGCATAAAGTGGTGATTCATAGTTTGTTGCCCCGAGAAACAAACATCCAAGAAACATATCTGGGTTGGTCCCATTTTTGTTCACTCTAGCCACCTACTCCTATGTGTGGATAGCAAATCTAGTCCTGGTCATACCACTGTGTACAGCGTTACCCCTATATTTCCCTTTTCGACCAAGAGACCGGTTGGATGACCAGTCTGTACTACTTTCACCCCCTTTCCTTCCTGTTTGTACCAAGTCCGATGTACATACTAAATTCCCCCACCCCCACTTTATTTCTTGTTTGAACCAAGTACTCCCTCCGTCCGGAATTACTTGTCATCAAAATGGATGTGTCTAGAACTAAAATACATCTAGATACATCCATTTCAATGACAAGTATTTTCGGACGGAGGGAGTACAAGATTCGACTCCATGAAGTAGCTTTACCTCTAACAATAGAAGAAAAAATATGTGACGTTGGACCATCCGATCGAGAGGGGCTGAGAGGTAGAAAATGATGCACATGCAGCGACGTAGCGAGCTGGGGAAGTAGAGCTAAGGCGGTTTCGAACGAAGATATACCTGAAGGTCGTCGGGATGTGGATAGGTGGGCGGCGGGAGGCCGGATCCGCCCACAGGCAACGACGAAGGGATCGGAGGACCTCCCGCGCCGGCGCTCGGCCAGAGATAACGGTGCGGCCGGCAGTGGGTCTCCTCCCTCGCTGTCGACGACGGCCTAAACGCTGCCCCTCCTCCCCTTCACCGGCGGAGGGGGATACGTCCGGATCTGTAACCAGCGGTGAGGATAGAAAGCCAGTGTTTTTTGAAGGGAGAAAGACAGTGTTACTACCCCTATCTTGTTTAGATCTGGAGAGGATGAGAGTGTGTGAATAGAGCAACCCTAGCAAGCAAGCGCGGAGGCTCCGGCCTATATATACGTAGTGGGGTAGTTTTCCTTTTTCACTCCATCAAAACAATCGTTTAAAATTGTGTACTACTACATGCCAGGTCGCGGTTTTTTTAGTTGTTGATTGTTTTTTGAGATAGCTACCCGCTTGTTCCAAGTGGTGTTACGGTGTGCCAGGTCGCACTTTGTATCGTTCAAGTCTGGTACTACAAGTCCCTCCATTAA
This sequence comes from Triticum aestivum, assembly GCF_018294505.1. NCBI lineage: Eukaryota > Viridiplantae > Streptophyta > Magnoliopsida > Poales > Poaceae > Triticum > Triticum aestivum. Next base: position 201,705,585 of record NC_057814.1, on the reverse strand, counting down.
ATGAACAACCACCCCCTCGTAAAAATTGTGAACAAGCCCACGGCTAAAATTAGCGGAAACGTGGGTTGCCCCAACATGCATTATTATTTATATTTTCTACTCCCTCCGTTCCTAAATATAAGTCTTTTTTATTAGCCACACCTAAGACAAGAATTTTTTTATTAGCAGTGAACCCCACATGTCATAGACACAAAAATTGCGGCAAGATTCCCTTAGGCAAGCCAAAGTGTGTCTAACAATTTGAGCAACTCAGGTTAGGCAAGTGTGGCAAGTGTGGGAAAAATAATGTGGCAACATAAGACAAACATAGTCACAATCCAAACAGCCCCGTAATTTTTTGTGACATGCATGAAAATTTGGTTAGTTAAATTTACAGTCAAAATTTGGCAAGGTGCATCAAATCAACACATGCAAGTATCAAAAGGAAAGTCACGGCATGCATGCATGCATTGTACTCCCTCCGTTTCCGAATATAAGTCTTTTTAGAGATTGCAACAAGTGACTACATACGAAGCAGAATATGTCTACTCCTACATACGAAGTAGCCCATTTGAAATGTGTAAAAAGACTTATATCGAGTGCAGTGCTTTGATGTGTCGCGTCAACTCGTACAAGACCGAGAAATTTGATTACTACAACGCCCTCTCCCTCGCGGACTGAGCTCCGGTGCCTTAACTACACCTGCCTTTGGCTGCATGACAGGAGGGCGAACCCACGTTGATACTCATTCTGCATAGGTCCACGCGCTTAGCACCGTTTCCTCCTGGGGTCACCAATGTTTATTTGCTAATTAATAGCATTGCATGCAATGAACTAGCCATTGCAAGTCATTAAAAGCATGCACACCTCTCATCTCTTATTGGTTGATATGTCAAGAAACAGGAAACAAGGTAGAAGTTAATGCACCGCGCCTAAGTGTTTTGGGACTATTTGGTTTTCGTAAGATGACTTACACACCTAGACGGAGGGAGTAGTATAGCCCTATAAACCGAAAAGGAGTATTTGCCTTTCTAGAGATTTCAACAAGTGACTAGACTACACTGTGTGCAGTACTCCCTCCCTTCCGGTTTATAGGGCTCAAATCTCAAATCTCATGAACCAAGGCATTTTGCGATTGGAGGAATGTATCTCGTACTTTACAAAACTACCCTAATTAAACTCATGCATTAATTACGTAGTTCTCTCGTTTTCCTCTCCGCCTTGGTCGCGGTGCACAATATTGAGCACTCCTATATGACTAGCCGCTCTATCTACATGCGGGACATTTCAAAGCATCCGGGCCCGCGTGCCATCCACCAAATCACAGCGAGGTGCTACAGTCAAGACTCACCTGTCACCCCGGTGTGGCCGTCATGTCCCGTCATATCACAAAACCCAAACCTTTACCAACAGTGGTAAGGTGGCCTCCAAGTTGGACTAGACGAAGCAACCATCATTTCAGTGGAACGCTCGTTCAAGCCCTTTCTTCCCTTTCTTGAAGAAAACCTCACTCAGGCTACTCACTTCTGCCATTTTTGTTCTGTACCGACGAAGGAAAGGTGGGCGAATCAGTTATGTTGCTATATTTTCATTCCAAGAATCTTCTTTTTGCGAAGCACCGACCGATTCTCACATCCTATTCTTTTCCCGTTTTCATTGCGATTGTGGTTTCCTTTCGATTGCTTTTTGTTTTTCAGTTCATTGATGGATCCTGGAGCACTAGGCAAAGAGTTGCTGGCCCACTGGAGACAGCGATCTCCAGGAAGCGAGCACCGACCAACGAGTTGACCATGTTGGCGGGCCAACCCATGGAGACGAAGAACTCCAAGAAACAAGCACTGGCCAAAGAGTTGAGGACGTTGGCGGACGAACTCCTCAAAGAAAGTTGGAAGAACAGCAAGGGCCCCACCGTGCCTACCCCAGGAACTCTGATTGCCACCTATGTGAGGCTCAAGACCGAGTTTGAGGAGATAGTCACCGTTGAGAAGCAATATTCCCCTGGCAAGGTGATGGCCCCCATCGAGGACGAGGAGATGGCCCCCGGAGGGATGAGATCCCCCGCTGAGCTGCACAAGGTAAAAAATAATGGCTTATTACCATAGTTGTGGTTTTTGATTATTTGCAATGTGCTTGCTAATATCTTAGGGTTGTGCATGTGCCGGTGGACGTCCTTGATGATTCCGATGTCGTGGCCCGTCCTGTTGGCATCGCCCCAGAGATCGATTCTGATGCCGCTGTCCATCCTGTGGACATCGCCCCAGAGATCGATTCCGATGTCGCGGTCAGTCCTTTGGACATTGCCCCAGAAATCGATTCCCATGCCGTTGTCTGTGCTGTGGTCATTGCCCGAGAGATCGATGACAAGAAATAGTTGGTCGCGCTAATCCTTCAGGGTAGTTTGCATTGCCCTGTGTTTAATTACCAGAACGATGCGTGTTATCAAACCATCTTAGGGCTAGTGCACTGTCTTGTGTGGGTGGATCTTGCTAATTTTGTTTGATAGTGAATCATGCGATGAATCATGCGAACCCTCTCCGAGTTATGGAAACAGATGTATCCTCACCAGCTTTTGATGTAATATATGGCATGCGTAGATGTAAGTTTGAATTGTTTATCATATCAGCAGGGCTTGTTTGATGATTCTTGGTGTTAGTAGGCTAGCTACTGTGCGAGCTATAATACTTGCAAAACACTCACCGAAGAGAAACGTTGGGGCTGATGAGCTCGTCATACGCTTATACTTATCCCTCGTCGATCGACCAATAGCCCTAGCTCCTAAAATTGTAGGCTTAGCGATCGATCAGACAATAGTCGACATACATTCATGCCTCATTTGGTTCATAGTGTAGGAAAATCGTAGCAAAAGTACAGAGAACGTGCAACACAAAATCATAGCAGTGCAGAGACGTACTCCCTCCGTTCCAAAATAGATGACCTAGGCGGGCTAGTTTGGCCTAGTGGGTTTCAGTGATATGACGTGGTACAGTGCCGTCCAGTCTTCGCGTGTGGTAGCAGTATTGCGGGTACAGTAAGTTTTCTTGAAGAAGCGGAATTCAACGAAGTCATGATGGTTCCTTCGTCCGAACAACTTACAGTGGGAAAGGTTGGGCCTGCGATACGACCGGGGTAGACCAGGTTAATTTTGTGCATGGCAGGTGGACCAGGATGGTCGACGTCCCACATGCTGGCGAATGAAAGTATTCTTTCCAATATAGAGGACGAGCAACGAGTATTCATTGTTTATTTTTGATGAAAGCTATTGTCTCCACTGTTACGACGGAGGAGTGTGAAACACGGCAGCCCAGTGAACTTGGCATGTGCACCACTCCCTCCTTCCTCATGTAATGCCCAGGTTACAGCTTTTTCTCACTTTCTCTCTATCTATTTCCTCTCAAATGTTTTTTACCTTTCTTTTTTTAAGACACAATTGTTTTTTATGCCTTTTTTAGAATTATTTTTTTATACCTAGGAGCACGTGTAGATACGAGCTCTTGCAGAGCCCACTCCTTGACTTTGTCAATGCCTCTCTCTCCTCCACATAAGGAGTACTACTTGCTATGCATGCATGCGGCAGGCAGCTGGCGTCTTGAGGGGCCCGGGCGGTGAGAGCGGGCTCCGGAAGCGGTCCGGACTCCAGCATGGCCCACCTAACATTATCACCATATATTTCTTGGAGTCCGTGCACGGCGGGCGGGCGATCTCTTCTCCCTCCCCCATTTCTCTCTTCTCAGCCGACGCCCGCCGAGCGATTAGATTTCGGCTATCGACGGTTTATTCAATTACGGTCCCACATGTCAGTGAAATTGCAAGACAACGCGTGTCCCCTCTGGTGAGCGGCGTGCAAGTCGGACTGTCGGGGTTGCGACGCGTACGAGTCGTAAGTGTGCTGCCTTTTCCTTTAGAACTTGCGAAGCGTAACATTTTCGCGCGATCGATCGATAGAAATCCAGAACAAAATGACGAGGGCGGTGCTTTCCCGCTCGTTAGGCGGGCTAGTTCGAGTGATATGACGTTCTACAGTGCCGTCCACTTGCTCCATTTTTATGTAAGCAAGAGTTTACACTCTTACGCGGGAGGAGTGCGAAACACCGCGGACCTGATTTTGATCGAGGGATAATTGTTCCCTGCCAAATAATGGAGGATTGTTAGCGATTATAGCATGATAGTTAGGGCATCTCCAGCGCTGGCCCACAAATTTACACCGGCATCTGTCCGAGGACACTGATGGATGCCATCCGATGCTGCCCGCATACCTTTCCACAACTATATGAACTAACCGAACGAAATTCATGCAAACAAAGCAAATTTATAATTAACCGGATGAAATTCATTACATTTCGAAAACTTTTCCTAAAAACTGGACAAAATTCATTACATATTTCGCACAAACCGTACTAAAACCTACTGTAAACCTAATCTAAACGACCGCCGGCGCCCGACCACCATGTCCGGCCATGAACCCGAGAAAGCCGGCCATTGCCTTTGCCTCCTCCTCATCCGCCTCGATAACCTCCTCCTCCAGAGCGGCGGCGACCTACCGTGTACTACTCTTCCTCGCTGCCGGCTGCGCTCGCGCACGCGTGCCGGCTTCGTGGTCGTGGCGGCGGAGGGCAGCTGGGGGGTGCCGGCGATCTCCTTTGTTTGCTCCTGCGACAGTACGTCGAAGAGAGCTTTGGAGCGCGCCCGGAACGGAGCCGCCGATGTCCCTCGTCTGCTCCTGCGATAGTACGTCCAAGAGAGCTTCGGAGCGCCAGGAGGCCGTGGTTGAAGTGGTGCCTACAGAAGGAAGGGACCGGAGGAGAATAAGTGTGGGTCTTTGGCTATGGCTGGGAGCTGGGGCTCAAGTTAATATAGCGGGCGAATGGCAATGAGCCGCGGCAGACGGATGGACAACTGCCGTCGGAGTAGGTTCGTCGGGCGTGAATGCGGACGCTGCTTCAGTGACTTAACTGCAGATGCGTTTGGGTTACTGACATGTGGGCCCAACGGGCATCTGGCCCGCATGTCAGTGACACACCAATTGCACCTGCAGTTAAGTCCGGTGAATGCGGCATTGACATTCTGGAGAGACGGTGACCGTTTCAGGCGGGAAGCGCGCGCTAGCGATGGAAGGGGTTTCGGTGTGCAGTGGCACTAAGATCGGCCGCTCACGATAGTACATACTCCGTACCATACTACCATAGTACCCTCTCTAGCTTAGGCTGTTTTATAGATTGTCGTTGTGATGGACGATATACATGAGCAAGGCGGTCCGAGTATGACCGTTGGTGTTGAGCCAGGTGAATACATGCTCGGCGTTCGCGTAGGCCACCATCAAATGTCTAAACAGTAATGTCAGGCACCGCCGGGGCGCGCAGGTGATGGGCTCGCCGTTTGCGTTGCGCCATGAGCAGGACTTTGATTTAGAGGGCGACGGCAAGGTGTTCCTCTGACTATGAGATTATGCAACTCCCGAATACCGAAGGAACACCTTGTGTGCTATCAAAGGTCACAACGTAACTCGGTGATTATAAATATGCTCTACAGGTGTCTCCGATGGTGTTTGTTGAGTTGGCATAGACCGAGATTAGGATTTGTCACTCCATGTATCGGAGAGGTATCTCTGGGCCCTCTTGGTAATGCTCATCACTATAAGCCTTGCAAGCAATGTGACTAATGAGTTAGTTACGGGATGATACATTACGGAACAAGTAAAGAGACTTGCCGGTAACGAGATTGAATTAGGTATTGAGATACCGATGATCGAATCTCGGGCAAGTAACATACCGATGACAAAGGGAACAACGTATGTTGTTATGCGGTTTGACCGATAAAGATCTTCGTAGAATATGTAGGAACCAATATGAGCATCCAGGTTCCGCTATTAGTTATTGACCGGAGATGAGTCTCGGTCATGTCTACATAGTTCTAGAACCCGTAGGGTCCGCACGCTTAACGTTCGATGACGATCGGTATTATGAGTTTATGTGTTTTGATGTACCGAAGGTTGTTTGGAGTCCCAGATGTGATCACGGACTTGACGAGGAGTCTCGAAATGGTCGAGACATAAAGATCGATATATTGGAAGGCTATGTTTGGACACCGGAATGGTTCCAGATGAGTTCGGGCATTTTCCAGAGTACTGGGAGGTTACCGGAACCCCACGGGGAGTCAATGGGCCTTATTGGGCCTTAGTGGAAGAGAGGAGGAGGCAGCCAAGGTGGGGGCGCCCCCCTCCCAAGCCCAATCCGAATTGGGAGGGGGGTCGGCCCCCCTTTCGTTCTCTCCCTCTCCCTCTTCCTTCTTCACCTACTCCAACTAGGGAAGGGGGGGAAACCTACTCCTACTAGGAGTAGGACTCCCCCCTTGGGCGCGCCATGAGAGGGCCGGCCCTCCCCTCCTCCACTCCTTTATATACGGGGGAGGGGGCACCCCATAGACACACAAGTTGATTGTTTAGCCGTGTGCAGTGCCCCCCTCCACAGATTTCCACCTTGGTCATATCGTTGTAGTGCTTAGGCGAAGCCCTGCGTCGGTAACTTCATCATCACAGTCATCACGCTATCGTGCTGACGAAACTCTCCCTCGACCTCAGCTGGATCTAGAGTTCATGGGACGTCACCGAGCTGAACATGTGCAGATCGCGGAGGTGCCGTACCTTCGGTGCTAGGATCCTTCGGATTGTGAAGACGTACGACTACATCAACCGCGTTGTCATAACGCTTCTGCTTTTGGTCTACGAGGGTACGTGGAGAACACTCTCCCCTCTCGTTGCTATGCATCACCTAGATAGATCTTGCGTGATCGTAGGAATTTTTTGAAATTACTGTGTTCCCCAACAGTGGCATCCGAGCTAGGTCTATGCGTAGATGTTATATGCACGAGTAGAACACAAAGAGTTGTGGGCGATAATAGTCATACAGCTTACCAGCATGTCATACTTTGATTCGGCGGTATTATTGGATGAAGCGGCCCAGACCGACATTACATGACCGCGTTCATGAGACTGGTTCTACTGCCGTGTTTCGCACACAGGTGGCTAGTGGGTGTCTGTTTCTACAACTTTAGTTGAATCGAGTGTGACTACGCCCGCTCCTTGTTGAAGGTTAAAATAGCACACTTGACGAAAAATCGTTGTGGTTTTGATGCGTAGGTAAGAACGGTTCTTGCTTAGCCCGTAGCAGCCACGTAAAACTTGCAACAACAAAGTAGAGGACGTCTAACTTGTTTTTGCAGGGCGTGTTGTGATATGATATGGTCAAGACGTGATGAGATATAAATTGTTGTATGAGATGATCATGTTTTGTTAAAGTTATCGGCAACTCGCAGGAGCCTTATGGTTGTCTCTTTATTACATAAGATGCAAGCACCATATAATTGCTTACTTTATCGCTATGCGATAGCAATAGTTGGCGAGACGACCATGTGACGACACGTTGATAGAGATCAAGATGATAGAGATCATGGTGTCATGCCGGTGACGATGGAGATTATGACGGTACTTTGAAGATGGAGATCAAAGGCACAAGATGATGATGGCCATATCATGTCACATATTTTGATTGCATGCGATGTTTATCTTTTTATGCATCTTATTTTGCTTAGTACGGCGGTAGCATTATAAGATGACCCCTCACTAAAATATCAAGGTATAAGTGTTCTCCCTAAGTATGCAACCGTTGCGACAGTTCGTCGTGCCGAGACACCACGGGATGATCGGGTGTGATTGTTGGAAATATGCCCTAGAGGCAATAATAAATGGTTATTATTATATTTCTTTGTTCATGATAATTGTCTATTGTTCATGCTATAATTGTGTTATCCGAAAATCGTAATACATGTGTGAATACATAGACCACAACGTGTCCCTAGTAAGCCTCTAGTTGACTAGCTCGTTGATCAACAGATAGTCATGGTTTCCTGACTATGGACATTGGATGTCATTGATAACGGGATCACATCATTAGGAGAATGATGTGATGGACAAGACCCAATCCTAAGCATAGCATAAAAGATCGTGTAGTTCGTTTGCTAGAGCTTTTCCAATGTCAAGTATCTTTTCCTTAGACCATGAGATCGTGTAACTCCCGGGTACCGTAGGAGTGCTTTGGGTGTACCAAACGTCACAACGTAACTGGGTGACTATAAAGGTACGCTACGGGTATCTCTGAAAGTGTCTGTTGGGTTGACACGGATCGAGACTGGTATTTGTCACTCCGTATGACGGAGAGGTATCTCTGGGCCCACTCAGTAATGCATCATCATAATGAGCTCAATGTGACTAAGGAGTTAGCCACGGGATCATGCATTACGGTACGAGTAAAGTGACTTGCCGGTAACGAGATTGAACAAGGTATTGGGATACCGACGATCGAATCTCGGGCACGTAACGTACCGATTGACAAAGGGAATTGTATACGGGATTGATTGAATCCTCGACATCATGGTTCATCTGATGAGATCATCGTGGAACATGTGGGAGCCAACATGGGTATCCAGATCCCACTGTTGGTTATTGACCGGAGAGGCGTCTCGGTCATGTCTGCATGTCTCCCGAACCCGTAGGGTCTACACACTTAAGGTTCGGTGACGCTAGGGTTGTAGAGATATTAGTATGTGGAAACCCGAAAGTTGTTCGGAGTCCCGGATGAGATCCCGGACGTCACGAGGAGTTCCGGAATGGTCCGGAGGTGAAGAATTATATATAGGAAGTCCAGTTTCGGCCACCGGGAAAGTATTGGGGGTTATCGGTATTGTACCGGGACCACCGGAAGGGTCCCGGGGGTCCACCGGGTGGGGCCACCTATCCCGGAGGGCCCCATGGGCTGAAGTGGGAAGGGAACCAGCCCTTAGTGGGCTCGGGCACCCCCCCATGGGCCTCCCCCTGCGCCTAGGGTTGGAAACCCTGGGGGTGGGGGCGCCCCACTTGACTTGGGGGGGAAGTTTCCCCCCCTGGCCGGCGCCCCCCTTGTAGATGGGTTCCAGGGCCGGCGCCCCCCCTCCATGGGGCCTATATATAGGGGGGAGGGAGGGCAGCAGCACCACAGCCCCTGGCGCCTCCCTCCCCCCTGCAACACCTCTCCCTCTTGCAGAAGCTTGGCGAAGCCCTGCCGAGATCCCCGCTACTTCCACCACCACGCCGTCGTGCTGCTCGATCTCCATCAACCTCTCCTTCCCCCTTGCTAGATCAAGAAGGAGGAGACATCGCTGCTCCATACGTGTGTTGAACGCGGAGGTGCCGTCCGTTCGGCATCGGTCATCGGTGATTTGGATCACGGCGAGTACGACTCCATCAACCCCGTTCATTGGAACGCTTCCGCTCGCGATCTACAAGGGTATGTAGATGCACTCCTTTCCCCTCGTTGCTAGTATGCTCCATAGATGGATCTTGGTGATGCGTAGAAAATTTTAAAATTCTGCTACGATCCCCAACAGTGGCATCATGAGCCAGGCCTATGCGTAGTTACTATGCACGAGTAGAACACAAAGCAGTTGTGGGCGTAGATGTTGCCAATTCTTCTTGCCGCTACTAGTCTTATCTTGTTTCAGCGGTATTGTGGGATGAAGCGGCCCGGACCGACCTTACACGTACGCTTACGTGAGACAGGTTCCACCGACTGACATGCACTAGTTGCATAAGGTGGCTAGCGGGTGTCTGTCTCTCCCACTTTAGTCGGAACGGATTCGATGAGAAGGGTCCTTATGAAGGGTAAATAGAAATTGGCATATCACGTTGTGGTTTTACGTAGGTAAGAAACGTTCTTGCTAGAAACCTATACAAGCCACGTAAAAACTTGCAACAACAATTAGAGGATGTCTAACTTGTTTTTGCAGCATGTGCCTTGTGATGTGATATGGCCAGAAGATGTGATGAATGATATATGTGATGTATGAGATTGATCATATTCTTGTAATAGGAATCACGACTTGCATGTCGATGAGTATGACAACCGGCAGGAGCCATAGGAGTTGTCTTTAATTTTTGTATGACCTGCGTGTCATTGAATAACGCCATGTAAATTACTTTACTTTATTGCTAAACGCGTTAGCCATGTAAGTAGAAGTAATCGTTGGCGTGACAACTTCATGAAGACACGATGATGGAGATCATGCTGTCATGCCGGTGACGAAGATGATCATGGTGCCCCGAAGATGGAGATCAAAGGAGCAAAATGATATTGGCCATATCATGTCACTATTTGATTGCATGTGATGTTTATCATGTTTTGCATCTTATTTGCTTAGAACGACGGTAGTAAGTAAGATGATCCCTTATAATAATTTCAAGAAAGTGTTCCCCCTAACTGTGCACCGTTGCGAAGGTTCGTTGTTTCGAAGCACCACGTGATGATCGGGTGTGATAGATTCTAACGTTCGCATACAACGGGTGTTGACGAGCCTAGCATGTACAGACATGGCCTCGGAACACACGCAATACACTTAGGTTGACTTGACGAGCCTAGCATGTACAGACATGGCCTCGGAACACGGAAGACCGAAAGGTCGAGCATGAGTCGTATAGAAGATACGATCAACATGGAGATGTTCACCGATCTTGACTAGTCCGTCTCACGTGATGATCGGACACGGCCTAGTTAACTCGGATCATGTTTCACTTAGATGACTAGAGGGATGTCTATCTGAGTGGGAGTTCATTGAGTAATTTGATTAGATGAACTTAATTATCATGAACTTAGTCTAAAATCTTTACAATATGTCTTGTAGATCAAATGGCCCACGTTGTCCTCAACTTCAACGCGTTCCTAGAGAAAACCAAGCTGAAAGATTATGGCAGCAACTACACGGACTGGGTCCGGAACCTCAGGATCATCCTCATAGCTGCCAAGAAAGATTATGTCTTAGAAGCACCGCTAGGTGAAGCACCCATCCCAGAGAACCAAGACGTTATGAACGCTTGGCAATCACGTGCTGATGATTACTCCCTCGTTCAGTGCGGCATGCTTTACAGCTTAGAACCGGGGCTCCAAAAGCGTTTTGAGAAGCATGGAGCATATGAGATGTTCGAAGAGCTGAAAATGGTTTTCCAAGCTCATGCCCGGGTCGAGAGATATGAACTCTCCGACAAGTTCTTCAGCTGTAAAATGGAGGAGAATAGTTCTGTAAGTGAGCACATACTCAGAATGTCTGGGTTGCACAACCGCTTATCCCAGCTGGGAGTTAATCTCCCGGATGACGCGGTCATTGACAGAATCCTTCAGTCGCTTCCACCAAGCTACAAGAGCTTTGTGATGAACTTCAATATGCAGGGGATGGAAAAGACCATTCCCGAGGCATATTCAATGCTGAAATCAGCGGAGGTGGAGATCAGAAAAGAACATCAAGTGTTGATGGTGAATAAAACCACTAAGTTCAAGAAGGGCAAGGGTAAGAAGAACTTCAAGAAGGACGGCAAGGGAGTTGCCGCGCCCGATAAGCCAGTTGCCGGGAAGAAGTCAAGGAATGGACCCAAGCCTGAGACTGAGTGCTTTTATTGCAAGGGAAGTGGTCACTGGAAGCGGAACTGCCCCAAATACTTAGCGGACAAGAAGGCCGGTAACACCAAAGGTATATGTGATATACATGTAATTGATGTGTACCTTACCAGTACTCGTAGTAGCTCCTGGGTATTTGATACCGGTGCGGTTGCTCATATTTGTAACTCAAAACAGGAACTGCGGAATAAGCGAAGACTGGCAAAGGACGAGGTGACGATGCGCGTCGGGAATGGTTCCAAGGTCGATGTGATCGCCGTCGGCACGCTACCTCTACATTTACCTACGGGATTAGTTTTAAACCTCAATAATTGTTATTTAGTGCCAGCTTTGAGCATGAACATTGTATCTGGATCTCGTTTAATTCGAGATGGCTACTCATTTAAATCCGAGAATAATGATTGTTCTATTTATATGAGAGATATGTTTTACGGTCATGCCCCGCTGGTCAATGGTTTATTCTTGATGAATCTCGAACGTGATGTTACACATATTCATAGTGTGAATACCAAAAGATGTAAAGTTGATAACGATAGTCCCACATACTTGTGGCACTGCCGCCTTGGTCACATTGGTGTCAAGCGCATGAAGAAGCTCCATGCAGATGGACTTTTGGAGTCTCTTGATTACGAATAATTTGACACGTGCGAACCATGCCTCATGGGTAAGATGACCAAGACTCTGTTCTCCGGAACAATGGAGCGAGCAACCAACTTATTGGAAATCATACATACCGATGTGTGCGGTCCAATGAGTGTTGAGGCTCGCGGAGGATATCATTATGTTCTCACTCTCACTGATGACTTAAGTAGATATGGGTATGTCTACCTAATGAAACACAAGTCTGAAACCTTTGAAAAGTTCAAGGAATTTCAGAGCGAGGTTGAGAATCAACATGACAGGAAAATAAAGTTCTTACGATCAGATCGTGGTGGAGAATATTTAAGTCACGAATTTGGTACGCACTTAAAGAAATGTGGAATCGTTTCACAACTCACGCCGCCTGGAACACCTCAGCGAAATGGTGTGTCCGAACGTCGTAATCGCACTCTATTGGATATGGTGCGATCTATGATGTCTCTTACCGGTCTACCGCTCTCATTTTGGGGCTATGCTTTAGAGACTGCCGCATTCACTTTAAATAGGGCTCCGTCGAAATCCGTTGAGACGACACCGTATGAATTATGGTTTGGGAAGAAACCTAAGCTGTCGTTTCTAAAAGTTTGGGGATGCGATGCTTATGTCAAGAAACTTCAACCTGAAAAGCTCAAACCCAAGTCGGAAAAATGCGTCTTCATAGGATACCCCAAGGAAACTATTGGGTATACCTTCTACCTCAGATCCGAAGGCAAGATCTTTGTTGCCAAGAACGGTTCCTTTCTGGAGAAAGAGTTTCTCTCGAAAGAATTAAGTGGCAGGAAAGTGGAACTTGATGAGGTGATAGTCACCCCTTCCGAACCGGAAAGTAGCGCAGCGCGGGAAGATGTTCCTGTGGTGCCTACACCGACTGGGGAGGAAGTTAATGATGATGATCATGAAGCTTCGGATCAAGTTACTGCTGAACTTCGTAGGTCCACAAGGACACGTTCCGCACCAGAGTGGTACGGCAACCCTGTCCTGGAAATCATGTTGTTAGACAACGGTGAACCTTCGAACTATGAAGAAGCGATGGCGGGCCCGGATTCCAATAAATGGCTTGAAGCCATGAAATCCGAGATAGGATCCATGTATGAAAATGAAGTATGGACTTTGACTGACTTGCCCGATGATCGGCGAGCCATAGAAAATAAATGGATCTTTAAGAAGAAGACAGACGCGGAGGGTAACGTGACCGTCTATAAGGCTCGACTTGTCGCTAAGGGTTATCGACAAGTTCAAGGGGTTGACTACGATGAGACTTTCTCACCCGTAGCGAAGCTGAAGTCCGTCCAAATCATGTTAGCAATTGCCGCATTCTATGATTATGAGATATGGCAAATGGACGTCAAAACGGCATTCCTTAACGGCTTTCTTAAGGAAGAATTGTATATGATGCAGCCGGAAGGTTTTGTCGATGACATACTATTGATGGGCTGGTGCAAGCATCTATGGGCTGGTGCAAGCATCTCGGAGTTGGAACATTCGCTTTGATGACATGATCAAAGCGTTTGGGTTTATACAGACTTATGGAGAAGCCTGTGTTTACAAGAAAGTGAGTGGGAGCTCTGTAGCATTTCTCTTATTATATGTGGATGACATACTATTGATGGGAAATGATATAGAATTCTTGGAAAGTATAAAGGCCTATTTGAATAAGTGTTTTTCAATGAAGGACCTTGGAGAAGCTGCTTATATATTGGGCATCAAGATCTATAGAGATAGATCAAGACGTCTCATTGGTCTTTCACAGAGTACGTACCTTGACAAGATATTGAAGAAGTTCAATATGGATCAGTCCAAGAAGGGGTTCTTGCCTGTATTGCAAGGTGTGCAATTGAGCACGGCTCAATGCCCGACCACGGCAGAAGATAGAGAAAAGATGAGTGTCATCCCCTATGCCTCGGCCATAGGGTCTATTATGTATGCCATGCTGTGTACCAGACCTGATGTAAACCTTGCCGTAAGTTTGATAGGAAGGTACCAAAGTAATCCCGGCATGGAACACTGGACAGCGGTCAAGAATATCCTGAAGTATCTAAAGAGGACTAAGGATATGTTTCTCGTTTATGGAGGTGACGAAGAGCTCGTCGTAAAGGGTTACGTCGACACTAGCTTCGACACACATCTGGATGACTCGAAGTCACAAACCGGATACGTGTATATTTTGAATGGAGGAGCAGTAAGCTGGTGCAGTTGCAAGCAAAGCGTGGTGGCAGGATCTACATGTGAAGCGGAGTACATGGCAGCCTCAGAGGCAGCGCAAGAAGCAATCTGGATGAAGGAGTTCATTACCGACCTACGGGTGATTCCCAATGCGTCGGGCCCGATGACTCTCTTCTGTGACAACACTGGAGCTATTGCCCTTTCCAAGGAGCCCAGGTTTCACATGAAGACCAGGCATATCAAGCGTCGCTTCAACTCCATTCGTGAAAGTGTTCAAAATGGAGACATAGATATTTGTAAAGTACATATGGACCTGAATGTAGCAGATCCGTTGACTAAACCTCTCCCTAGAGCAAAACATGATCAACACCAGAACGCCATGGGTGTTCGATTCATCACAATGTAACTAGATTATTGACTCTAGTACAAGTGGGAGACTGTTGGAAATATGCCCTAGAGGCAATAATAAATGGTTATTATTATATTTCTTTGTTCATGATAATTGTCTATTGTTCATGCTATAATTGTGTTATCCGGAAATCGTAATACATGTGTGAATACATAGACCACAACGTGTCCCTAGTAAGCCTCTAGTTGACTAGCTCGTTGATCAACAGATAGTCATGGTTTCCTGACTATGGACATTGGATGTCATTGATAACGGGATCACATCATTAGGAGAATGATGTGATGGACAAGACCCAATCCTAAGCATAGCATAAAAGATCGTGTAGTTCGTTTGCTAGAGCTTTTCCAATGTCAAGTATCTTTTCCTTAGACAATGAGATCGTGTAACTCCCGGATACCGTAGGAGTGCTTTGGGTGTACCAAACGTCACAACGTAACTGGGTGACTATAATGGTACACTACGGGTATCTCTGAAAGTGTCTGTTGGGTTGACACGGATCGAGACTGGGATTTGTCACTCCGTATGACGGAGAGGTATCTCTGGGCCCACTCGGTAATGCATCATCATAATGAGCTCAATGTGACTAAGGAGTTAGCCACGGGATCATGCATTACGGTACGAGTAAAGTGACTTGCCGGTAACGAGATTGAACAAGGTATTGGGATACCGACGATCGAATCTCGGGCACGTAACGTACCGATTGACAAAGGGAATTGTATACGGGATTGATTGAATCCTCGACATCGTGGTTCATCTGATGAGATCATCGTGGAACATGTGGGAGCCAACATGGGTATCCAGATCCCGCTGTTGGTTATTGACCGGAGAGGCATCTCGGTCATGTCTGCATGTCTCCCGAACCCGTAGGGTCTACACACTTAAGGTTCGGTGACGCTAGGGTTGTAGAGATATTAGTATGCGGAAACCCGAAAGTTGTTTGGAGTCCCGGATGAGATCCCGGACGTCACGAGGAGTTCCGGAATGGTCCGGAGGTGAAGAATTATATATAGGAAGTCCAGTTTCGGCCACCGGGAAAGTTTCGGGGGTTATCGGTATTGTACCGGGACCACCAGAAGGGTCCCGGGGGTCCACCGGGTGGGGCCACCTATCCCGGAGGGCCCCAT
The DNA here is from genome assembly GCF_018294505.1 of Triticum aestivum. NCBI lineage: Eukaryota > Viridiplantae > Streptophyta > Magnoliopsida > Poales > Poaceae > Triticum > Triticum aestivum. The sequence goes on along the minus strand of NC_057814.1, from coordinate 201,689,800 downwards.
GGGCTGAAGTGGGAAGGGAACCAGCCCTTAGTGGGCTGGGGCGCCCCCCATGGGCCTCCCCCTGCGCCTAGTGTTGGAAACCCTGGGGGTGGGGGGCGCCCCAATTGACTTGGGGGGGAAGTTTCCCCCCCCTGGCCGCCGCCCCCCTTGTAGATGGGTTCCAGGGCCGGCGCCCCCCCCCCCTCCAGGGGACCTATATATAGGGGGGAGGGAGGGCAGCAGCACCACAGCCCCTGGCGCCTCCCTCCCCCCTGCAACACCTCTCCCTCTCGCAGAAGCTTGGCGAAGCGCTGCCGAGATCCCCGATACTTCCACCACCACGCCGTCGTGTTGCTGGATCTCCATCAACCTCTCCTTCCCCCTTGCTGGATCAAGAAGGAGGAGACGTCGCTGCTCCGTACGTGTGTTGAACGTGGAGGTGTCATCCGTTCGGCACTCGGTCATCGGTGATTTGGATCACGGCGAGTACGACTCCATCAACCCCGTTCATTGGAACGCTTCCGCTTGCGATCTACAAGGGTATGTAGATGCACTCCTTTCCCCTCGTTGCTAGTATGCTCAATAGATGGATCTTGGTGATCCGTAGAAAATTTTAAAATTCTGCTACGATCCCCAACAGTGATAAGCTCTACGTTCAAATACAACAGGTGCAAGAAAATTTTGCACGTACGGAATACTCGGGTTAAACTTGACGAGCCTAGCATATGCAGATATGGCCTCGGAACACTGAGACCGAAAGGTCGAGCGTGAATCATATAGTAGATATGATCAACATAGTGATGTTTACCATTGAAAACTACCCCATCTCACGTGATGATCGGACATGGTTTAGTTGATATGGATCACGTGATCACTTAGATGATTAGAGGGATGCCTATCTAAGTGGGAGTTCTTAAGTAATATGATTAATTGAATTTTAATTTATCATGAACTTAGTCTTGATAGTATTTGCAAATTATGTTGTAGATCAATAGCTCGCGATGTAGCTCCCCGTTTATTTTTGATATGTTCCTAGAGAAAAATAAGTTGAAAGATGATAGTAGCAATGATGCGGACTTGGTCCATGATCTGAGGATTATCCGCATTGCTGCACAGAAGAATTGTGTCCTTGATGCACCGCTAGGTGACAGAACTATTGCAGGAGCAGATGCAGACATTATGAACGTTTGGCAAGCTCGATATGATGACTACTTGATAGTTTAGTGCACCATGCTTTATGGCTTAGAATCGGGACTTCAAAAATGTTTTGATCGCCACGGAGCATATAATATGTTCCAAGAGTTGAAATTGGTATTTCATACTCATGCCCGTGTCGAGAGGTATGAGACCTCTGACAGTACTTTGCCTACAAGATGGAGGAGAATAGCTCAACCAGTGAGCATGTGCTCAGATTGTCTGGGTACTACAATTGCTTGAATCAAGTGGGAGTTAATCTTCCAGATAAGATAGTAATTGACAAAGTTCTGTAGTCACTATCACCAAGTTACTAGAACTTCGTGATGAACTATAATATGCAAGGGATGACGAAAGTAATTCCCGAGCTCTTCGCGATGCTGAAATCAGCGAAGGTAGAAATCAAGAAAGAGCATCAAGTGTTGATGGTTAAACAAGACCACTAGTTTCAAGAAAAGGGCAAAGGGAAGAAGGGGAACTTCAAGAAGAACGACAAACAAGCTGCTGCTCAAGTGAAGATGCCCAAGTCTGGACCTAAGCCTGAGACTGAGTGCGTCTACTATAAGGGATTAATCACTGGAAGCGGAACTACCCCAAATAATTGGCAGATAAGAAGGATGGCAAAGTGAACAAAAGTATATTTGTTATACATGTTATGGATGTGTACTTTACTAGTGTTCATAGTAACCCCAAGGTGTTTGATACTAGTTCAGTTGCTATGATTAGTAACTCGAAACAGGAGTTACAAAATGAACAAAGACTAGTTGAGGGCAAAGTGACGATGTGTGTTGGAAGTGATTCCCAGGTTGATAAGATCACCATCGGACAATCCCTTTACCTTTGGGATTAGTGTTGAACCTAAAATAAGTGCTATTTGGTGGTTGCGTTGAGCATAATATGATTGGATCATGTTTATTGCAATATGGTTATTCATTTAAGTCAAAGAATAATTGTTATTCTGTTTACATGAATAAAACCTTCTGTGGTCATACACCCAAGGTGAATGGTTTATTGAATCTCTATCATAGTGATACACATATTCATAATATTGATGCCAAAAGATGCAAAGTTGATAATGATAGTGCAACATATTTGTGGCACTGCTGTTTAGGTCATATTGGTGTAAAGCGCATGAAGAAACTCCATGCTGATGGGCTTTTGGAATCATCTAATTATGAATCACTTGATGCTTGCGAACCATGCCTCATGGGCAAGATGACTAAGACTCCGTTCTCCGGAACAATGGAGCAAGCAACAGACTTGTTGGAAATAATACATGCTGATGTATGCAGTCCGATGAGTGTTGAGGCTAGCGGCGGGTATCGTTATTTTCTTACCTTCACAGATGATTTGAGCAGATATGAGTATATCTTCTTGATGAAACATAAGTCTGAAACATTTGAAAATTTTAAAGAATTTCAGAGTGAAGTGGAAAATCATCGTAACAACAAAATAAAGTTTCCACGATCTGATCGTGGAGGTGAATATTTGAGTTATGATTTTGGTCTTCATTTGAAATAATGCGGAATAGTTTCGCAACTCACGCCACCTGGAACACCACAGCGTAATGGTGTGCCCAAACGTCGTAACCGCACTTTATTAGATATGGTGTGATGTATGATGTCTCTTACTAATTTACCGCTATCGTTTTGGGGTTATGCATTAGAGACAGCTGCATTCACGTTAAATAGGGCACCATCTAAATCCGTTGAGACGACACCACATGAACTGTGGTTTGGCAAGAAACCAAAGTTGTCGTTTCTTAAAGTTTGGGGCTGCGATGCTTATGTGAAAAAGCTTCAAACTGATAAGCTTGAACCCAAATCGGAGAAATGTGTCTTCATAGGATACCCAAAGGAGACTATTGGGTACACCTTCTATCACAGATCCGAAGGCAAGATATTCGTTGCTAAGAATGGATCCTTTCTAGAGAAGGAGTTTCTCTCAAAGAAGTGAGTGGGAGGAAAGTAGAACTTGATGAGGTAATTGTACCTGCTCCCTTATTGGAAAGTAGTTCATCACAGAAATCAGTTCCAATGATTCCTACACCAATTAGTGAGGAAATTAATGATGATGATCATGAAACTTTAGATCAAGTTACTACCAGAGTGGTACGGTAATCCTGTTCTGGAGGTCATGTTACTTTACCATGACGAACCTACGAACTATGAGGAAGCGATCATGAGCCCAGATTCCACGAAATGGCTTGAGGCCATGAAATCTGAGATAGGATCCATGTATGAGAACAAAGTATGGACTTTGGTTGACTTGCCCGATGATCGGCAAGCCATAGAGAATAAAATGGATCTTCAAGAGGAAGACGGACGCTGATAGTAGTGTTACTATCTGCAAAGCTCGACTTGTCGAAAAGGGTTTTTAACAAGTTCAAGATGTTGACTACGATGAGATTTTCTTACTCGTATCGATTCTTAAAGTCTGTCCAAATCATGTTAGAAATTGCCACATTTCATGAAATCCGGCAAATGGATGTCAAAAACTACATTCCTTAATGGATTTCTTAAAGAAGAGTTGTATATGATGCAACAAGAAGGTTTTTGTCAATCCTAAAGGTGCTAATAAAGTGTGAAAGCTCCAGCGATCCATCTATGGACTGGTGCAAGCATATCAGAGTTGGAATATACGCTTTGATAAGGTAATCAAAGCATATGGTTTTATACATACTTGCGGTGAAGCCTGTATTTACAAGAAAGTGAGTGGGAGCACTACAGCATTTCTGATAAGTATATGTGAATGCCATATTGTTGATCAGAAATAATGTAGATTTTTTTTGGAAAGCATAAAGGAGTGTTTGAAAGGATTTTTCCAAAGAAAGACCTCGGTGAAGCTGCTTACGTATTGAGCATCAAGATCTATAGAGATAGAACAAGATGCTTGATAAGTTTTTTCAACGAGTACATACCTTGACAATATTTTGAAGTAGTTCAAAATGGAACAGTCAAAGAAGGAGTTCTTGCCTGTGTTGCAAGGTGTGAAGTTGAGTAAAAACTCAAAACCCGACCACAGCAAAAAATAGAAAGAGAATGAAAATTCATTCCCTATGCCTCAGTCATAGGTTCTATGAAGTATGCTATGCTGTGTACCAGACCTATTGTGAACCTCACCCTGAGTTTTGGCAAGGGAGTACAATAGTGATCTAGGAGTAGATCACTGGACATCGGTCAAAATTATCCTTAGTGGAATAAGGATATGTTTCTCGGTTATGCAGATGACAAAAAGTTCGTCGTAAAGAGTTACGTTGATGCAAGCTTTGACACTGATCCGGATGACTCTAGATCTCAATCTGGATACATATTGAAAGTGGGAGCACTTAGCTAGAGTAGGTCTGTGCAGAGCATTGTGGACATAGAAAATTTACAAAATACATACGGCTCTGAATGTGGCATACCCGTTGACTAAACCTCTCTCACAAGAAAAACATGATCACACCTTAGTACTCTTTGGGTGTTGATCACATGTCGATGTGAACTAGATTATTGACTCTAGTAAACCCTTTGGATATTGGTCACATGGCGATGTGAACTATAGAGTGTTAACTCACATGACGATGTGAACTATTGGTGTTATGCCCACGAGGTTTGTTATGGTGTTGCTCACTGCTTGAAACTGCTGGCGAATCAATGTGCCTGCTATAACTCCAACTTGGTCGAGGGGTTGAATGAATCCGCTCACGACTATAAGAATAAGCCGCCTGTTGAGCCACAGCCGTCTGGAGAAGCTCTCTGGCCCTCCGTTTCTCTATTGTCGTTGGAGACTCGCCTTCAAATGGGAGAGCCTCCAATCATGTCGCCGCAACAATCATGTTTTCCAAAGGGTTAGAATAATGACCCGGTGGCGTCGGAACATGCCGAGGTGGAGTCATATCCAAACGAGGCGGATCCGCAGCACGCAGCTGAACCGGCGCTCCAGTCACGGGTGCCTCAACTGCCCAGTTCACCACAGGCGGGTCACTGGTCCCTGCCCCAGGCATGTTGAAGAGGTTCCTCGCATCATAAACCAGAGGTTAACGACTCTGGTGTCTCCTTCTCATGATAGCATTCGAAGCATTTTGGTCCAAGGTAAGCCGAAAAGACTCTGCCTGAATCCGCTGCGCCTGAGCGTCCAAAGCAGCCCGCTCCGTAGCCATCCTAGTGAAGTTAATATGCCCTAGAGGCAATAATAAAGTTATTATTTTATTTCCTTATATCATGATAAATGTTTATTATTCATGCTATAATTGTATTAACCGGAAACTTGATACATGTGTGAATACATAGACAAAACAAAGTTTCCCTAGTATGCCTCTACTAGAGTAGCTCGTTAATCAAAGATGGTTAAGTTTCCTGACCATAAACATGTGTTGTCATTTGATGAACGTGATCACATCATTAGAGAATGATGTGATGGACAAGGCCCATCCGATAGCTTAGCATTTTGATCGTTGAGTTTTATTGCTATTGCTTTCTTCATGACTTATACATGTTCCTCTGACTATGAGATTATGCAACTCCCGAATACCGGAGGAACACCTTGTGTGCTATCAAACGTCACAACGTAACTGGGTGATTATAAAGATGCTCTACAGGTGTCTCCGATGGTGTTTATTGAGCTGGCATAGATCGAGATTAGGATTTGTCACTCCGTGTATCGGAGAGGTATCTCTGGGCCCTCTCGGTAATGCTCATCACTATAATCCTTGCAAGTAATGTGACTAATGAGTTAGTTACGGGATGATACATTACGGAACAAGTAAAGAGACTTGCCAGTAACGAGATTGAATTAGGTATTGAGATACCGATGATCGAATCTCGGGCAAGTAACATACCGATGACAAAGGGAACAACGTATGTTGTTATGCGGTTTGACCGATAAAGATCTTCGTAAAATATGTAGGAACCAATATGAGCATCCAGGTTCCGCTATTGGTTATTGACCGGAGATGAGTCTCGGTCAAGTCTACATAGTTCTCGAACCCGTAGGGTCCGCACGCTTAACGTTCGATGATGATCGGTATTATGAGTTTATGTGTTTTGATGTACCAAAGTTTGTTCAGAGTCCCATATGTGATCACGGACATGATGAGGAGTCTTGAAATGGTCGAGACATAAAGATCAATATATTGGAAGGCTATGTTTGGACACTAGAATGGTTCTGGATGAGTTCGGGCATTTTCCGGAGTACCGGGAGGTTACCGGAACCCCCCGGGGAGTCAATGGGCCTTATTGGGCCTTAGTGGAAGAGAGGAGGAGGCGGCCAAGGTGGGGGCGCGCCCCCCCAAGCCCAATCCTAATTGGGAGGGGGGCCGGCCCCCCTTTCGTTCTCTCCCTCTCCCTCTTCCTTCTTCTCCTACTCCAACTAGGGAAGGGGGGAAACCTACTCCTACTGGGAGTAGGACTCCCCCCTTGGGCGCGCCATGAGAGGGCTGACCCTCCCCTCCTCCACTCCTTTATATACGGGGGAGGGGGCACCCCATAGACACACATGTTGATTGTTTAGCCGTGTGCGGTGCCCCCCTCCACAGATTTCCACCTCGTTCATATCGTTGTAGTGCTTAGGCGAAGCCCTGCGTCCGTAACTTCATCATAACCGTCATCACGCCGTCGTGCTGACGAAACTCTCCCTCGACCTCAGCTGGATCTAGAGTTCGTGGGATGTCACCGAGCTGAATGCGTGCAGATCGCGGAGGTGCCGTACCTTCGGTGCTAGGATCGGTCGGATCATGAAGACGTACGACTACATCAACCGCGTTGTCATAACGCTTCCGCTTTCGGTCTACGAGGGTACATGGACAACACTCTCCCCTCTCGTTGCTATGCATCACCTAGATAGATCTTGCGTGATCATAGGATTTTTTTTTGAAATTACTGCGTTCCCCAACACCTAGCATTCTCAGCCGCCAGCTCCTCCTTGGCTTGAGCTATCTCATCTCGTAGCTTCGCCACATCGACCTTATGTTGTTCCTAAGTTTCTGTGGTTACCTCCACCCCCATCAAAGTCGCCAAAGCCTCCAACAGTTCTGTCAGAAATTGAGTCGGCGGGCGCGCAGAGCCGCTAGCACCATCCGTCGCCGCAGTCGTTGAGCTAGAGGTCATAGCCGCGGCGGTTGTTGAGCCGAACGCCGCTGTGTACCGGTCATGAAGATTGCCACCTTGTTCGGCGGCTCATAAGGGTCCGGAATACTGTCACCATCGGAATAGCCCCCAAGCCGGCCGTCTTGCAGTTGATACATTGAATTGGTCTCTCCGATTGATGACTCACCATCAGAGTAGATGACCGTCTCACCACCAGACACAGATCCTTCCTCAAATTCCGCCCCACGGATGAAACCAACAAAGGCATGCTTTACGGCGGGTTCAACCCAGGCGGGTCGTGCACGCTGAGCCATCTCAACGATGTCGGTGCAGGTGTCCGGCTCAGGGCCCGGTTCGCCGATCCTGCCGATGAAGACGTGGATTCCGCCGAAGGGGACCCAGTACCCATACTCAATTGAGCCGGCCTCGAGGCCCCAGCCTGCATCGTCGATGTAGAGCTTGCCGCGATGACTCTTGGTCATCCGGCCCACATCATATCCATTGATCCCTTCGAAGCTGCACTTCAAGAACTCGAAACCACCATGCGCTGGCCCCACGGTGGGCGCCAACTGTTGTGGAGTTGACACGGCAGATGTCCTAGCGAAAGGACTTAGTCGTGGAGCCACAACTAGGTTAGCTTAAAGGGGTTAATCGGGACAAAGGACACCGAGAGTTTATACGGGTTCGGTCCCTTGCGGTGAAGGTAAAGGCCTAATCCAGTTTGGGGTTGTATTGCTTGGGTTTCGATTACCAGGGAGCGAATATGCTTGACCTAGTTCTCGATCTCTTTTTTCTTGCCCTTAACTCGCCGCCGGGTCACCCCTTTATATACACAAGTTGATGCCCGGTGGCTTACAGATTCCCGGCCGGCTCATACACATCATGTCCGGCTCGATGACTAACTAAGCTTGCCTTACAATACAAGTTATTCATGTGGCGGTTCATCCCCTTGGGCCTTAAGTCGCATTGGGCCTTGGGCCGTCAACGGGCTTGCTATGAACTGCCATCTTCATTGAGAAGTTGCCAGTGGCATGACCCGGCCCCTCCCGGGCGGTTCATACCGAGTAGTTATATCCCCAACAAGATGTATCGAGCATGGATCGATCATCATGAGAAAGTCAAGCATAAAAATTCTGAATGATAATTTCTCTTGAGAGCTCATGATTGGGGCATGAATATAACATTGACTTAAGCCTCCCCCAAGCTAGAGTGATACTTTCTCCTTCACGAGGCCAAAAATTATATATGTAATTCTGATCACGATGAACTAAATGCATAGGATAAATATTTTGGTGAAACTCCAATTTCAATCGATTCCAATTCCAAGATCCAATATCATCGCATGGCCTATACCATGCCAATGCTTTTCCCTTCAAGATAAAGGGAAAACCTTCTTCTTAGCTTCATCTCCGGGTAAACCTGCAAGCTTAAATAATCCACAAATTTCCTCCACATATATCAAGTGCATATCAGGATGTTTGGTTCCATCTCCTGCATACGGATTAGCTAGCAGTTGTTCTATCATTCCCGAAGGAATTTCATAACCAATATTTTCAGTAGGTGCAGTAGGTTGAGGGGTGACTAATTTTGGTTCCGTTCGAGGTGAAGATACCCCGAACAAACCCCTCAAAGGATTGTTTTCCATAGTAACAAGTGACAGTAAATTTCAGCATGTAGTAATAATTTTTCCTTACCAATTTCCACTTACCAAGAGCGCTTCACTCCCCGGCAACGACGCCAGAAAAGAGCCTTGATGACCCACAAGTATATGGGATCAATCGTAGTCCTTTTGATAAGTAAGAGTGTCGAACCCAATGAGGAGCAGAAGGAAATGACAAGTGGTTTTCGGCAAGGTATTCTCTGCAAGCACTGAAATTATAAGTAACGAGTAGTTTGATAGCAAGATAATTTGTAACGAGCAAGTAACGGTAATAGTAACAAAAGTGCAGCAAGGTAGCCCAATCCTTTTGAGTCAAAGGACATGCCCAATCCTTTTGAGTCAAAGGACATGCCAAAACGGTCTCTTATGATAAGCAAATCATTCTTGAGGGTACACGGGAATTTCACCTAGTCACTTTCATCATGTTGGTTCGATTTGTGTTCGCTACTTTGATAATTTGATATGTGGGTGGACCGGTGCTTAGTTGCTATTCTTACTTGAACAAACCTCCTACTTATGATTAACCCCCTCGCAAGCATCCGCAACTATGGGAAAAGTATTAAGAATAAATTCTAACCATAGCATTAAACTTTTGGATCCAAATCAGTCCCTTACGGAATAGCGTATAAACTAGGGTTTAAGCTTCTGTCACTCTCGCAACCCATCGTCTAATAACTACTCCACAATGCATTCCCTTAGGCCAAAATATGGTGAAGTGACATGTAGTCGACGTTCACATGACACCACTAAGGGAATCACAACATACATACCATCAAAATATCGAACACATATAAAGTTCACATGATTACTTGCAACAAGATTTCTCTCGTGGCCTCAAGAACAAAAGTAACTACTCACAAATGATAATCATGCTCAAGATCAGAGGGGTATTAAATAGCATAATGGATCTGAACATATAATCTTCCACCAAATAAAACATATAGTAATCGACTACAAGATGTAATCAACAATACTAGTCACCCACAAGCACCAATCTATAGTTTCGATACAAAGATTGAACACAAGAGATGAACTAGGGTTTGAGAGGAGATGGTGTTGTTGAAGATGTTGATGGAGATTGCGCTCCCAAGATGGGAGAGTTGTTGGTGATGATGATGACGATGATTTCCCCCTCCGGGAGGGAAGTTCCGCGGTGGAATCGCTCCACCGGAGGGAAAAAGTGCTCCTGCCGAAGTTCCACCTTGAGATGGCGGCGCTTCATCCCGAAAGTCCTCTCCTTATTTTTTCTAGTTCAAAATGACTTATATACCAGAAGAGGGGCACCGGAGGTGGGCCGAGGTGGGCACAACACACCTGGGCACGCCAGGGCTCCTTGGCGTGCCCTGGTGGGTTGTGCCCACCTGGTGGGCCCCCTCTGGTACTTATTGGCTCCAATATTTCTCATATTCCATAAAACTTCCCTGTAAAGTTTCAGCTCATTTGGAGTTGTGCAGAATAGGTAGCCTGACATAGCTTTTTCGGTACCTTGCATATTAGATGTAATAAGTGCCTTTTTCTATGTACCTTGCATATTATGAGAGAAAAGGCATTAGAAATACTCCAAAAAGCATTATTATACATGAAAAAAATATAAATAACAGTAGGTAAACATGATGCAAAATGGACGTATCACCCAACTATAGCATTCAAATATATTGGTCCCTTGCAATCATGTATGTATCAATTTCTATGGCAAGGAGAAGTTTCTGTCGATCTCGCACCCTAATGCATAGGCCTATGAACATACAACTAACACTATAGTGTGATCCATACACGTGCTCATATGATGGGCACCAAAGGACAGTAACATAACACAAGCAATTTATATCAATCATAGCAATTCACCAAATAACCAATAGGACAACAGTAATCTACTCAAACACAATAGCGATGACACAAATCATTGGATAATAATTCATAGCATCAAAACACCATGTTCAAGTAGGGGGTTACAACGGGTTATAGGAGAGTGGACCACTGAGTAGAGGTGAGGAAGGTGATGAAGACGGTGATGTTGATGAAGACGATCACTGCGGTGATGGTTCACCCGGCGGCACTCTGGTGCCACCGAGAGAGGGGGGAGAGGCTCCCCTCAGACTTGCTCCTCTATGGCATCCCCGTTGATGGGGAGAGGTTCTCCCCTCCGGTCCTTGGTCTCCATGGCGCCCGAAGGGGCAAGAACCCTTCTGAGATTGGATATCTCTATCTGTTTTCTTCTCTGTTTCGCTCCTATTTTCTGGCCTTTCACCATTTCTTTTATAGCCGGATATCCGTAATTCTGATTGGGATGATAATTTAGGGGGATTTTTCTTTGGAAATTAGCTTTGTTGGGGCCAAAGAACAACTCCAACCGACTTAAAGGTTGCCCACATGGGCCAGGGGTGCTCGCGCCACCTGTCCATGTGGGGCCCTCGGGCACTGTTTTACGTTGATTCCTTTGCCAAAAATTACATATATTCCATAAAAATCATATTAATCATCGAGGTATTTTGACCTTCGTAGATACTGATATGTAAAACAAAAAACATGCGAAGAACATGAACTGGCACTGGGCACTGGATTAATAGGTTAGTCCAGAAAAATAATATAAAATTGCACCAAAATCCTTAACAATTTTTGTAAATATAGTATGAATACTTCAAAAATTATAGATATGTTGGCGACATACCACCCAATTCCAATTTCCACCTCCTTTCCTTATTCCTTTCCTCCGTGCACTTCGACCCAAATACGCACATGCACCCAAGCAGTTTCCATTGCAGAGGATTTTGAGTGGTATAATATTTGTACTAGGCGGGGATTTGTTACCATGTAATGAGATTACAGAGGAACTAAAGTAAACAAGATTTAATTGTACTTGTTGACGTTGTAATTTTATTACCTTCTAGAAGCAAAAACCAAGCACCTGACTAATGGTATTGATTTGTTCTTCCTAACCTATATCGGGGTAGTAACTCATAAGGTAAATTCTCCTCAGAGCATTTCCAACAATCTCTTCCTAAGCTCATTTCAACAAACCGTTAAAAAATGTTGAAGCAAACAACTTTGGTAGAAAATGCTTTGGTCCAAAAGTCATGACTCTATGAGACTGCTCGGGTCGCACATGGTCCTCATGTGATGGCTATATAGAGGTGTTCACTGAAACCCGCTCCTCTCTCGCATGACCATGCCTAAGGCCTGGTTTGGCACAACAGGTCTTCACGCCCCAAGGGCGCTGGGGATTGTAGGGATATGGTGAATCCCTCCCCTTCACCAATCCTCTACTTTCCTCTCTCACCTCCAATCCTCTCCAACCCCTCAATCCCCTTTTTGGAAAATACTATTTCATAGGAAGGGTTTGCTACATTGAGATAAGATGACACAAACAATATCACACTTAATAAATTCTGTCTTTTCGGTCTTAAACATCTCATACAAGAAAAAATTCCACATAACTATAAAGCTCATAGATAAGACAAAGAAACTACTCAATAAATTGCTAATGATCATCATCATGTCAAATTAATGTGATACCCACAAGTAGCAATCGACCACATTAAAATGACACAACAATCTTGCAATATCGATAACTAAGGTGCCATGTAATGTTCACCTATTCCATCAGTTACTTTAACTAGCATATCAAGCAGGCATGTCATTGATGACCCACAAAGTATAGGGGATCTATCGTAGTCCTTTCGATAAGTAAGAGTTTCGAACCCAACGAGGAGCAGAAGGAAATGACAAGTGGTTTTCAGTAAGGTATTCTCTGCGAGCACTGAAATTATTGGTAACAAATAGTTTTGTGCTAAGATAAATCGTAACGAGTAACAAGTAACGAAAGTAAACAAAGTGCAGCAAGGTGGCCCAATCCTTCTTGTAGCAAAGGACAAGCCTGGACGAACTCTTATATAATGCAAAACGCTCCTGAGGACATATGGGAATTATTGCGAAGTCAGTTTTCATCATGCTCATATGATTCACGTTCGTTACTTTGATAATTTGATACATGGGTGGACCGGTGCTTGGGTGCTACCCTTCCTTGGACAAGCCTCTCACTTATGATTAACCCCTCTCGCAAGCATTCGCAACTACGAAAGAAGAATTAAGTTAAACCTAACCATAGCATGAAACGTATGGATCCAAATCAGCGCCTTACGAAGCAACGCATAAACTAGGGTTTAAGCTTCTGTCACTTTAGCAACCCATCATCTACTTGTTACTTTGCAATGCCCAAATAATGGTGAAGTGTCATGTAGTCGACATTCACATAACACCACTTTTTGGGGAGATAACTATTGGGTATGAACCGCCCAAGAGGGTCCGGGTTATACCACTGGCGGCTTACCCTTGAAGATGGTGGATAATACAAGCCTGTTGACGGCCCAAGGCCCAGAGGTGACTTACGGCCCAGGTGGATGAACCACCATATATGTATGACTTGTATTGTAAGGCATGTGTAGTTAGTCACCAAGCCGGACACGTTGTGTATGAGCCGGCCGGGACTCCGTGAGCCGCCGGGCGTTGACCTGTGTATATAAAGGGACAACCCGGCAGCGGATTAGGGCAAGAAACAAGAGATCGAGAACTATGTCAAGCGTATTCGCTCCCTGGTAATCGAAACCCTAGCAATACCACCTCAACTGGATTAGGCTTTTACCTTCACAGCAAGGGGCCGAACCAGTATAAACCCTCTGTGTCCTTTGTCTCGATTAACCCCTTTAAGCTAACCTAGTTGCGATGGCTCCACGACTAAGTCCTTCTCCTAGGACATCTCTCGTGACAATTCCATGACAATTGGCGCCCACCATGGGGCCAGCGCACGGTGGTTTCGAGTTTTTATGGGGCAAATTCGAAGGGATGCGTTGTGGGACGGATGACCAAGAGTCGTCGCGGCAAGCTCTACATCGACGATGCAGGCTGGGGCTCCGAGGCCGGCTCAATTGAGTACGGGTCCCGGGTCCCCTTCGGCGGAATCCACATCTTCATCGGCAAGATCGGCGAACCGGGCCCTGAGCGTCACCGTCGAGACGGCTCAGCGTGCACGACCCGCCCGGATTCAACCCGTCGTGAAACGTGCCTTTGTTGGTTTCATCCATGGGGCAGAAGTTGGAGAAGGATCTATATCCGGCGGTGAGACGGCCATCTATTCCGATGGTGAGTCGTCAACCGGCGAGACCAACTCAATGTATCAACCGTTGGCTTGGGGGCTGTTATGATGGTGACAGTATTCCGGACCCCTATGAGCCACCGAATAGGGTCGCGACCTTTATGGCCGGTACATAGCCAGCTCTCGGCTCGTCAACTGCCGCGGCTATGACCTCCGGTTCAACGGCTGCGGTGGCGGCTGGTGCTAGCGGCTCTGCTCACCCGCCGGCTCAAGTTCTCACAGAGTTATTAGAGGCTCTGGCAACTCTGATGGGGGTGGAAGTAACCCCGGACAACCAGGAACAGCACAAGGTGGATGTGGTTAAGTTGCGAGATGAGATAGCTCAAGCCAAGGAAGAGCTGGCGGCTGAGAACGCTAGGATGGCTGCAGAGTGGGCTGTTTTGGACGCCCAGGCGCAGCGGATTCAAGCGGATTCTTTTCAGCTCACATTGGATCAGAACGCTTCAAATGAGGTCATGAGAAGGAGACACCGGAGTCATCTACCCCCGGTTTATGAGCCAAGGAACCTCTTCAACACTCCTGGAGCAGGGACCAGTGACCTGCCGGTGGTAAACCGGACGGTTGAAGCGCCTAGAACTGGGGCACCGGTTCAGCCACGCACGATGGGCTCTCCATGTGTGAATAATACCCCGCCTCAGCATGTTTCAATGCCTTCGAGTCATTATTCTAACCCTTTGGACAATATGATTTCTGCGGCAACATGATTGGCGGCTCTACCAGTTGAAGGTGAGTCTCCAACGGTGATAGAGACACGGAGGGCCAGAGAGCTTCTTCAAACAACCGTGGCTCAACAGGCGGCTTATTACTACAGCCGCAAGCGGATTCACTCAACCCCTCATCCGAGCCAGAGTTATAGCAGGCACATTGACTCACCAGCAGTTTCAAGCAGTGAATAGCGTCGTAACCAGCCTCGTGGGCATGACCCGGCGCATGGTGGTGCCAATGCTCAGACTTTGGTGGATCAGGGCAGAGCGCGTCAGGAGGCCGAGCTGGTGGCTCGGCATGCGGCTCATTAGAATTCTCCAGTTTATCCGTCAACTTCGATGGAGGCAGGCGTAACCTCTAGGACCTTGGGTGTGCCCTGTTTAGTGTCAGCTCTACGTAACGAGCGTTTGCCCAAGGATTTCAAGGGTCCTCGCAAGGTGCCTACTTACACAGCAGATCAACCCCCTGAAGCTTGGATGGAAAGTTATGAGATGGCCATGGAGATGCTGGATGTTAGCGATGCTGCTTGTGCTAAGTATTTTACCATGATGTTGAACGGGCCGGCTCGCACTTGGTTGAAAGGGATGCCCGCCAACTCCATTGGGTCATGGGCGGAGCTGAAGGCCCGTTTCATCCAAAACTTCAAAGACATGTGCAAGCAACCTATGTCAATCCTGGATTTGGATTCTTGTGTCCAAGGTGAAGGCGAGTCGACAACCCACTGGGTGCGCCGGATCTCAGCTATTATCCACTCATCAGATAGTATCAACGCCGGCTCAGTTGTTCTGATGTTGGAGAAAAATTGTCGTTTCCTCCCCCTCAAGCAGAAGCTTGTATGGAATAAGCACCACTGCAATGACATGGGGGAGCTCATGGCGGCTCTTGTCAAGTATGCCGACTCTGGTAGTACCAAAGACCCTGAATCTGATGAAGAGAAGGCTGTTAAGGAGAAGAAGAGCGGCAATGCCAAGGGGCAAAAGCATAATACGGTAGGACTGGGTGGTAATGGTAAGCGTAAGGCCGACGGAAATCTAGACTTTGTGGCTAACACTAGTGCGCAGAATAATAATCAGCGCCGCAAGGGAAGGTCGGCTCAGTCTGGAGGATCAAAATTCAACCTCGAGGCAGTGATGAATCAGCCTTGTCTGAGGCACGGTACACGCGAGAAGCCGTCCACTCATCGGTGGAAGGATTGCTTTATCATGAAGGTGTTGGGTAACGTAGCAGAAATTCAAAATTTTCTACGCATCACCAAGATCAATCTATGGAGTAATCTAGCAACGAGGGGAAGGGGAGTGAATCTACATACCCTTGTAGATCGCGATGCAGAAGCGTTGCAAGAACGCAGATGAGGGAGTCGTACTCGTAGCGATTCAGATCGCGGTTGATTCCGATCTAAGCACCGAAAGAACGGTGCCTCCGCGTTCAACACACGTGCAGCCCGGTGACGTCTCCCACGCCTTGATCCAGCAAGGAGAGAGGGAGAGGTTGGGGAAGACTCCATCCAGCAGAAACACGACGGCATGGTGGTGGTGGAGGAGCGTGGCAATCCCGCAGGGCTTCGCCAAGCACCGCGGGAGAGGAGGAGGAGGAAGAGGGGTAGGGCTGCGCCAAAAAGGAGACGTTCTCATGTCTATGGCAGCCCCAAAACCTCAATATATATAGGGGAGGGGGAGGGCTGTGCCCCCATCTAGGGTTTCCCCCCGCAAGGGGTGCGGCCAGCCCTAGATGGGGCTTGGGGGGCGGCCAAAGGGGGGAGGAGTGCCTCCCAAGTCAAGTGGAGGCCCTCCCCCTTAGGGTTTCCCCTCTCCCATGCGCATGGGCCTTGGGGGGGCTGGTGCCCCTGGCCCATTAAGGCTAGGGCGCCCCCTTACAGCCCATGCTACTGTATTGGACGTGGTGGAACATTTTCCGGACCTCCGGACCCCTCCGGAATCCTCCGGAATCTTCTGGAAGCTTCCCGGTACAATACCGAAAAAACCCGAACTTTTCCCGGAACCCGAACAACAACTTTCCATATATAAATCTTTACCTCCGGACCATTCCGGAACTCCTCGTGACGTCCGGGATCTCATCCGGGACTCCGAACAACATTCGGTAACCACGTACATGCTTTCCCTATAACCCTAGCGTCATCGAACCTTAAGCGTGTAGACCCTACGGGTTCGGGAACCATGCAGACATGACCGAGACGTTCTCCGGTCAATAACCAACAGCGGGATCTGGATACCCATGTTGGCTCCCACATGTTCCACGATGATCTCATCGGATGAACCACGATGTCGGGGATTCAATCAATCCCGTATGCAATTCCCTTTGTCCATCGGTATGTTACTTGCCCGAGATTCGATCGTCGGTATCCCTATACCTTGTTCAATCTCGTTACCGGCAAGTCTCTTTACTCGTTCCGTAACTCACATCATCCCGTGATCAACTCCTTGGTCACATTGTGCACATAATGATGATGTCCTACCGAGTGGGCCCAGAGATACCTCTCCGTTTACACGGAGTGACAAATCCCAGTCTCGATTCGTGCCAACCCAACAGACACTTTCGGAGATACCCGTAGTGCACCTTTATAGCCACCCAGTTACGTTGTGACGTTTGGCACACCCAAAGCATTCCTACGGTATCCGGGAGTTGCACAATCTCATGGTCTAAGGAAGTGATACTTGACATTAGAAAAGCTCTGAGCAAACGAACTACACGATCTTGTGCTAGGCTTAGGATTGGGTCTTGTCCATCACATCATTCTCCTAATGATGTGATCCCGTTATCAACGACATCCAATGTCCAAGGTCAGGAAACCGTAACCATCTATTGATCAACGAGCTAGTCAACTAGAGGCTTACTAGGGACATGGTGTTGTCTATGTATCCACACATGTATCTGAGTTTCCTATCAATACAATTCTAGCATGGATAATAAACGATTATCATGAACAAGGAAATATAATAATAATCTATTTATTATTGCCTCTAGGGCATATTTCCAACATAAGGAGTTCAGGGATTCCCATCTTTTCCAGAACAATCATGGCCCGAACGGCGGTTCAGGACCCGGCTCTCATGGACCGGGCTTTGGCGGAGGGGGTTCAAACTCCGGTTTTCAAGGCCAAGGCAATCAGGGTGGTTATAATCAACAGTCTGGTCAAGGGAATCAGCAGCAGCAGTCCGGTTATCAAAGTAACCCGAAGCAGTTGAATAGTGGACAGTACCACGTCTTCACCACAAGTTTGTGTAAGCAGGATCAGAAGCTCCATAAAAGGGCAGTAAACGCGGTTGAGCCGGCGACTCCCCGTTACCTGCGATGGTCTGAACACCCTATTCTCTGGAGCCATGAAGATCACCCGCCCCAGGTTGATAACCTGGGTCACTTGGCTTTGGTAGTGGCGCCTCAGGTTAGAGGATACAAATTCACTAAAGTGCTCATGGTCGGAGGCTGTAGTATCAGTATCCTTTATTATGAAACTTTCCGTCACATGGGATTAACTGATAAAAGTCTTAAGCCGTCGAACACTGTTTTTCACGGTGTGGTGCCTGGTAAGTCAGCATATCCAGTGGGAAAGATATCTTTGGAGGTTGCTTTTGGCGATGATCATGACTCCAGATCCGAGACGTTGACTTTTGAAGTAGTTAAAATCAAAAGTCCTTATCATGCTCTGTTTGGGCAGCCGGCTTATGCTAAGTTCATGGCAAGGCCATGTTATGTCTATTTGCAGCTTAAGATGCCGGGTCATAAGTGTACCATCACGGTACATGGGAGTCGGAAGATAGCCTTGGAATGTGAAGAAGGCGATGGTGCTTACGCTGAGTCTGTATGTGCAACAGAGGAATTAAATTTTTACAAGGATAATGTTGACCCGGCAGATATGACATCTTTGAAGAAGCGAACTACAAAGCATGACCCTGTTGGGGAACGTAGTAATTTCAAAAAAAATCTACGCACATGCAAGATCATGGTGATGCATAGCAACGAGAGGGGCGAGTGTTGTCCACGTACCCTCGTAGACCGATAGCGGAAGCGTTAACACAACGTGGTTGATGTAGTCGTACGTCTTCACGATCCGACCGATCAAGTACCGAACGCACGGCACCTCCGAGTTCAGCACACGTTCAGCTCGATGACGTCCCTCGAACTCCGATCCAGCTGAGTGTTGAGGGAGAGTTTTGTCAGCACGACGGCGTGGTGACGATGATGATGTTCTACCGACGCAGGGCTTCGCCTAACACCGCTACGATATTATCGAGGTGTAATATGGTGGAGGGGGCACCGCACACGGCTAAAAGATCGTTGATCAATTGTTTTGTTTCTATGGGGTGCCCCCCTGCCCCCGTATATAAAGGAGCAAGGGGCAGGCCGCCGGCCAAGGAGGAGGGCGCGCCAAGGGGGGAGTCCTACTCCCACCGGGAGTAGGACTCCTCCTTTCCTTGTTGGAATAGGAGAAGGGAAAGGAGAAGGAGAAAGAAGGAAGGGGGCGCCCCCCCCCCCTAGTGCAATTCGGACTAGTCCATGGGGAGGGGTGCAGCCACCCTTTGGGGCCTTTCTCTCCTTTCCCGTCTGGCCCATTAAGGCCCAATACGAATTCCCGTAACTCTCCGGTACTCCGAAAAATACCCGAATCACTCGGAACCTTTCCGAAGTCCGAATATAGTCGTCCAATATATCGATCTTTACGTCTCGGCCATTTCGAGACTCCTCGTCATGTCCCCGATCTCATCCGGGACTCCGAACTCCTTCGGTACATCAAAACACATAAACTCATAATATAACCGTCATCGTAACGTTAAGCGTGCGGACCCTACGGGTTCGAGAACTATGTAGACATGACCGAGACACCTCTCCGGTCAATAACCAATAGCGGAACCTGGATGCTCATATTGGCTCCCACATATTCTACGAAGATCTTTATCAGTCAGACCGCATAACAACATATGTTGTTCCC